>NC_073724.1:90629018-90932049 GCF_023634155.1 Falco peregrinus
GCCTGGACACATGTTGGAAAGCAAAGATGTCCCTTAAGGGTGAAATACCTTCTCAGTAAAGAGGTGCTGGTGGTTGCCAGGATCCACATTTGTGTGCATTATCAAAGCATTATATCTGGTTATTAACATGTTCCTGGAGACGATTTCCCACTCAGGAACTGCACACATGCTTTTTATTTTTTTTCCCCAGTGACAGGTATTTGAACACCTTCTTTGCAATTTTACCGTCACACTTATTGCTGCCAGTCAAATGGTATCAGCAACAGGGTTGGACTGAGTGGGGAAAAGCCATAAACAAAGCACTGGTCAACTAAAATTAGTTACCTGACTCAAGTCAGATGAGTGGTTTGCAACCACCAGGCTGGTGCTTGTTCATGGCTCTTATTAAGTTCCCAGATGTCTCATATATACCAGAGAGGTGGTTTGTGTTGTTTACAGGGAGAATATTTGGGCTTGCACTCAGGTAGGGCTGTTCTTTCATTTCCAGTGTTGCTTTTGGCTTTTAGGTCTTCATTTTCTCCTTATATATCACAACTGCCTATGAGGCAGTAGTTCTCTTTGGTCCCAGTCTTTTTGCTGTTCTTAACAGGGATATGAAGCATTTTACCTGCTGTCTTTCCCATAATCACGAACATGAGTCTTACAAAATCTCTGCCTTGCATGCTCCACCTAGAAGCCAGAGTTCAGCTGCTTGGCTGATGTCTTCTATCTTCTTGCATATTCTGGATTTTGCAATAGACTGAGGACTCTGTTTCTGTTTCAGTCCCATCTGTCTATAGCAGTCTGCTGTGGGTAGGAAATCAGGTTTGTATCGTTTTTTTGGTTTGCTTTTTTTTTTTTTTTTTTTTTTTTTTTTGCAAGAGACATAAACTGTTGTATTTCAACAGCATACACTGGAGGCATTGTGGGCCTGCCAACAGTATCTCGCTGTAAATGCTGTCTCATTGCTAGTGACAATGACCAATTGTCTCCTCTATTTTTATCAGAAGACAGGTTATTTCTTATTCTGATGGCTTCTTCCCCTACCAGATGCTGTTTTAAATTTTCACAAAGACAACCTCCCGCAAGGCATTCCTTTCCCAACTCAGGTATGCCTGTTCCACTGACCGTGGTGCAAACGCCTACCTTCCTGTTGCAAGGGTAAGGCTCCCACCCTGGTTACAACCCCCAAACATCTGCTGAAGTTGTATTTCAGAAGTAAATTCAAGGTGAGTGTGGACGTAGTTACGACTCCATGATATTGCACTTTTCAAGGTCATCTGAGAAACTTGGGAGAAACTCTGCCAGATTACAACTGCTAATAGTCTTTGAACTAAATTAGTATTTCAGGTGTGGGCATGTTACTACGTTACCTTTAAATGTTTAGTCAGGTGAAGTGTTTCAGGGATACTAAGTTTCATTTCGGTTTTAGTTTACCCTTAGGTCTATTTCCATGACCTCTTTGCTGCGAGCAGAGCTTTCGGTCATGATCTCTTGCAGCTTCTGTCCTGTTGCGTCTGTGTTTGTACAGCAGCATTGCTACCATGACAGTGAACCTTGCTAACATGTCTAGTGTGTGTGGTGCCCTTTGGGATCGATCTTGTGGCCGTTGACCCCCACCAACTATCACTCAGTGTGTGTTTTGAGGCTGCCCACCCGCTGGGTCTCAGGACACAGGGAGGGAGCTGTTTTCCTCAGCTCCCAATGCTTGCCACAGTCAATCACTGGGACCAAGAAATGCTTCTTGTCTGTAGCAATTAATTAATTCTGTCCCCTTCTGTAGTGAATTTGCTTGGATCTATGTGAGGATGAACCTTGTATGTCTTCTGAGCAGTGGTCATGCTGCTTACTTACCTCCTGAGCTCCTGCTTTACATATAAGCTTCCTCCTATCAATTAATTGATCTCTTCACTTTCTCTCTTTTATTCCCCTGAGTATTCTGGGAGGCAGGTGCTATATAGATGGATTTTTCTGAGCTATTTCCCTATATAATTTCCCTGCCCTTCAAACTCCCTTTGCCGGCTTTGCTGCAAGGAAGCTGCAGCACTTTGTCTGCTCTGCACAGGCTCCTGGTACTGCTGGTGTGTCTGCTACCAGCCGCTTGCCTTAGGCCTGGTGTGAGCAGCTTCAGGAGTCCGAGCTTTAGCTGAAAAGAGCATCTTTTAATGTGCCACCCAAAGCTTCAGTCTACATGCTTTTTCTCTTGGGATTTCATCTAATAATTTTCCTTGTCCCGGTGCTGTTAGGGCCATGCTACCAAGGATGCGTAATGTGGCCTTTCTGAGTTGTGACTGCTGTTTTGTGTGGCACCAGAGGTAGCCTAGCAAGTTGAGTGACACCCACTTTCTCTTTGGCATTTGACTTCGTGTTTCTGTGTTGTTTCTGTCTCCACACCAGACAGCTGGGATATTCATGTGAAGAATGCCTTGGTGTATCCTGACTGTGTATGAGCTACCCTATGCTATTGCCTCCTCAGCGTTGTCCTAGAACACATGGATCATGAGGCCAACATCTGTATGTTGAAGTAAAGTGAGGCTCTCCCATTCCATGCTGCAAAAGTTCTGTGTCTAGTACTCCACACCGAGGTCACACGCTACCTCATGAGGCACTGACTCCCTCACATACAAGCCTTTACATCTTCACAAGCCACATGGACCTTGTTATTTGCCTCTTTTCTGCCAATTTAGAGTGATAGAAATTCACTCTGAGAATCTAAGGCTCATGGTCTCCCTCTGCTATGGTACTTTCTGTACATCTCTGATAGGATTTTTCTTGTCACAGCCATTATGTGTGACCCAATTTGCAGAATGGTCACCTCTGCAATCTTCTGCTACACCCATAAGTCTTCCGTCTGTCTTCCTTCTCTCCTCTGCTACACTCGTGTTTGCTTGCTGAAGAACATCCACTGTTTTCTTTTCCTTCTAGACTTAATCTTTAAGCTGCTCTAGGTCTCATTGAAGAGTCAGACCAGTGCAAATACTGTCACGTAGGAACTGGGGAGATCACATAGCTGAGGGCAAGGAATGGAAGGGCTGCTTGCAATGACAGCTTGCCACTAGCTCAGCTTAGCTGCTGTGCCAACTTTGTGATCCAAACAAAGTCAATATATGGAGTGTGACCTTTTATATACATCTGCATGAGTAGGAAACCAGTGCTGCTGTGATTGATCTTTTCTCTTTCTGTAGTGTTTCCAATTTCCAATCCCTTGTATCTATAGGAACGGAGTTAGATCTGGCACAGCACTCAGGCAGAGAAGAGAGAAAGTCAAGGCAATACAGCTTCCATGCTATATATATATGTATTTTTCACCACAATCTTGATAATGTTAGCAGCCTTCGAAGTGCTAGCTCCAGGAGTTTCTACACAGTATCTGATAAGCACAGGTCATGCCCGCATTGCACCTCAGCTGCTCAGATCAAAAAGCAGGTTAAAACAGACTTGCTCCCTGTTATTGGTGTGTGCCCTTGCGTGGCTATAAGGGGGAACCTACATCTTTAACCCCTGCTAGACCACATACCGGGGTAGCCCCAGTCTTTCCATATCCTAGCTGTCCTGATGTTGGGTGTCTGAAGGGGGAATGTTGTGCTGACTTCTCTGCCTCTGCCAGCCATGGGCTTTCATGTGAGCCCAGCGGGGCAGCTGAGGTGGGCACGCTGTGCCTGCCTGCAAGCAGGGCAGCCCGATGGCTCCTTGGCACCTTGGGTGCCTCCTGCAAAGGAGGGCGAGTTGTCCTTCAAATGAGGCTGAGAAAAGTATCACTGTTAGCCTTCCTTACGTGAGATGATGTGAATAAAATCCTAGGATTAGCTGTACAGTGTGGAGATAATGAAGAGCAAAGAAACCTTTCTGGTTTTAACAAAATCGGCACTAGAAATAATTTTGTCTTACCAGAAGTGGGGGAGGAAGGTATGTGGAGTCCCACTGGTGGGAACCTCACCAAAATACGGGCCTGCTACTTGACTGTAAAGAGCTGAAGCTGGAAGATGAATTCTGCAGATACACTGTCTGAATGTTTAGTTCTATATTACTAGTTTCAAAATAAAGCTGTATGATGCTGGGTAATTTAATATACAGGAAATCTCCTGTGCAAAGTCATTTACTGAGTTATAAATGTAAAGTCATGTACTGACTTATACAATATATGGTATTTCAGACTCCTCTAAGTGTAAAAGAATACAGTACCTACTTCACTAAACTTGCACTAAAAAAATATATTTCCATTATAGGGAAAGTCTAGCAGTTGCTTTTATCCACAGCTTACTCAACTTGAACTACTATTTATCAACACTTTTCCTTAAATTGCTATGAGAAGATTTAGCTATTCATTTGTTTCTTTATGCTTTCCAGCAGCAATGCAGAGATGGCACACAAGCTGGAATTAAGCCTTTTAACAAATCCAAAACATGCTATTCCTAGTGGAAATTTGTGGGAAATACTATCTTAATAACCTACCAACAAGCTTTGTCAAAAGTAGTGTGATACCTAGGCACAACTGTTGTGGCAACTGCTGATTTCCTTTTCGGGTAGGGACTCTTCCAAGGGATGGTGTCAAGAACCGCTCTCTGGTGCACCCAGAATTTTCTTGAACTGCTAGGACACTGAATTTGTCATGCTGAAACCCAAGATCTCCACATCAAACATGAGGAATTGGCAACTGTAGGTGTGAGAGTTTGGACTGGAGCTTAAGCTCAGGGCCTATATTTTAGGTGCAGTATGAGTCTACATACAGTAAAATAATCCCCCTCCTACCCATCTAACCTTACAGCTCTTTCCTTAATGTAAGGCAGCCTCTTCAAACATGCAGCTTCACTGCCTGCAACACTTCTGCAGTGATGCAATGAGTATAAAAAATAAATGAAAAATGTGGGTACTGAATGCTTAATGATAAAGAACAAGTTTTTAATGGGTACTATGATACCGTCATGTGAAAGGATTTACCTCTAACACCCTTTCTCCCTTTTAACCCAGTGCCATGTCTTGTTGTGACTGCGGAGCTCATGAGGATCTCTCCAGTTTTTCAGAAAGTGTGAGTTATTTCCTTGTAGCAGCTCTGTCTTCCTTGTCCCTGTAGCGCTCAGTGGTTGAACTTCCTGGAGCTGGGAAGACTTCGGTTTAATGTCAGCCATCAACCACGGCACAGGCTGAGTGGAATGTAATGGCCTGTAAAATACAGGTCGTGGGTGATGACGTACAAGCCCTTTTTTAGCTTTGAACTCTGTAAACCCTGTGGCTGCTCGAGGCCTCGCTCCTCTCCCACTCCTGGGCTTGTCTTTGCAAAGCTGCAGAGAGAAGGGGGACATAAACCAAAGCCAGCACCCTCGCCCCCTCAGAAAGGTTGTTTCACTGAAAATGGAACCGTTCATGGTCCCTGTGCTTGGTTTGTCACTACAAATCACACCTTTGAGGGTCTCTCTTTGGCAGGCTGTCCCCAGGGGCCATGCACATGTGTGAGCCAGCTCCTGCGGGAGAAGCGAGTCGCAGAAAAGCCTTCTGCAGGGCAGAGGCTCCCCAGGGTCTGGTTCGGTGGCAACAGCCACTTCAGCTTTTAATTTTCAAATGAGGCCTGCCGCCTGAGCACACCCATGCCTGCCTGCACGGCGCACGGTGGTTTCACACCGCCCAGCCACAAATTGCAGAACATCCAGCCCCCGAGCCTGCCGGTGCAGGTAGCGCGGTGCGGGGAGAAGGGGCCAAAGCAGGTGCAGGGCAGAACTCCCGGGCTGGGCTGCCGAAGGGAAGGCGGAGGGGGGTGTTGTGACAGAAAAAGAGGAGAGGGGCCACCCCTCCTTTTGCACTCGCACGCGGTTGCATTTGCGGCGGCGTTTGCAACTTGCAGCAGCAGCCGCAGCGCGGGGCAGGGGTCGCGCCGCCGCTAGGTGGCGCCGCAGCGCCCCGCCCCGCGCGCAGCCCGCGGGAGCGGTGTCGGGGGGGAGGGGCGGTGGCGGGGCGGAGCATGCGCAGTGGGCGCGCCTCGCCCCGGCCGCGCGCCTCCGCCTCCTGCCTGCGCTGCCGCTCCCCCTCCCCGTCACGGCGGCGGCGCCGCCGCCACCACAGCGAGCGGGAGGAGGAGGAGGAGGAAGGGCGAGAGGGAGGCAGGTCCGGCGGCCCTCTCGGGTACCCCCAGCGGCCAGGCGGGCGAGGGGAAAGATGGCGACGCTGGGAGGCGAGTCGCAGCCTTTCCCCGCCGCTGCTCTGACGGCGGCGACGGCCGGGGTGGGCGGCGGCGGCGGGTCCCTGGGCTTGCAGGCGCCGCTGAACCGCGGTCTGGAGCGGGCGCTGGAGGAGGCGGCGCACTCCGGGGGGCTCAACCTGAGCGGCAGGAAGCTGAAGGAGTTCCCGCGCAGCGCCGCCGCCCTCAGCCACGACCTTTCCGATACGGTGCGGGCAGGTGAGGCCAGGCGAGGAACCGGGGGCGCGGAGGGAGGGGGCGGCCGGCGCCGGTATCCGCCTGAGGAGGCGGGGAGGCGGAGAAGGTGGGTTTAATCGCTGGGGGACCCACCTCCCCGCCCCCTCGGGCATCCTAGTGCCCCCCACCCTCCTGTGAGGAGGACACCCCCTCCCCACCCTTCCACTCAACCTCCGTGACACAAGGCGTTCGCCCTCTCCTGGGCCCGTCCCCACACGGAAACCCAGCCCGCTCGCAGCCCTCCGCGCACCCTATGCTGGCTTTATTTCCCCCCGCCTTGGTGCGTGAGGTAGGTGTTTGCTCCCATATGGCTGGATCGCTGCGCGCTCCCCTCCATCCCCCCTCTGCGTGCGGCGAGGCAGAGCTGGCTCCCGCGGCTCGCCCAGGGAATGTGTGCGCGGGGCGGGGGGCGGGAGATGTTGCTCACACCTGTCGTCTTCTCCCTCTGGGGAATGTGCATCTCTGTGCCACCCTCCCCTGACCGCCGAGGTCTGAGGTGGCAGCCGGCCCACCTTTGAATAGTTGGGGGAGGAATGCATACGCAAGCCGGGGTGGATACAGCTCCTTCTGTCCTACTGCTTGTAGGTGGACCCAGCTGGCACGGAGGGGGTGCAAGTCTGTGTGTAACCGCATTAAGACACTCATGTGCCCCAGGAAATGTCACCTTCTTAAACGCTGTAGGTGGAAACTTGACTGTAGGAGCACTTTTGCTCTGCAGCTACCCCAGGGAGCATGCTCCCTTTCACAAATGCCACTTGTTTGACACTGGGGTTGACATCCACCCTTGTATCCGTAGAATCATGTAGCTGTAGTTCCAGTTCTATATGCAATGCTACCTCCCAAGGCAAATGTGGAGAGAAATCCCTGTCTTCACAGGCGCCCTACATATTTTACAGTGGGGGACACCATCGTTACATAAATCTGCAGGGGGGACAGGCCTGACAACCCTGCAGACAGGAGTGGTGAGGGGAAGTGTATCCAGTCTGTGTTTACTTTGCCTTCACGCGCTCCTTCCAACATGAAAAAAGGCACCCGGGTTTCTCACCTAAGGAGGCAGACCCCCACAAATGGTCATACCTATTTTCCTGCCCCTATTTGTGCCAAGGGGTGGAACCTAATCCATTCTTTACATAGCATCACTAGGTTGAACAGTACAAACCCACGCTAGAGTAATGTATTAGTGTATTCCTAAGATCTTTACCGTACTGCCTCCACATGCCCTTTTGTGTCCCCATTTGCCTGCTGAAGGCAGTTCTGTTGTAACAGCAAAGGAGCAGACAAGCAGTAACTCGTTCTTGTCCCACAAAACAGCAGGTGCTATAGCTGCACACAAACATGTGATAACATGAACCTAAATTCTCAGTTACTCCTGCACATGAGGGTATTTGCCTTCCTGTATGTGGACATGTATGTGCTGACAGCATACTTGTATCTATCCCAGCTATAAGGAACAGAGTAATGTCTCAGATGTGTAGTAGATGTTATATGAAATTGTTATATAGCTCTGTCACTTGTTTGCTGTTGCTGAATGGATTTCGCAGCAGTCTGTATGAATGTCTGTATCATACCAATAAAAGAGAAATATGAAGGAAACTTGATGAATGAAATTACCATGAATAGGTAGCATGAATTGCTGTGCTAACCATTAATTGTCTCAGTAAGAGATATGAAAGATAACAGATAAGGCATGATAGTGGAACTGTATGTAGTTAGAAGAATGACTTTCAGCTTGTGTCTGCAAGCACACCATTCTGTCCTTCTTTTTTAAAGTTGTAGTCTAATGAAGACATGTTGTGCTGTGAAATAAGGAGTTTGAAAATCCAAAAAGTTAGCTTGTTTGACTTAATATTCATCCAAATGGCTTGAAAACAAAACTGTATACTGGAAAAAGTCTTTGATTGACAGTGATTGCATGATAGTATTTATATAACATGTATGTTCTGTAAAAGCATGAGACGTGTTGTACGTATAAGCAGTACATACTTGTTATGTGCTTACTTATTTTAGTAAATTTTGTATTCAGAGGAGAACTCAGGAAAAAAGTGGTCTTTGCCTTCAGGAGTTAATGTCATTTTAGTGGAGTTTACACAGAAGACATGCAATATGAAGTTAAATGTAGAATGGGATTTTCATTCTCTTTTTGTTTGGTATGAACAGCAGTGTAGAGCAGTCCTTTTTTCATGCTCCCATTTTAGGAGAGCCATGTGTTAATCTATAGTTACTCTCTATATTTTTTTTTTTTGTAACAATGTGTTGTAACTGTTTAATGGGAATTGTTTGCCTTGTAAGTTAAGTCTGTGTTGATACATTTTCGAAAAATCTGTGTTGCTTTTCACTTGCTACATTACATAAGTAGAATTTATAAACAGAAGAGGCGCTTGGCTTGAGACCAGGTTTCTGAAGCTCTTGGGGCAAACTCCTGATGGGAATTTTCTCTCTTGCTTCCTCTCCATAAATGTGCATAGTATAAACACAGTACACTCTTGTACTACTTGGACTATGTCCTTGCAATGAGTGACTTCTGCTTTTGGATTTGATGTGCTGACATGTCTCTAAAGCCCTGAAACTTTGGTGTTTGGGGTAGGAGTAGCCTTTCACTGTTGAAGCTTTTTTTGCTAAAGAGGGCCAATGTCACTGAAAAATACAGATGGTCCTTGATGTAGAGAAGACTAGTCTGGGGGATTGAGTTTAGAGATCTCTGAGGAACAGGGGATTTCCACAAAACTGAAACCATATCTACATCTTGACAGCGTTTCAGCATTAGGTACTGACAGTATTTTTGGATTCAGAAAATGATGGTCTACAGCTACTCCTGAATAAAATATTGTCAAGCTTGTTTTCTGGAAAAGTTCTGAGTGCTTTAAGTATGTCTGAGGAAGACAGAAGTGTTAAACTTTAAATTCCCTGTTCATGCATTATTTTTTTTCTTGAAGTTAGAACTCGGTTTTTATCTAACAATTGATACACTTATGAAAGGGATGCACTTGGTTGCCTTTAATAGCTGGGATTGATTTGACTTTTCCAGTTCTTACTGCAGTTACATTCCATAGTAACTATGGAGGCTTAACTATACTTGTCACTTTGTATTGTTGCAGCTTCTTGGTATGCTTTTTCTTCTCTGACTTTTCTTCGTGTTAGATACATCTTGCTTGTAGGGACATGGTAGGACATTTTTTCCTCAGTCTCTGAAAGTTTATCTCAGGAGCTGAGTGACCTGGTCAGATAAACTTTCAGGCAGTATCTTTGCACACAGAAGGGAGTTTGCATGGTGTGCAGTACTGTTGGAAGAAAATAAAACCTCTACATAAAGTATCTACATAAAGTTTAGTCAGATGCTTTAAACCACATCAGTGTGGAAGCATTGCAAAAACCATTTCAAAAATAATAAAGGCTATTCTTATCACTTTTATTACAGGCTGGGTTATGCAGAAGACAGTGACACAGTAATCATAGTTCTTAAGTAATAGTTTGCAATTATATTCCTCAAAACCACTGGGAATGTGGGAAGCATGTTAGTTTATAAAAGAAGAAGAAAGAGCCCCAAAGCTGTTACCTAAATGTGTAACCATGGCTGCCCATGTCACTTCAACCTCTTTCTGTAGGGTTTGGATGTATTTCTGAAGATGGATCCTCTGAACCTTTTCTGGTTAATACCCGTTGCATCTATTTCTGTTGTGTGAGTTAGGCACACAAGGAAGGATTACTTGCTGCAGCTTGTGATGATGTGGAAGAGAAGGAACTATTTTTCTTTTAATCAGGTGTTAGATTGTTGGAAAAGAAATAGAAATTACAGTATTTGAATGCTAGTTTGGGCAGTATGAAATTCTGGAAAGAATATGTATTTATTTTTTGTACTTTAAAATGCTCAATAGATATAAGATCTCCTACCTGCTGGTTTTCAAAATATTTATAAATGGACTGTGCTTTCCAGACAGTGCTGTGCTGAAGACATCTTTGCCTGCCTGGCTATCTTTGAAATAGTTTGGACTGTATAACTATGGATTTGTTTTGAATATGGTCAAAAAATCACAGTAGCACCTGAACAGCTATCTGAGAACGTGTAGAGTTTTAGTTTTTGGGGCACTTTAGCTTGAATTTTGTCATCTAAGTGCTTCCTGTGGGATCATGTAAAGGAAAAAAACCAACTAAATTTACAAGTTGTCGTTCGTCACAGCCAAGTCCAGGAATGCATTTGTTTGTACCCAACAGCTGGAAGTTCTTTCTATTTGTCTTTCTGAAAATTTTTTTGTGTTTTGGGGGTTGATACTGGTTCAGGTGAAATATGTTCCTTTCAGTCCTTTTTGCCAATAACAATAAAAGAAATATTCTCATTTCCTAGTTGTGGTTCATTTTTTTTTTTAAATAAACAGCTGTTTATATTAGATCACCATAATTCATTCTCACTGATTTTCTCCAACTCCTTTATTAATGTAAGTTTTCCTTCACTTCTGGGAATTCTTATAATTATAGCAGTAGATGTGCAGTTGGTTCCACTTAATACAAATGCAGATTGTACTGGGAAGGATGTCACAGATACAGACTAGTTTGTGCTATGGCAACATTTTCATGAACCAAAAATGACAACCAAATGGACTGTTCCTTAGAATTTTGTTGTTATTTGGTCACTAGGGAATAAAAGAGATTTGCTATGACCCTCTCAAGATTTTTTTCTGATAATTACTGCTTTGAATAGGTTATAATTCATCACCTTGAATTCATATTTTGATTACATTGTGGGCTTTTTGAATGAAGCTTCTTGAGAACCTTTCATTTTGCTCATTTTGTCCAAACATATCAACGAAAATAATATCTTTAATTATAAATCTGAGAAAAGGAATAAAAATGTTTCTTCTTTATGTTCAGTAGTCAGGCCCTTCCTACAGCCTTCCTGTGTTTATTTCAAGATTTCTTCTCTTACTTATTCTGTCTCTTACTTAAGTAATATTCTAAGTGTATTAGGAGAGGGAGAGAGGAGGAGGTATGTTTGTTTATTCTCACAAATAAATTGAATATTACCCTGCAGCCAAAACTTGTAGGATGTAACTTTTTTTTTTGACATTACTATATACTGTGTCTTTATATAAAGGCTAAAAAATGAAGATAAATCCATTTTGTATTCATTAGTATGTATCCAACTATATGTGCAGTTTCAGACTGTAACTTCATAATGTGGTCTGCCTGGACATCTCTGATTTAACATGTTCTAGTTTTTTGGGTTTTAGTGGGTTTTTTTCTTTATTTTCTCTGATAAGGAATGCTATGTGAAAGAGCTTTATCAAGCTAAATTAATTATTTAGAAGCATAGATATGCTTACAACTTGTAACTGCAGAATACCCTTTAAAGCCCTTTGGTCCTTTTTTCTTTTTCTTCCCCAAGTCTTGAGTATGTCCTTGCTTGTGGATCTTATAAACAGCAAGGCTATTGACTCCTGTTCAAAAGAGCCTGTTAGTTCTTTTACTATATAGAGTCTAGCCAGTTGTGCTTTTGAAAGTTACCTCTTTTGTCTAATGTTTTATGCCCCCATAGCTGAAAAGCAGTCAGTGACTTTGCAGGTGCTGTTTGGCCCTTCTCAGCACAAAATAAAGCAGATTAGCTCAGAGTGCCTTCTGTTGCATGAAACAAATTAGGAGTACTCAATGGCCTGGTTACTGTTTCAGAATGTGGCTTGAGCAGATTAATGGCTTTTCTACCACTGACTCTGTGTGTGTGTTCATGTCCATGTCCCATCTCCTTCCCTAGTGTGGGTTGGTTGGTTTGTTTGTTTGTTTTGGCTAGCTTGCTTTGTTTGTAGAGAAGCTTCAAAACTAATGCAAGGGCTAAGAGGTAGGAGAGATGATAGCCTGGAAATCACATGATAGGAGGGAGAGTGAAACCTCTCTGTTTCAGCAGGAGTAAGCTCAGCTGTTTATTGAACTTTTACCCTTAAAGTTAACTTCTAATTTAGGGTGGCTGTTTAAAATGACAGCTCTGCCTAGAATTGCCAAAACCATGTTTGGCCATGCTGTGCATGTAAATGGATGAAAACTGATTGGTTTTTAGAAATCTTGTCACTTTGTGTGCTCTTGACTCGTCTGCCTTGGAAAAGGCTGAATCAGAGCTTCAAAAGTGCTGTTACAGTAGTAAAGGTCCTACAGGTTCCTTTTCAAATGCTTCTAGACAAGCAACTTTGTTTTTGAAGATCTGCTCACATGTGATCGCAGGCCTTGTGAGAGGTAGAAGCCAAATATCCTTACGTGGTTTGAGAGCCTCCTGTTCTTCCTTTCCCCACTATGTATCTTTTGTGTCCTTGGCACAACAGACATCTTGGTTTAGAGACCTGTGAAACAGGAGAGACAGTGTGAATCTTAATACAGTTACTGTATGTAGAGTTTTGAAAACACTAAATACTTCTGTGAGGGGAAGAGACCAGGGTAGAATTGGCTTTGACAAAGCAGAATGAATATTTGCCCAGTAGAATTGTGACTTAGAAGAGGAAAAGTGCCAATATAATATAGGTTTGAACAAGAAAATATATAGAAAGAAGATGCTATTTTTAGGCAGAAGTTTCATACAAAGTAAGTGAAGATTTTTGAAATGGTGGAAATGAAAGAAGGGAAATGATTATAAGCAGGGAGGTGAACTGTATATTCTTGATTGAGTGTAATGGCTGGGATACTTTTCTGTTATCTGTAAAACTGGATTTCTTGAACACTTACATTAATAGTTGTTAGAATTTTGTGAACAGACATAAACATGGAGAAAATTATTTGACTTTAATATACATGACATTTACAGGTTTTATGCTACAAAAAATAGTTTAAAATTCATACTTTAGAAGATTAACTGTTGAATTTGATTGGGAAGCTTAGCATCCATTTGCTTGCAGAAAGAAAAGCCAGTGACTTTTTTGCTGCTTGCAGAGTTGCAAGAGCAACCAGGATGTAGGGACTGGTGTTTTGCATATCAGAATGACCATTCAAGGAAGGAGTAACTTCCCCAGGCCATAGACTGTTTATTCTGCCTTCTGTGTTCTTGCTGGCTCTATTAGAAAGCACCTACTAGATTTGCGAACATTCCCAAACTAGTTAGATCCCTAATTCGCAATTAAAATAAATATGATTTAAATAATTTAAATGGCACTTCTGAAACCAGAGACATATCCTTAACATGTTCTACTGAGACCAGAATTAAGAAGATAGCATACGTATTTTTTATTCTGCCATGTGTAAAACAAAGAGCCATAAAAGTTATCATCATATTCAGCATGCAGATCGCTGTCAGAAGTGGAAATGGACGTTATGTCTCCTGACTTCTGACTGACTGTTCTTTGTTGACCATATTTTACAAGGTATAATACAGCCATCAGAGTAGTTCTGGGAAAAGTACCAGTACCAAGAAGTTAAGCTTCTGGAGGAATTACTTTCTGATAAATTTGTGGGTAGATGCATCTTGTGGGAGGAGTTCTTGGAATTTCTAATGCTTCTCCCCATCTTCTTTCCCCTAAGGGTGTCTTGCTGGCCAGCTTGCCTTTTTATCCCTTTCTTTCCTTGTATGGTACAGAACACCATAATATCTGTAAACCTTTGAACTACTTAAAAATAGAAATAACAATAACAGTGTTTTGTCCTTCCATCCCACTCTGTAGGAGAAATTTTTTTTAAACAAAAAAAATTTCAAAACTTGTGAGTGAGATGATGATGTAGGCAGAGGCAAATGAGTTTGCATTTAATTTGGAGCCTGAGGTTTGCACTCACTTTTGAAGCTGCATGAAATGTGTCATGTTCAGCTGAGCTTGTGGGAATTCTTACTCCTTTAGTTAAAATGTAGCTGTAATTTTGCGATGCCAATGTGAGGTAACCTTTCTAGGTATGGTTCAAGAAGTTAACTGAAAGTAGCTGGAGGTTTTGAATACCAGAATAGAGGTCTTGAATTGACCTTTATCAGAAGCAGAACAAAACAGATGAGCCGCCATGTTAGTGATGACCTGTGCTGCTGAATGGATAAGGTTGTTGGTTTTCTGCAGCTGGGTGACTTTATTCCTTGGTACATGCTGCACTAATTGTGAGTCTGGAGGACGTGAACTTGTACAAGTGGTTTTCTTTTTCTTGGTTTGAAATACTCTTGTAGAACGGAGGAAATTATTTGTACTGAACAAATAGGAAAATATGGCAGAAAATACTTTTTCTCTGTTAATTTTTCTGATTTCAATAGATTAATTTATTGAAATACACCAACTACTTGCATATATAAATTGTTAATGTTTTAAAGATTATAAATTTTGTGTCTCCCTATAATTGTTTCTGCACTTCTCTTGATAATCCTTCCTTTTTGAAGTGGATGTTGCCATGATCAAGGTAGACTTGAAATGCTTACTTTAGAATCAAACTTTTATTTCTTTTCAGATTTCTTCATTTGTTTCCAAAACTGCAGTGTTGTAAAATGCAAAATTGGTAACAGATTTAATTTATTTTTTCAATTTAACCATATAGACTAGTGTTTTCTACTAATGCAGCTCTATAAATACTCCTCTCTGCTAGAAGGAGATACTGCTGGGACAGCTAGCATTAATATGTGGGTGGAGGATTTAAGGTAAATAATTTTTTTTTTAATTAAAGAAACTAAATTCAGCAAAAAACATCTTGGAAGTATATTTAAGCATGGCATATGCTTTGCTTTCTTTATGCTGTAGATTATAATATAAAGTAGTATGTTTCAAAAACTAGACAAGTAACTACAAATGACAATTTCACTTTGATTTATCATGTGTATACAGACATGCTAGGTTTTTTTAACATCTGAATTCTGCATCTTTGTTTATTTGCAGTGACATCGCTCCTTTGTAGCACTACACTGGACAGGCAAAAAGTAAAAATGAAAAAAAATCAGATGAGAAATAAAAAACCCTCCACATTTAAATGTGAAAAGCATGAATGAGAATTTGATCTGTTGTTTGGTGGACAGCTTCTTAAAATATGTGTGCAAAGATAAATTGGTCATCACTGAAACTGATGGAGAGGTTTTGGAAAATGGGAAGAAATGAGGTGGGAAAAGAAAACTGAATCAGAGATTAATCCAAGGAAAGAAGTTGAACAAAATACACACTTGAATGAGGCTTATGGGAAGTAAGGCAAGATAACAAAAATGCAAGTACAACAATTCGTGTATAGTAAGAACCTTGTGTCAGAATTTAAAGATAGTGAAATTGCTGTCATGGTAAGCAAAGTTATTCTTAAAATTACTTTGTTATTTTACTGTTTGAATCTTAACTGTTTATAAATCTAGTGACAGGAGAAGGAGAGGGTAAAGCTATTGAATACTTAACATAGATAGCATTGCCATTGTTACATTGCTGTGTTGTGAGAATAGTAAGGCCTAGCTGATTTCATTCAACACAGTGTTTTTAAGGCACTGCAAGTGTAACAACAACAAAGCTGCCTGTTTATTCAGTGGGGAAGGAGGAAGAACGTAGTGTCCTTTATATGTTATTACAAAATACAGGTGGTCATGAAGATTTCTGGGATGGGATTTCTGGTCAAAGATGAAAGGAGCCTTCTCAGCCGTCAGGGGCAGGGCAAAGATGCCCTGGTCATTAAACAGCAGCTGTGATTGGTTAAGGGAAGAAATTTAAACCCAGGTTTCCCATGCCTGTTGTATGTTATATTGCTAGGGTTTATTTTTAATTTCTTTTTGGAGTTCATCCTAGTTCAAGAAAACTGCCTTTTGCCTTGTACTATGTACATTGTTGTTTCCCTACTCGCTAAGTTTTGCCTGCGATCCCTGTTCCAAGATTTGAATTTCAGTCTGGCTCAATGCCTACTCTTTGCCTGTGTTTCATTTACCAGCCAGTTCAGATTGCTTTGTGTAAGTGACTTGGGTTTTTCCCTCACTTGCACACATCCTGTCACTTGCAAGTTTTACCAGACATAGTATTTTCTGCTGCTTAGTAGTTTTTGAAGAAATATGTATGACCAAGAATTTATGGGGTCTGTCTAAAATGTTTTGTGTTTCCATACTTTGTGTTATTTTAAGACCTATCAGTACTGGTACCTAGTTTGTATACAACATCAATATACTTTATGATTGCATGTAGTTCTTGATTTTTTTTTAATGTCTCATGAGCGGATGATGTGGTTTCTTAGTCAAAATGTGCAGAAACTAATAGAGTGCTTTACTGAACTATAGCTGTATTATAATGACTGTTTCCATTAATTATCTGAACTTTCAAATTTGATGGAAAACTGTCATTTTGACAACGTGTAGTTTCATCCATTATTTTTCTGAGACATTTTGGGGGAGGGAAGGGCGAGTGAAAATGGCTGCTGAGTCTGAAGTTGCTTGTTTTCCTTTAAAAAATTGGTGCTTTTGTGGTTTTTTTGTGCTTACTCAAATTCAACATGAAAAGTAAAGGTGATCTATGGCTTACTCTTTGAAGAAAATCTTTGATGCAAGTGGTATGGATCTTAAGTTTTGAATGAAAAGATGAGCATACAAAATATGCAGTAACAAATTGAAGATGTTTGCAAGGGAATTTAGAGATAAGACAGGTACTCTTTTGGTATATTTTTTTGTGCCATGATATTGCAGCTTTTACTGCCTATGTTAAAGTGTGCTGTAACTTTGACGTTCAGCCAATCAATCTGGAACTTAGGGTAAAGGAAGTAGTCTTTTGAATATCTTGTATTTTTATTAAAAGCCTTTTATGTAAATATATTGAGTGTTAATATAATGACTTTAAGAGCTGATTTCTAGTTTTAGTTGGTCCTAGCATAGACCTTGTTCTATGTTTCTGTTAAAAATTACCTTGCAAACTTTGGTCTCACTGAGAAGTGAGCTATTTCATTGTTCTATAATGATGCTGGTTATCCCTGGTTTTACTGATTAGAAAACTGAGGAACAGAAATTTTGAATGGCTTAATCCAGATCTCAGAACAGATCAAGGACAAAGTTGTGAAAGGAACCCAGGTTCGGTTCTCTGGCTTTTAGTTTTAAGTCTCAATCAAGACAATGTAAGAGATCTTGAAGAGTGGATGTTGAGGCATTCGGCTTGAAGCTTTGTTCTGGAGGTGTTGAGATAGTAAAAGCATAAGCTTTGAAGCTTTCCTTATGGTCTGAAGTTGTGGAAGCAATTTTAAAGGTATTAATGTAATGCAAAAATGAAGACCTCACTTTATAGTAGCATCTGGCACAGCAGCATGATAGTACGATTCAGAAATATTCAGTCTCTAAAAGAATATCACTACAGATTTGCAATCAGTTAAGAATCAGCTAATATGAAAGAGTATTAACTTTACAAAAAACCTCAGTATTTTGGCAAGAAGTGCTGTACTCATCCTGTCAGTTTTCATATCTTTGTACATTTGGCTTCCTAGAGAACTGAAAAGGTTATTTTTGGCTTAGTGCCCAAGGCTAAAAATGGCTTCTGGAATCTTACAGCTCAGTTTGGTGTTAAACAGTTCTGTGCGGTAGTAATATAACTGCAGTAATTGGTAGTCTTACTGAAGCATTTTAGTCATGCAGTTAAATGTTAAGCTGTGGGAGATGTGGCCATGTGATCCCTCCAAGATCCAGTTTATCAGAAAAAATTAAGCCATGTTTATCTATGAAGCAATGGTAGCCTGGAAGGGTTACTTGTTAAAGGGAAGTAAGAATGAGTGTAAGGGTTAGCCTTTACAGGGAAAAACTCTAAAATGAAGAAATAAATCATGGTATTGCTATGGAAATAGTGAAGCATGAGTGTTGCAGTTGAGACTATACGTGTTGGGAACAGAATGAGTCTGTGAAACTTCCTTAGGTTTCTAGCCAGTACAGTAGGATTTACCATTCAAAGTGTATATATATATAAATATAAATAACAAAACCCAACCCAAAAACCACGCTCTTCGAGAAACAAGTAACCAGCTACTATATGTGAATGTGTGCTTATAATAAATGTAGGCTCCTGAATGATTTCTGAATAGTTACATAACCAGGAGTTTGGAAGCGTCAGGACAATAATGAGAGGCTAACTATTTAAATCTGAAAAAACTTACACCAGTAAAAGGTCTGAAAAGGAATACGCTTATGAAAAGGCTGGATATTGCTTTCCTCTACATCCCTCCCAGATTTGTTAGCTTTCTCCCAAAATATTTATTCGAACAAGTGGGAATATCACATGGTGCTGCAGGACTTTTCTGACTAGAATTTTTATAAAAATGCAATTATCTTTTTTTTGTGGGTGAAGTCAGCATGGACAAATTCTACACGAGAATCTGTGTTGCTTTATACATAGCTCATAAACATCCATAAAATGCTCATTCTAAAATCTCCTGAGAAATCAGTATTGGCTTTTTGTGTTCTGAATTTGCACTGTAAGCCTTTGTTTATACAGTAGTCTGGAAATATGGCCAAAATAAAATGAGCTCTGATAAACCTTGTGATCACACAAATTTGAGATGGCTAGATCAGTTAATGACTCTGCAAAGACTATTCTGTATCGGTGGTAATGTTTGAGAGCTATCTGCCTCCAAAATGACTGTTTCTAAACCACAAATGCTTTTGTTTGAAACTATTTATGAAAAAGAATTATTCCAGATCAGCTTCTGTAGGATACCTGTGCTCAGTCTGTAGAAAGGTTGACTTTTGCTTACCTGGACTTTGCCAGTTGTCCTAAATACAACTCTCTCTACAACAGAATCTTTTGTTTCATGTTTTGATGTAAACAGCTTAGACTACTTAGCTATTTCTTGCTTACAACCTCTAACCTAACAGTTTTATAGAATTTTTGCTATTTTGAAGAATTATTTTTCATGCGATACTTATTGAAGATAAATCACCTTCTCAGTTAACAGTATTTGAAGGAATTGGATGGTCTAAAAATTTTCCTTCCTTGTCTAACAAAAGCGTCTTATTTTTCAATGTTCTCATCAAAGAGAAATAGAAATATTTGCAATTAGGAGGTATTCTGCTTATAGTTGAATCATCTTGAATTGAACATAACCACTATACGTCTTTCCTGTGGAACAGTATAATTAAATCCATGGGAAGCAGTCTTACAAAAAGGAAAATGGTAGAGAGCAGTAAAGCTGTTAAGGTTTTTTTCTGTATTGATAGAAGCTGCTGCCTTTTAGAGAAATGTTTGTGATATTTCAAGAATATTTAGTCACTTCTGTTGTTCTTTACCAGATGTATCTCACCTTATTTCATGCTGCTGTTTTCTTTCTGGGGCTAGTGGACTATACTTGTTGAAGCATGGAATAATTTATATGACTTAATACTGAGAGACTTTTATGTTGATACAGTTTGACCCTCTGCCTAATAGTGGCCATAAATTTCCCTGACTGAGTCTTTGTATCTAGATAAGAAATTACGGCTTATATGTACTGTCTCAATTTTAAAGTACACCAGTGACAATAGTATGATTAATTATACATTTCCTTTGGAAATAAATATAAGAAACTATGTGCACTATTTTGTATTTTAGCTTTGACTTTTGGTCATTTGTTTTGTTCTAATCCGCTATATCAGACATTCACTCTTCTGTAGTTGTTTGTAAATTAATTTTTACCTTTATTAAACTAAAAGCTTTGATTAATGAAGAGTAATTCCTCTTACTCTAATTTAAGATGCTACTGCAGTTGTTCATTTAGCTTCCTACCAGAAGGTACTGCCCATCTAACTAGAGTGATGAGACTAAATGGTGATGAAGGTGGGTTTAAACTAACTGTACAAGCTCTGAATTGCTGTCTTGAGTAGCTGGCACATGATTGCACCTGCTGCCCCTGTTCTAGGGAAGGTTGCTGCCAACCAAGGAGTGGATAGCAAAGTGGAGGCTGCTAATATCTTACATTACTGTAGTGAATGTTGCAAGGGCTTGTGGGTCAGTCCTAAACAGATGAACCTTTGGTGTTCTGCTGTGAAATATGATTTCAGATCCCAAATCTTGTAATTCCGTGAAACCCTATAGTTTTTTTGGGTGCTTTAACCTTTTTATTGTCTTTCACTTAGTTATTAACTCAGCAGCTGAACACAGCAATTTGTGAGGTGCTTTGCAAATACGTCAGTTGGGTAATGTGCATTCAGCTTATTTATCAGTAGTTGCTGTTAATGCACCCAACTTTCATGATAGTCATTTGTGCCTTAGGGTTGGTGGGAGCTCGTGTTTATCACTCCGAGCTTACACTATCACTTCCCAATACTATGATTGCATTCTTCTATGTTGTATTTTTAAGTTTTCATATGACGCAGGGTTAAATACAAGCTTAATTGTTTCTAACCTGCGATATGCTCCACACCCTAATGTATCTATAACTTGGTCTTGCTGTTACTTATAGTACCATTAACATCTGTCACTTGCAGATTTTATCAGCAATGGCTTTATGTTCTAGGGGGAAAGTCTCAAAAGTCTTGACTGATGTTGGGTTGTGAAGAAATAAATCTAAAAATTTTCTCATACAAGATGCTTAATTATCTCCTTGAGGATGTTGTTCAGATTCTCTGAGTAGCTGTCAGATAAACGCTCTACAATCAAATAAAATTGACTGATATTCTGGTATAAACAAATCAAAAAGACTGTTCTGGTAGACAGTATGTTCGCATGAGATCATAGAATATGATTTGTTTCGGTAGTGTACAGGTTTTAGCTTCTGACTTCTTTTTAAAAAATTATCAAAATGATGATGTTGGGTTTTTTCCTTGCAATAATTTTACACCATTTCCTTTGGTGTTTTGCTATATGAATTTAGGGACATAAAAATGAAGGTTATTTCAAATGTTGAACGTTTTAAATTAAATAGAGGGAAAAGTTGCTTTTTAATTAAGAATTCCTCCTTGAATGTTTGTTCTAGAATGGATTGCTTGATGATTCTGTTTATAGAAACAGGATGTTTTGATTTTATGAAATGTGGATTTCTTGGGAACTCATTTTGAGAAACTTTGTCTGCCTCCACCCTTGGTGGAATGTAGATGACATCAGATTTTTTTATGTACTGGTGCTACAGCCAGTACATAAAGACCAGCTTTAGAAGTGTCAGTGACATAAAAGGAATTGCATGCTAAGCAGTCTTACTATTTAAGGTGAATTGGTGGTATGATGTCCAGCTGATCATACCTAAGGCAATAGTAGACTAGTAGGTGGTTTCGATTTTTACCTATACCATTTTTAAATATTCTAAATGATTGCAGTGTAGGTTCCACTTTAGATCATTTTGTGATTTTTCTTAAACATACCCCTTCAGTTGCTTTTCTTGGATGGCAAAGCTGTGTTGTTCACTTATTTTGGATGTCTTATCTGTGGTTTTCTCTCACTTGTGATAATTTTGGTTCAACTGGAATTTGATTGAGTGGTAACTTTTCCCTTTGGGAACTTTGGTTAAGATTTAATTACAGCTTCATAAAACCAGCTTCTTTAAGCAGAATATTTGTTTGTAAATAAAAAGGCAAGTATCAGTTAAAATAGACAGTTATTTCATAAAAGCCTTATTTTAAATTTGTATCTAAATTTTATGGTAATGTAGGATAACTCAGGATGGAAGGACCCCTGGAGATCACCTAGTCTAACCACTTGTGCAAACCTGGGTCAAGTATGAACCCATTCAATCTGTTCTTGCCAGCTGAAACATATTTCATTTAGCTGAGGCATTCCCAAGTATCTTGAACTCCCAAGTATTCCCCTCATGAATTTCCAGCATCATCTTCATGAAAGAATACCCAAGGTGATTAATTTTTTTTTTTACAATCTTACTTTGCATCTATGCAAAATGACTCAGACACCTTTTGTCTGCTGACATATCAACCCATAAACCTACGTGTAGAGTTTTGCTCCAGTTGTGTATTGACAAATTCTGACATACTTTGTATCTATTACCAAATGCAGACTGTCATTGTTAGTAAGTCTAGGGAATACTGGAGAAAGAATTAGGTTAACACATTTTGGAAATGCTTTTACAACACTTCAAAACAGAATGTGATGGTCTTAGTTATTGTTTTAAACTCTATTCTGGGTACATTGTGGTTTCTTAATTTGAAAGACATTCGCGAGGAACTTGTAGCATTGAAGACTGAAATGCACAGTAAGAATATTAGGAGACACAGTTTTGTTTAGGTTGAGATAGTGTGGGGGGTTTTTTTCTTCTCTGAGTTTTGATGGCAACTGTGGAATACCTGTGTTTAAAATTATTAAACTGTTTAAGTTGCATGGCAGTAAATTTTGCTTATTTGTTCTGTGTTAACCTCAGTAGGCAGCTAAACCCCACAAAGCTGCTCACTCACTCCTTTCTAGTGGGATAGAGAAGAGAATCAGAAGGATAAAAGTGTGAAAACTTGTGGGTTGAGATAAAGACAGTTTAACAGGTAAAGAAAAAGCTGCACATGCAAGCAAAGCAAAATAAGTTGTGTGGGTTTTTTTAAAAAATTTGGTATGCAAATACAGGTAGGGTGAAAGGTAGGCATAACTGGAGTTATTGACAAAATCCTTTCTGATCTATGTGGGATCTTCCCTGTCTGGAATTTCTAAAACAAATGATACTTTATAGGACTAGGTTATAGCAGTGTAAGGTAGCTTACTGTTGTCTTTTATCTTCATAAACCTCAGCACAGGTTTATTCAACCTATTTTCTTGGAAAGGTCTCCTGTCATGCTGCTGTATTTAGCCTGATGATTGCATCTGGATTCAGTTAGTTCAAAAGGAGTTTCAGTATGTCTGTCACTGTGACTGTAGTAGTATAGATGTCTGTATAAATAATGTGACTTTGCAGTTACAGCTGTTGAAAGATAGTTATTCTTGCTCACTAGCTGGTACGTATGGTCTTGCATGTTATCCCTTGGTTTTAATTCTTACTTTTTAGACTGTCTTAGGGGAACTGTAGTGCTATGTCGGCAGTAATGTAAATAATAAAATGTTAGGAAAATTTGTTCTTATATTCCAGTATCTGAATGTTTAGTTTATAGCCTACTCTACTGCATTTATGCAGTCCAGTAGCATGCAAGTATTTCCTTGGGAGATTGCTCTATGTTCCTTAATTTTCATTTGAAATGTTTGTCAGTCAGTGTACCTAGCAGAAAATCAACTGGAGGAAATCGGTGTTTAAATAATACCATTTGACTGCATCATCTGAAATGTTTTTAGAGACTTTCCACTGGATTTCCAGTGTGGAAATAGGTAGTTTTTAGACATTTTTTTTTTTTTTTTTGAGAAGCTTTGGCACTTAGTCTTTCATAAAACTACCATGTAAGCGCTGAACTACAGATACACCTCTAGACATTTTGACTGCACTTTACTAATTTGGAGTAAGTTATGTAGCATGAATCTATTGTTTTAGTAGTTAACTTGGAATGGCAGAATGAATGCATCTGTACTGTATGTTAGAGTAAGATAGCAAGGCTGAATTTTGGCATACCTGCTGGGAATTTGCTCCCCCTTTTGCTTTAACCACAATTTTTACAGTAATGAAACTTGTTAATTTGCAGAAGACTTGCATCTTGGTGCAGATAGCTACTGGCCTCCCTTCTGACACTAAGGAAAAATGAAGGGAACTGGAGATTGATCCCACCTTCTGTTTTTGCAGAAAAACAAATACTGATGTGCAACCCCTTGAAAAGGGGTTTCTCTGAAACTTTGCTTTGTTTTTCAGTTGAGCAATAAAGTGGATCTAATTTGGAATGGTTATTTAATAAAGTTAATGAAAATGAATGCATGATTACCTTGTTTTCATCAGTTCTGTTTTCACTGGCCTGTGTTACTTGGAAGTGAAACCTGAAAAAACAGTTTTTAATACCAAACAGTAACTTTCAGCTCCTAAGGGAAGGGTATTGCATTGCACACTTAAATGCCTTCTTACTTGTGACTGAATCTATTAATTTATGACTGTGTGGAAAAATATTTTGTTATTTCTATGTACCTTTTTTGTATGGAGAGCGCCAAGTGATCTGTAATTGCCTACCTGGTATCCTGCTTCATGCAGGAGATAAATATGAAAATCAAAATGAGCTAATTCAAGTTAAAAAAATAAATACAAATAGACCATGTGGGATACCATAGCCCCAATATCTCTCTGACCAGTGATTTACAGTATTACATACTTCTAGCAAATGGCAAGAGTAATTGTGTAATCATATTTCCCACAATGCTAATTTGAATTTCAGAGTAGATTAATTTGCCTGTTTGTGCTTGTGTTTTTTTATTGTAGTGAAAGCTTACTTTGCAAGGGCTAGTGGACTCAAAATTTCTGAAGGTTATCAGATCAGTGCTCCTTGTTTTTCTGAGACTGTCTGATCAATGTATGTGTTTCATATTTGCTTGTAAGACTTTGAGAAAAAAATAATATATTACTGTTACACACACACACATCAGACAAGGATAAAAAGTATCTCTCTCGTACTCAAGTATTGGCCTCTTTAGCCTTTGTAGGGTAGGTAGGGTACTTACTTGCCAGATAAAGCCACGGTTAAGCCATGAGAATGTATTTCCTTAACAAACTATTCCCTGGGGTAACTATTCACATAAAACCCCATTTGTTTTTAGTTTCATAATTATATGCAGGCAAAATATTTCAAATAATACTGGCTATTGAAATTACTGCTTACCAGAGTTTTGTATAAAACAGTTTCTAAAACAAGGTTGTATTTGAATAAAGAACTGCCTCAGTCATTGTGCATTGTATTCTCTTGTTTGCAGGGGTGTGCAAGCACGTGTCCATAGATATGCGAGAGAATTATGTACACGCACACACACACTTCAGGCATATGGACTTAAAATTTGGATTTTCATTTTCTTGTAGCTGGGAGAAAAAAAAGGCACCTTTTTATGTCCATAATTTGAAAATTAAAAGTCTTTCTGATGTAATCATGGGGGCTTTTCAGGTGAGTTATGCACAATTTATTCAAGGAAGTTATGTATTTCATTCTGAACTTGGTTGCTACTCAGAATACATCCTTATGGAAGGTGTTATTTTTACAGTAATTTCTGCATGGTCACACTTTAATGTGTTTAGATGGTAATGTAGCATTAGCTATTTTATTACATAGTTATGTATGTCGTATAGTAATGTTACATAAAGTATGCAGCTGACTGCCTATTTAAGTCCCTATTCTCTGTTTTTACAGAAAAAATAAATACCAGTAGAATATGAGCACCTCAAAATTCTACCCTAATCCTTTTTCATTTTGTTTGCGACCTTGTGCAATTGTTTCTATAAGTATCTCTGGTTACAGTTTAGCAAGAAAAAAATATATTTTGCTTTTCACTTACGATTTCTGTACATATTTCCATGTAAATTTTAGTGTTGTGTGTATCGTTATTTTCAAGATTTTTTAGGGCCTGACAGGAGTTACCTGTCTTATATATGCCAAGGTATTTATGACTATTTTGTTATCTGTTTTCTGATTCCTTTTTGATATTACCATAATATTTTGCCTTTCATAGCCAAAGGAAATGTCTTCATACTTCAGATACTTGATTGCATTCTGTTCCTCTGTGTGATGAGAAATACTGAAAGACAGTATTTTACATGGATTTAATATAATTGAGTTTTTTTTAATGCATATAAACACTAATGAAAAAAATATGTGCCTTCTCTGGGCTGCTTTTTGTATCATAATTGTGTTTCTTAACAAAATAGCCCCTGGCCACTAACTCTTCCTCTTAGATGTCAGTGGATTACTGCTGCTATGTTACTTAAAACACGATGTGTTAATCTCTTATTCAAGTTTAAATATATGAATCCTATAGAAAAACTGCATAGAAGCCGAAGCAGTTGTAATCTGTTAAATTTCAAGTCTAACAGAGGTAGCTTTTACTTTTTTGTGTGTTTTTTTTTTTTCTTTAGGCATTAAACCCTGAGGCAGGTGTAATGGATGAAATTAACAGTGAAAGTTTTGTTACACAGTTATTGGTTTCTCCTTTGGATAGAACTGTATTATTTAATGAGATTTGTTCATGTATACATTGGCAATTAGCACAATTTTTAAGATTAGATATTAAAAGCAGAGTAGTTGGTGATGGGCTCCAGTCATGTTACTGTTACACATTTAAAGGGTTTTTATTTTTGACTCATTCTGATCTCATAGACCGACTGCTGTTTTAGGAGTGTATTTTCAAATTTTGTTGCCTCTAAAAGTTGGTGTGTTCTCTGCTGTGCATTACAGCATGGTAAACGGTGATAGTAAGAAGACTTGACCTTTTGGATTCTTGATCTGAGTTAAAATGCTGCTGTAGTCATACTCAGTGTGTTTTCAACAGTCTGATTTTTTTTTTTTCCTGACACTAGTTAGAATATAACAGGAGGATGCCTATAAAAGATGCTATGTTCAAAGTATCATGTCAAGCATACAAAAAAAAAATCACTTCCTATTCTGTTGAAATAAGAAATTAGTATTTCTGTCAGGGCTTTGAAGGAAAGAATGCCTAGAGTAACTCTAATCTTATATTGCATTTTGAAATATGACTGGATCTAATGCTTTTGGAGCTGCACTTAAGTACCTTACATTTAGCCATTGCCCAGATTTTGTTTTAATAACTAGTACTGTTTGGGGTGACTTTCTCTCCTTGTTGTACATAAATAAAGAGGTAATAAATTAAGTTTTTTTCCAGTTCAGAGGACTTTAAGGCTGACCTTGTTTTGACAGTTAAGTTGACAGGATTACATAAATTAACATTTACTTAATGTGATTCCCAAAATACTGTATTAACTAGAACAGAGACTTCAGGTTTATTTTTTTAATATAAATTGGACATAGGCAAGAAGTTAATTTACCTTAGCAAAATTATCATGCAAAATTAAACTGTAGCATAATCACATTTTTAAAGGTAATATTTGGAGCATAGCTGTTGCTTTAAAAAGACACATGTAGTTTTAATTGTTGTAATTTTAGAGGGATTAATTTTTTTTCTGATGCTATGTGGAAATCTGCATTACCTGATATGTTGCAAGAAAGTTTTAATTAACGCCTCCTTTTAGTGTAGATGTGCCTCCTTTTTTTAGGTGATGTCATAAAAGCTCAGCTGCAGCCCTACTGAGGAGTACAGAGAGGTAGTGCAAGAGGGGGAGCCCAAATAATACCCTGCTCTGGCCTACTACAGGCCTCTCAAAGGCCCATCTCCAGAAACCCAGCGGAGCACAGAGACACAAAAGCAGGAAAAGAACACAGGTGAAGGACTTGGAGGAAGAGATGATCTCCCTGGATGCCTCAGCCTGATTATCCAGGTGTGAGACCCATAAGGATGAATCAAAGCTGGAGCACCTTTTAGACCAAGAGGGGTCTTGCCTTGGGAAATGGGCCACACTGTGGGCTGCAGGGGAACAGCATTTTGGGATTGCACAGGATTTATTATGGTGTGCTTTGGAGATGAACCAAATATGGAGAGGAGTGATTTGAGGAGGAACATAGGGGTATTTAGGGCATAAAAAAGGCCAGTGCATACAGCCTCAGGGCCTCATGTCCAGATGCCAGCAACTGGGGAGACATGAGTGTCTGAACTCTGCTGGAGGGATCCACATCATGCATACATATGTGTGTGTATGTATGTATATATATATATATATATTTCTTACTAGCCAACTTTCATCCTGTTCAGTCAGAATGTGAGCAGGATGAGGCTGTTGGTACTGCCTGTGATTGTGAGTGCTCTGTGTGTATGTCATTGTTATCTGTGTGGCCAGTTGTGTATGTATGTATATGTGTGCTTTGTGTGCATCTGCCTACTGGGAATACGTTTTCCCTGGCTATTGGTTGGCCCTGGAGGCATGGAGCTGCAGTAGTTTATCTTCTCTCAGGCTGTCCAATCTGACTGGATACCTTCCCCTAATACCTTTTCATTATGGCAGGTATACTGGTTTTGATGTTTCAGTATTGATGTTTTTTTTAAGGTATCTTAATATGGAAATTGGAGAATATTTATTATTACAGATACAAAGTATTTGATAGGTCATCTTCTATATTAGTGTTTAGTTTAAAAAAACAAGTCTCCTGCAGGAATTGAGTGAAAACAGTGCCTTGCATAGACACTCATCACTTGTAATATAAAAGTTCAGGCATGGGTGAATGTCTTAACATGGGAAATCACCCACTGTGAAGCGACTTTGATTTTGCTAACTTGTTACACATTCACTTGTGTGTGTGATTAATTTTATTTAAAAAAAAATATTGAGTCTTCAGTAGTACAGCACTGCTCTCAGTAAGCAGGAAACATGAGAATGTGTTTTAAAGCATGAGAAAAACAATGTCACTTAAGTATGACATCCTTTCCACCAACACTACAGCAATTTAAAACTGGATTGTGTATTTGCAACAGAATGTGTCAGAGAAGAATTCTGCTTTTCCAGGGCTGTCCCTTAGTTATGTAACTTTCAGTCTCTGTTTTTTAAATATCATTTAACAAAGTATAACTAGGGCTACTGAAAATCAGGGTAATGTACTGCTGGTACAGAAGTGTCCCTAACTGTGGTGGCTGTACATGCTTAAAGTGTCTTTAGACAGCCTCTGGAGCTGCAGGAAGGGGGACTGCTGCAACAGCCAGGTATCAGCATGGCTCTGTAATGACAAGATGTATGTAGACTATGCAATGTGAAAGAAAAGCCTTCGGTGTAGGCAAAACATTAATCAATCTTATTGGATATGTAACATTCATTTCTGTGTAAAAGTTCACTTGGGTATTCCTTATAAATCCTTTCTGAAACAAAGGTATGGAAAACCTTTTCCCTCTGAATTTATGTTGCTGAACTTTCCACATCAGAGAAACTTTGGTTTTGATCTGTTGGAATTGGAGACAGAAGAGATCTTGTACTGATTTTTTTCACTTCAGACAGTTTGTCTACAACAGTAGTTTCTAAAGTGAAAAATATTAATTACATAAAAGTTTGAAAGTGCTGTTCCACTCAAACTGTTTACAGATCCTTGACATGAAACCTGAGGATTTCCTGAAAGAACATCCTTTTTCCTTTTTGACGACTAAAAATACAAATAATGGCCTGAAACAAAACCAACCTCTGTGTGTTAAGCAGTTTTCCAAAGGAGAGCTATTCTAACTAATCCATAGGTTCTAGAATTATTTTTTTTTAAGAACAAGACTTTTTCTTTTCTCAATCTTGCCTGTTTCAGATGCTCTTCATAGATGAATGTAAACGCAGTAGATGAACCCTGGGTACAGGAGGATTAAATTTATCCAGGTAGGATTGACGAGTTATAGAAGAATGAAGTTTTTAAGAAAGTTACATGAATAAAATGTCAACTTCCCATTTTTAAAGGAAAAGTTAGACGTGACAGGAGTTGTGTAGACTGCTACCTAAAATACAGACTTTGGTCAGAAAATTTGTGGGTTTTTTGGAGGGGCTGAAAAACTTTGAGCACCTTGTATACCTTTGTTCCTTCTTACTCAGCTGCTTAAACCAAATGTAGGAGTGCTTCCCTGTACTCATCTAGAATTGCAGTTTTCCTTATTGTACAGGGGTGATTGTTGTGGCAGGCTTTTGCAAGGCTTGCTTCTTATGGCTTGTTCAGTGTTGCAGCTGAACTTCTAATGAGATATGCTTGTGGAAAGCATATACAAGAGAAAGGTAATAAGCAAGCCAATACTTTCTGGAAGAAGTGAAAGATACCTATCAGTTAAAAGGTGAGAGATGGTAATATGGGCTCACAATGCTCCATGGATGAGGAACATAACACAACTGTCTATTTTTCATAACTGATGAAAGAAGCCCCTTTCACGAAAAGAGAATTCCTGTGAAGGATTGGTTCTGAGAATGATTGTCTCTGCAGTGGTGGTTGAACCTCCCTAAAAATGCCTCAAGGCCCTTGTAGTGTCAGCTTTAAAAAATCTGGAACATCTTTTGCTGCAGTGACTGTCTTTGTGGTCTGTTACCTTACCAATAACTGAATGTAATTTGTATATAAATGATGAAGTTATGTGCGTTTTATCTAGCCTGCTAGAGTTTGTCTGTGCTAGAACATTATTGCTTTCTCTAAGTTCCTAATTAATAGCTAAGAATTAGTGAATATAGCTGCCTTTTCTGTATGTTGAAAGTCTGAGGATTACAATTGTATCTTAGCTGTACTTGAGAGAATTCATTAACCTCAGAATTCACGTGACATGTTTATTATTGTTATTCCTAGTAACAGAATAGGATAATTTCAGAAGTAATTTTCTCAGAATTGTTTACATAACAGTAAGCAGGCTTGAGGGAACAAAGAAAACCGGGGAAAGCACATGGCTGCTATGAGAGAAGCAGGAGGAACTTGGGAGGTATAATGCAACCAGATTAATTTAACTGAGGATGTTTTTTAAATAGGGGTAAATTCATTTGCTTATCTCCACTTTGAAAACATAATGTAACAGATTGGTCCAATTCTTTTGTGTTAGAAGGAACTTAAACTTCCTACCCAGGACTGTGAGATGGAGTAGTGAGTTGTAATTAGCAGCTTTTGAATTGTGTAAGTGATCTTTTACATAAGTGTATGTATACATGTTGGAAGCAGTTTTATCTTACACCATGAGGCACTGTTGTTTTTTAAGAAAAGAGCAACATATTTTTCATTTGTAATTCTGAATATTTTCTTTTCACAGCTCATAAGCATTTTTATGAGTGTGATTAAATGTTATACATTTGGGTTTTTTTCCTGTCGTGGAGTCTTATCCACTGAAATTGTCTGCACATCTGTAAAAGCAACTGATTGTTATAAATCTTACACTGTTTAAATATGTTTTCGGATCATTAATTTCAGTTTATTTTATCACTTTGCAGAAAACTCAGAATATTTGTTAGAATATTTGTCTGGAGTAGTATCCTACAGGATCTTCTCATGTTTAAACAAGATGGTAAGCCATTATACTATTGGCTTGACTTTCTGTAATGTAAGAATATTAAAATCTCCCTGGCACCTCCTCAGTTAAGTTTTGAAATGGTTTTAAAAATCCATTCATCATCTTGTCACCAGGGAATTTGTCATTAATATTCCATAAATTTAGTAGTGAATTGTGGTATTTTTTAAAATACCTTTATTTCTGAGGTGGCAAAGTTTAGATAAATATGCTTGATTTCAAAACTGTGTTAGACGTTTTATGGCTGGTGATAATAATTGAAGCATATTGAGCAGAGTAGATACTTGCCTAAAAGATTTGGCTAGTTTGTTCTACTAGAGGTATTTTATTTATTGTGAAAGTGCTTTCATGTGCCTTGGTACCACAGTATCGTTAATGTAACAGCTTTATCTGGGTAATTTTTTCACTCTTTATATGAATAATCTAGACTCTTAAAACAGGTACTTGATTTAAATATCTGGTTTATATTGAAGTTCAGAATTACTCTTGTGTTAATTTAAAAGCAGAGTATATTTTTGCATTGTGTTTGGAAATATCTCAGATGGACTATTTGTGAACTGGAAGCAAGTTTAAAGTCCTTTTCTTGCTTGCTTTTTTTGGATTGTGGCTTATCAGGACTTCTGTGCCTTGCTAGTAGAGACATTTAGTTTGCAAGGTTTTGAACAAAAGGAAGGTGGGAAAGAAGGTAGGTTCTTAAGGGTTATGCTGAGGTCCCTGACTGTGGCAGTGCTTGTGGTTTTCTTGTGGAATTGTCTGAAATTAATGTGAATGAAGACAGGACCGCTGGGGAAAGAGGAAAAAGCAAATAAAGGCATACACTAAAAAAGACAACAAACCCTTCAAATAACATAGTAGATTAATACCCTGTGGCTGGCCATAATGAACAGACTAACCACAGTATAGAAACAGTTTCTGGATAACGTTGATAGCCAAGGCTAAAATAAACTTTTTTTTGACATGCAGTTATTTCGTGTGGTATCTAAATTCCCAATAGAACTGAGACTTTTTTATTATTGAATATAGTTGCTATTAAAAAGCACACAAGAAAAGCACAGGGGAAAAAAAGCATTTTGACTAATTAAATGAATGCCTAGCCTCTGCTTGTATATAAAGCAATGCAAAACACTTTTTAATTCTGAGAAATAGCGAATAAAATATAATTTTCTTAAAACTTTTTGGACTTGTTTAATTATGGGTTGAAAATTATCTATTGGAGCTATAATAGCCAAAGCTAAGCAAGGATGTTGTTGTTTATTCCCTAACTTTGTATATAGTTAGATATAGCAAAAGTTTCTATATTGGCACTAGTTTATGGACTGCACTGTTACTATTGTTAATATCTCTGTACCAATACAAACTAAGAATTGGATTTTTTCTGAATTTTAGTGTTTACATTTAGTAAATGCTGGGCAATGTAACTCTTCAGTCTGCAGCAAAGCAAAAAATAAACTTTCTGAAAGAGTCTTGGATTCTTCAGGCAAAAGCTCGCTTTCTATCCTGGTGTTTAGAACAGTGTTTGTGTATGGTAAAGACAGGGAGTCTCTTTTTCACCCCTTTCCTGCCACTTTCAGCAGTATTACTGTGCACTTTTTTCCTCCTCTAAATCCTTTTACAGCCTTTCTACCTGATAATTTTCCTTTAGGAAAGTAAGTTACTGTAGAACATATGTCTGGGGTAAGACAGACAAATCTGGCTTTCCCTTATTAGTCTGGCTTGCATTACTTATTAATATGGATAGTAAAACTCCCCTTGCATTTGAAGCAAATAATGTGTGGTACTGTTGAAAAATGAATTTCAGGACAGTCAGATAGTCACTGTGTCTCCAATCCCTGTCTTGTAAAACAGATATAACATGAATTTTTACCTGGTAGAAGTCTGATAAGACAAGTGTGATAGAGAGGGATGCAGGATGTCTCAGGACTACTGAAAATGTCAGCAAGATGCAAGAAGAAAGTGCTGGAATGTATAGGGAAAGATGGAAGAAAGATTGGAACTAAGAGTGGGGGAAAGATGGGTTGTATTATAGTGGGAAAGAGTAGCGCTGCCCCTCACCACCAGCCATTTCAATAGTTTGGTAGAATTTGCAGCTACATTAAGCTGTCATTGAAGTTTTTTTTCCACACCTTTTTTTTTTAATGACTACCATATACAAAAGATGTGTTTATTTGATCATGCTTAAATGCTTTTAAATAAAAATACAACTAAATAATACAATAAAAATGGTAAAACTAAGCAGTCTCAAAAGCTTGTTGCTTTTTGAAATTGTATGTGTAAGGATCTCGGGCTAATGGATATTCAGGTAGGCAGATAATGACCAGAGGAATAGTGGAAAGGCAGAGAATTGAGCCAGCTTAATCTGTCTGAATCAGCTGTTCCTAAAACCAGCAAAGGTGATCAATAATGAAGCAGTTATCCCGTTGCAAAACCTGCTGTGATGATTCACTGGAAGAAATTCTCTGGAATGCCAGGCAAACTGGGGAGGGGGAGTTGTTGAATAAAGGCGCACAGGATATATTGGAGCACCTAAGGGGTGGAACTGGGCATGGAACAAAAGAGTTTGGGGCTTGTAAAGATCTGTTAAGGGATGGTTAAGGCAAGGGCCGCAGATGGAGAAGAGAAGGATCAAAGTGAAATGGGGAGGAATGAGCATGGGGTAACAAGAGAGAAGGAAGGAATAAAAGGGGCCAGTTGCGTGTAAGCACGCAGCTGTTTTGTACATTTGCCTGGTGAAGCCTGTTGCCTGATCACCACAGCTTACCCTATCCTATTGAACCCTTCCCCCCGCACCCCCCACCCCCCCCCCACCCCCCCCCCCGTCTTTCTAGGATGTGTGTGACCTGTTAGCAGAGTTCAAGCTGCACTAGTCAGCAAGCAGGAGGACAGGCTGAGAGAGATGGTAGAGGGACTGAAATTCTGGGAAGGTAGCTTTTGGAGACACTAGTGAAGGCTTTTTTTGTCTTTAAGCACTGATCCCTAGGAATAGGGTGGACCTATCTGTGCTGTGTTTGTATTATTCTGTCCCCTTCTATTCATCTATGTGTTTGTGGTAGAGATGTATTATCTACAGTGTGTGTCTCTGTCCCGTTGGAATTGCTGTTCCACCTTGCTCCTTGGAAAGGTGTTAGGGAACAGCTGCTCCAGACCAGGCCAGAAGAGGATGGAATCCACGAATCCCCAGGTATACCAGATTTGGCTACCCCTAAGGTATAACCTTTTTGCTTCTTCAGTTGTTAGATGTGAGGGATCCCTTGTAGTGTTTGCTGCTCTCAAGTGTTCTGTATCAGAATTGTACCTAACAGCACAGAGTAAAACTTTCTGTGTTGGAGGCCTGGTATTCAAAAAATGGTTAACACCCTGAACTCTGTAGGAATTTGATATGCACTTTGGGTGATAATCACCTCTGAAGGTTAGGGTACTTTCACTTTTGGATTTTAATGCATGCAGAGTTCTAACAACTTTCTGTAACAGCATATAAATGCTGTTACTGATTTAAGTGTACACAGTATCTTTTAGTACAACTAAGTACTTGGAGGGTTGTTTTAGTAGTCTTTAGTACTTTTCTGTTACTGCCATACTTACTAGAAACAAATAGAAAGTGGTAATGAGGGAGAGAAAGGTTGAGTGCTTTTTAGGCAGAACACATGAGAAACTGCTGCAAAACTGCTTTAATACAAACACTGGTAAATGTGTAAACATGAGTAGGTAAGAACTGTTTTAGGATTACTTCCATTCCTAGCCCTTATTTCCCAGCCATTTCCAGAAGTGCTGTTAATATGAAACTTGCTTTCTGATGAAAATGACAGAAATTAAGTTTCCTGTTGGGTATTATGCCTTCCTTGCAGTTGTCCTTTCACCATAAGGAGGCCAACTAATGAACTTAGCTGTCCGAAGGGATTAACCTGCTATACAGCTGATTTGTGAAGCACTATGTGTGTCAGTGAAAAGAAAATCTGCAAGATGTAGTTGGATATGAGTTTGTTTTATGGTTTTCATGGTTTTATAGTTGGATTCTTCAGGGGTAACTCTGGAAATCAGTTTTCTCTGAAAAGGAAATAACAGTGATCATTTCATATTCTTACATTTATTTTGCTGTAAACATTTCTGAAAATGGGAGAAATTATTTGCGTGAGAAGAGCTTGCCCCTCCATAATACAGGATGAGATTAGTAGCGTGGCATGAATTTCACAAGGCATTTCTGATTATTAAGTTCTGGTTTTATTTTTAACAAAAGGTATCTTGTAGATTTGAGGTCATGATTAGTCTTGTTAATAGACACAATGGCTGAAGTAGAGAGCTTCTATAAATTCTTTATCTCAGAAGCCTGGACAGTTTGTTTTATACCAGTTTTATGCAAACCAGTATTCTTAGAAAGCTGGTTCTGAATTCTTAGAATACTTAGTCATCTGCCCCTGCTCTAGCTTAAAATGTAATGCTCTCCTGCTCCATTTTACTGTTTACTTTCTCTTTGTTGACTGAGTGTTGGGTTATCATGCAGTAATGGAGAGATTAACTCGTTTGTCATCTCCAGATTTATTAAGTAACTTTTATGTTGTATATTGTGACAGTATGCATGGCACCAGGTTACTTCCTCTGGTTTTAGATGTTCCTTAATAAACAAAATGATATAACTTTGCCAAGTAGTGTTGCAAGACATGAGTTTTACCAGCTCTGGTTGAGACACAAAACATTGTTATGGATTTGACAGAAAGTGTAAACATGATCTATAAACGTTGTAGAAGTGTTTGACTGCCAAGATACTTAGCCTTTTCCTTGCACCTTACTGATTTAAGGCAACTCCTTCTAACAGCAATGGCATATTTTACGACAATTTGCCACTTGTAGCTTAAAGTCAAGATTTTCAAACAATTTGTTTGGAACCACTCTTGATGGACGGTTGTGTTCTATTTTGTGTTTATGAGAGGAACCTTCTAGTCTTGAAACAATTTTAAAGGGGTTTGTGAAAAGGAAACAAAAAAATCCGCACCAATAAAAATTTTGGTGTTGGTATCAAGTAGGCTGAAATTACCAGTTTTCCTACTATTCTGTATGAAATTAACTTCATTGTTTGCGTACATTTTAGCAACAAAAAACATGATTGCTTACCTAGGCTTGTATTGCATGCTGTCCTAATTCCTGTGTGATGAAGAAAATGTATTACTCAGTGCTAGTAATGACTTTGTGTGTGGCTGCAGATTAAAAAAAAAAAAAAAAAAAAAAAAGCTTGGGGAGATTGTGCAGCCTACCATTTTTACAGTTAAAACATTTCTGTTATATGACAGCTAGACCATTTGAAGTTGTTAGGTTGAGAAATTCAGTCACTTTCTCTTAACTTGCTTTACACAGAGTGTCAAAATTTACTAGTACTAAAAAATACAAAATTCTTAGGTCTGTCCTGGTTTTGGTCGGGATAGAGTTAATTTTCTTCCTGCTAGCTGGTACAGTGCCGTGTTCTAGATTTAGTATGAGAATAATGTTGATATAACACTGATGTTATAGTTGTTGCTAAGTAGTACTTACCTTGAGTCAAGGACTTTTCTGTTTCCCTTGCTTTGCCAGTGGGCAGCTGCACAAGGAGCCGGGAGGGAGCAGGGCCAGGGCACCTCACTTGAACTAGCCAAAGGGATATTCCATACCGTAGAATATCATGCCCAGTTTATAAACTGGGGGAAGTTGGCCAGGGCCTGCTGATTGCTATTCAGGGACTGGCTGGGCATTGGTCAGCAGGTGGTAAGCAATTGTACTGTGCATCACTTGTTTTGTCATGGGTTTTATTACTCTCTCTCCCTTCTTTTCATTACAATTATGATTGTGATTATTAATCACTAGTGTTATTATTACATTTGTCTTTATTTCAATTATTAAACTGTTCTTATCTCAACCCACAAGTTTTACCTTTTTCTGATTCTCCTCATCCCACTGGGGGAAGGGGAGGGTGTGTGTGTGGAGTGAGCAAGCGGCTGTGTGCTACTTGTTTTAACCCCAGCTGGCAACTATAACCAGTCTTAAAAAGGCCAATATATAAGCCATTGAATCTGCAATAAAGCAGTAGGTGCAGCAGTTTCTATAGGAACCCAAAACATAATCCTTATGTTAGGGGATGAAAGATGGAAGTAAAAATGTGGTGGTTCAGTTACCCTGGAAATGACTGCTATCTGGCCAGGTACCTGAAAAAAAGAGAGCCCAAAAGACAATGAGGAAAAAAAATTTAAGTCAAGCTGGCACTTGTTGCCATATTGAGAAAAAAACTCTTAAAAAATGAGCTTGACTTTTGACCAGGTTCTCACACAGCTGTGTTAATTTGTTGGCACTGACAGTAATGGACAATTCTGTCTGTTCCTTTTCTCTTCCTAAAGGATGCCCTCATCAGAGCATGCTTTTACCCGAGGCTGCAATTTAGCCTTCCTGTAATTCATGCAGTTAGGCTGCACTTTGTGAACTCTGCTTCATGAGCGTATAGTTCATGAGTTTCAGCCGTGCCTTAGGTTTTTGCCTCTGGAATGTCTCATCTTCTAGCAGATACACAAGTCCAAAGTTTAATCTAATTTCTACCTAGTACTGGCCACCACATTTGCTAGGTATAAAGGAGTTCTTCATTCCGTAATAGTAAGGGGCTGCTAGTTTATTCCAAAGACACTGTGAAGTTTTTAGTTCAGACAGATGCAGTGAATCCAACTGGAGGAACATATTTCTGGGACTCTCTTACTCTTTTTGAGAAGTTCAAACTAGAAATAGTTTTTAGGAAAACTGGAGGAAGATTAGGAGATCCTCTTTTAGTTTTAATTGCGTGTATGTGTGCTGTTTTGACAAGCGCCTAAGTGTTTTCTGGATTGATGGATCTGTTTAGCAAAGAACAGTTATGGTCATGTAGTATTCAAGCCTATGGTAGTTACTGACTTTTTTCATAATTTCAAAGGACAAGCTTTTAGAAATTGACTGTGCAGTTTTATCTAAAGTATTTTTGCTAAAAAGAATAGGAGATTCATAAAGGGGAAATTGTATGGGAAGGTAAATCCAACCCTTGTTTTGTGATAATTGCATCTACTTAAATTCTTGAATGCTTTGAATGAAGAGACTGTTATTAAAGTATCAAAATTTTATTTATAATCAAATTTACTGTTAAAAACAACAGTACTATTATTAATAAGCAATTATAAAAAACCCGAATGTTAAGTATGCTCCACAAACTTGTCCTTGATCATTTGCTTTAAACAGTTATTTGCTATAGGGCTGTTATATGTCTAATAATAACTTTTCTTATCAAAGAAACCTAAATACAGCTTTTGGATAGATGCTTTGAGTAGATAATTTTTGAAGGAGAAAACAGGCCACGGATCACTGAATCTGCAGTCTAGGAGAAATTGTGTGGTGGCTAGCTGGTTTTGTGCGTGTTTTTGTTTGTTTTTTGTGTTTTTTCATTATTATTTTTGTCATTTCACTTCATTACATTTCATTATGACTTTTTAGAGGGAAGCATTTTGCTTCACAGTCTGATCCACAAATTGTTTCTCTCTACTTAATACCATAATCAATAATAATCATAATCAGAGCAAGAGTTCTGGAAAGGTCTTTTCTGGATTCGGTTCAAAGTCCACCATTAGTTCTGTTGTGCATGTTGTTGTGCCGCATGTATGTTTCTTCTTTACTTCTCCCTATGGCATCCCGGTTTTACTGAGCTGCATTTGTGCAAAATATATTCCACCCCCACCCCCAGCTTGAAAATGAGTTGAGAATCCAACTAAAGGAATTTGCTTAAAGGAAATTAATTGTAGTGGTTCATAATTAAATCATTTTTTCCTAATACTTGTCATGCTCTGCATGTTCTCTGGTGGTTTCAGAATGGTAGATGCTTAAGGGGTTTTATTTGATCATCTTTTTCCAGATGTTAGATAATCTTGATTTTCGGTCATTTGTTGGAATTGCAGCCAAGGGAGGTAAAATAATGTAGGTGCATCAGAAGCACAACATGTGTGCTGTTTTTTCAAAGGAAGACATTGTTTTTATTCATTGTTTTGCTACTTGTTGTAATGCTGGAAGATTTCCAAAACTAAGTTTTCTCCTGTTAATGCCCCATTTTGAGGTAGAGAAAGGAATGCTACCATCATATAATACAGGTAAGTGGGGAAGCTCAAATTATGCTTGTGTGTTCATGAGCAAACACGTTTGAAAATAATAGGCTATGTTTTAATGTGCTATTGGTTTTTATTTGTTTTTTTTTTTTTTTTTTTTTGTGGAAGTCCACAGCACAGCATTGCCTTAAGGCACTGTCAGATCTTCCAGCTTTTTTCATACTTGTAAAACAGAAGAAAAAAAGCCCCCACCTGTTTCTAAAGTGTAGTGTAATGTTTTATCAGACAGAAGAATGTAGTCCATAGAAAGTGAGCATGGGATGTAAAATTTGTGTATCCTCTAGGTGTGTTGCTTGTATTCTGAGATGACTGAATAGCTTAACGCAACTAAATTATGGATGTATTGAGTGTGAACTAGTATAGAGAGGCAAACCTGTTAGTGTAACTAGGGGAGTGTAATTGATGGTTTTACTTAGATAAGTGACTTAACATTATGTTTGCTGAGATAGTTGCAAAATACAAAGACTTAGACAATTTGTTTCCCATTGGTGTTTCGTATGGGTGTGTTGCATATATTGCATTTTTTGTCTACATTATACATTTAATGTCTTCAACATACTTTCTTTATTGAATAGTTAGCAAAGACAATCAATAGAACAAGCAACCCTACTGAACTTTTAAAATAATTTAGTGGATGTATTGTAGCTTGTTCAGTTGTACTCTAAAATACTTAAAATTCTGATGAATGAGCGACTCCATTTTTCCTGCCACAGTGATCATTTGTGTAATATTCCCCATGTTTGTGGAAAAATCATATTATTATCATGTTATCTTTTGGTTTTTTACTTAGCAAAACAGAAGTCTGTTGACTCAGTTGGAATTTCAGAGTCAGAATTTACTGGCACAAATCCCTAATTTTTATTTTTCTAGAATATAATTTATTTTACTTTTGTGTGCCTTAGAATTATATAAGCATATTTTAATTTGATCCAAACAAATCCATAACTATTTTAGTTAGAAACAATAATAAAAAAAATCGACAGCCCTTAGGGCACCCTAGAAACTACTGGCTTGATTGTTTTGTGCTATGTAAATAGTACATTTGTATGGCATACCACAGATTCTTTGTGACTTTTCACTGTAATGGGGAGATGAAACAGGGAATTTCTAAGGAATTGCAAAAAATAGTTTTCAGAATAGCTACAGATTATCTCAGATTTTTAGGAAATTCATTTTAAAGAAGCTTGTGCATAACAGTAATAGAAGTCTCAGTCTGCAGGACTGTTTTGCAATGTATAATGATTGTTAAGAGCTCCTTGTAAAATAAATCTTAAGGTTTTTGTTTCTGCTTTTCAGTGTTTTATTTTTTCCCTATGGAAACTGCGGTATACTGTATCTTCTGCAATTGGCAAGACCAAGTTGTCTCTAACTTCCAGGGCTGAAAATGGAAATCACTACAGAATTTGATCTCTGTTTAATATTTGGCATGCAGCTATTTTTAGCATAGTTTCAAAAATGCCTGTGAATCTTTGCAGTACTATAATTTTTTTAAAAATAATTTATTCAGCTTTGTTTATAGTTCTGTTAAGTCATTCTGCTGTGGTACAAGAATTCCACAACTTAATTACATTCCTCAGGAAATGCGAAACTTATACTTGCAATGAGGTCAAATACAAAAGAACTAAATAATTACTTTCATCAACAACTTCTTTTACCTCATACATATCCTAGAATTACAAAGCCTTAAGTATGTTTGTTGTACAATGATACTTTATGGGTTTTGTAGGGTTGGGTTTTTTTAGCTAGCACCGGCACTGAGGCTGTTTGATTTAAGTTCAGACAAAGTTTGCAGGGAGCCAGTTCAATTCAGTCTTCATATTAAAAATTCAGGTATAGCCTTTTCGGAAAGGATCTTGAAACTGCTGAGCTTGCAGGATTGTAATGTTAAAGTACTAAGTGGGAATTCACAAGGGAGCTGGGCTGTTATTCAAGTCTCATGCATTTACAATTTTTGCATCAGAGAAATTATTAGAGCTTCTTGTTAATGGAGTATGGCTTTTGACTCAGAGATTAGAAATAATTTGTAAGTATCAAAGAAACCACCTTGATAGGATATGAGGTGGGGTTGAGCACAGTACTTGAACCAGAAGATACAAAGCCAATAGCAAACCTGGGTTTATTTGTTCTTCTGCTGCTTTAGATTTGTTTATAAGATGGACCATGCAGTACGAAGTGCAGAGGGTATTGATGACTTCTTTAATAACATGGGAGAGAAGACAACTGTAAATATCTTAAGGGTGAGTGTCAGGAGGACGGGACCAGGCTCTTTTCAGCAGTGCAACAGGCACAAACTGCAACACAAGAAGTTCCATCTGAACATGAAGAAAAACTTTACCCTGGGGGTGACAGAGCACTGGAACAGGCTGTCCAGAGAGGTTGTGGAGTCTCCTGCTCTGGAGATGTTCAAACCCATCTGGACATGACTGCAACCTGCTCTAGGTGAACCTGCTTTAGCAGGGAGTTGGAATAGGTGTTCTCCAGAGGTTCCTTCCAACCCCAACCGTTCTCTGATTCTGTGAACATGGCCACCTACTATATCTTTCTTTAAGTGAGGATTTGATCTTATATGTAAGTCTTTGGTTTTGGTGGTTCCCCCCCCCATATAGTTTTGGTATGTTTTTGAATTTTCTCTGTTTCTGCCAGATGCTTCTGAGGTAGGTGACTTTGAGAAACAAAGCCTTGTGTAATCTGGGAGGTGTGGATTGTGCAACAGTCTGCCTAGCTCACATTGCCATGTTTCCATTTATGAAGGTGATAATTGAGTAAAGGTGATGTTAAGGATCATATATCATTTTTCTGTGTAATAGAAATTTTTTCATGCTTAATTCTCTTCTGATATTATAAGTATAATGAAGTAGTTCTTCAGGGGAGAGACATTTTGATTCAGGAGACATGAAGCCATCTGGTCAGACTAAGGCTTTGTTTTCACAATCGAAAGAGAAAAATAGCAGCAGGAGTGGCATGGATTTGAGCTTTTTTAACCATGGTAACTGTGCATGGGCAGTGCTGGCAAAACAGTGAGGACAAGTTATTTCTGTTTTGCTGAGGTAAACTTGCTGAGGCAAGACCTGTATCTCTCTCTAAGGCCAACCTTGTATTTAGTTTCCCTAGAGGTAAACACTTTTTTACCTTACTAAGCAGTGCTGAACAAACCTGAAAAGTTGCAGCTGTAAACCAGCTTGGAATTAATTTGTTAAAGTGCAAGTGTTTTTAACCTTGCCCGTTTCTTCATTTGCATCTATGAGCTGTTAGTCTGCAGTGTGAAGCAAAGTTACATGGCTGTTGTTTAGTAATTTTCAATATATTTTTTCCTTTCTTTTAGATCTGGTTTTGATTAATGTATATGTGTGGGATTTCTGATTAAGCTGAATATGTCCTCCTGTGAGAGCAGGCTAGCACAAGATTTTAAGACTTAACTGATGAAGAGCCCCACTTTGAGTTTGATTGGAGGTGAAGGTATTTGGAGAGTTCATAAAGCTACTGAATATGTCTTTAGGGTCATATTCCTCAGTTTAAGTCTTGTTAAAAGATGTATCTTTTGAGTTAAATGGATGCAGCTGAATAATGAATCTTCTCCAAGGAAATTTTTTCCTCTGCATGTTTGCATGTTTGTTCTGTATTATCTATGCACAACTGCAAAGGAATTCTAGAAATTTATGTAACAATTGATATATTCAAAGACTCATATTGTTGACTGCTGCACAGAAGAACTGCTCAGATTATGTAGTTTAAACAACAAAAAGCAATTTATTGATTTATTACTGTGATGTAATCGGCAATCAGGGAACTGTATGTTTAGGATTGATATCAGCAGTAGGACAGATATACCAGTGTGTTGGACCATTAAAAAAAATTGAGCAGCATCTACAAATACCTAAACACTTTTCATAACCGATCATGAAAAGTTCTAATCCCCTTCTTCCCCTCCACAGTTATTGGCACACAAGTTACATGAGCAGTGTGGGTTACAGGCAATGCTTGCTGTTCCAGGACTGTGAGTTCACTTAATTGCACACACCTGCTCCCGGAGATACCCATGTTCCAGCTTTATACCAGGGCCACTCCCTGCAATCTGCTAATCTGCAGGCCAGTGGGAAAGTCCCTCATCAAGTCACATAGCCCACCTGAGCCATGGATTCCCCCACCTGCTGCACCCCAAACTGACACTCGGTTAGTTGGAGGGTGGCTGCCCCTGTCATCCAGCGGGGAGGTTGCTCCCCAAGGCATGGAGGAGCTTGCAATACTATTGGGGTGGTTTCTCCATTGTCCGGTCAGGCTTCAGTGATTGCTCTCTTCCCATTACGGTTATGAGGTTCCTCTCCTCTGTTATAAATGAAGTGTGAATGTTTGTCCTTTTTTTCAAGCTGACTCTTCCTTTGTTTCAAAAGTCCCGTTGTAATTCCCCAGTTAGTGTTCAGTCCTTCTTGGAGTTTTCTTTTTAGCATTACCAATGTTTTGACGAAACGCTCTCGGATAATTTTGGGTGTTCCAGTTGCACACTGTTTATGCTTATGTTTCTGGCTTTGCAAGTGTTGTCATCCAGGCCTTTTGCTAAGGATGGGCCATATGGGTGCCCTCTCATTGACACTAATCAGCATAATTTTGTCTGCATGGAACATTAAATTGTTATATTATCAATTTATCAGATTATTAATGCTGTGTCGTTTCTTGTTTAGCCTTTTGTGCTCAAGTGATTAGTTTGTTTTATATACACTAAATTGTAAAACTGCGGTGCATCCTTAATGGTTCCTTGCATATGTCTTAGATTTAACTCTGTCTAAAGCACTACCTACAGGGGAGGAAGGTAATTTTGTAACTTTACCTGTCTGAGGCCAGTTGTAGCTGTGGTAATTGAACCATGCTCATAGTCGTCCAGCTGCAGTTAGGAGTAACATCCTCATTTGCAGTTCTGTTGTGGGACCTTATTTGTTAAGTGTCTTGGCTTCTAAGGTATTATATTGCAAGTTGTCAGGGGACAGTGTAAGTCTGTCATCTTTGATTATTTCATACCCAAGCTTTTCAAAAATGTAAAATCTGAGGCATGGTTCTGGCTTTTGAAATAGTTTGGTTCGCTTTGCTCCTCCAGAAATGTTTTTGTAGCAAACTGATTTGGAAACATCTTAATTAAGCACACAGCTTTTGTATCCTTCTTTAAGTGTTGTAGTTTGGTAACAAATTACTGAAGTAGTCTACTGTGGTTTCTCTTCCCCTTTACCTTAATATGCAAAGTGTTTGTATGTGCTGAGTTAAATACAGATTGCCATGATTTGAAAGCCTTTTGGACTGCTTTATATTGTAATTGCTTATATGTGTAGGTAGACTTTTTCAAAGCACCGTGATCTTAGGCTTAGAAATCGCTGAAAGTGAAACCTGGTTTCCTCAAGTCCCTAGGCCTAGACCTTCAAATGTTTTGGCATTGATTAAGATCAATAAGCTACGTGCCTATCTGTTTAACAAATTTTCAGGACTTAAAAAAATTTCAGAAAATCTTGAACCTGTTGCATTGACAAGATAACAGAATTTATTGACTTTTTTAAAAAGAAAAAAAATCCTAGTTTTATTTATTCAGTCTTTTAAAACAGATTTTTCCATCCTTCAGAGGCAACATGTTTGTAGCCTCTAAGTTTACTTGGATTTGACTACTGCATATATTGTTTCATGCTGTTGTTCCAACAGTTTAAGTTTTGTCTCTGTGCCAAGAGACAAGGGTGTTTTTAATTGGTTGAAATTTGTATTTGGCACTTTGGTTGTTTCTTGACTACTGTGTTGTTTTTGATTAGTGTAAGAGAAAGACTGACATGCTGGAGTGAGTCTTGAGCGCTATCAGGATGGCTGGTGAACTTAAGTCCACAATGTATGAGGAGAAGGTGAGGGTATCCATTTGCTACAGACTCCAGAAGAAAAGGCTGGGGTGGGGGATCTTAATTGCTGCCCACATCTACTTAATTGTGGGACACAAAGAGACAGAGGCACCCTTTTCTCAGAGGTGTACAGTGAAGGGGGCAAGAGGTGAATGAACACAAATTGAAATGAGAAATTCCAGTGTGAGGGGAGTCAGTTGTTGGAGCAGGTAGCGCAGTGATACTAAGATACCTCCATCCTTGGAGATACTCAAAATGCTTTAGCTCAGGGACCTGTACAATATGATATAGTTGGCCTCACTTTAAGCTGGAGGTTGGACCAGGTGACTCCAGAGATCCTTTCCAATCTAAATTAGTCACAGATTTTATGGAACACATGGATATAATAGAATGAAATCCTGTCTTTGTTTAATATTATGCCACATTTGTAAGTGGGTTTGAAGTGGTTGCATTTCACCTAAACCCATAATTTACTTATTTCCATTAAATATTTTATTCATACTGCCTTTATATGTGGTATACTTTCTTTTTACGTCTCTTAGGCAACACCATGTGTTTTGTGAGTAAAAAGATAATTGACATATGGTTTGGAGTAATTTTTTTCCAGATTGATCAAGTTGCATGCCAGGTAGACTTAGTTTTATGCTGTTAAGTGTTTTCTTCTGTCAATCTGCAATAAAGACATTGTATATAAAAATAAATGTTATAGATGCATGCTAGGCAACGTTTTACCTAAAAATAGATTTGGCAACAATTGATTTGAAATTATTTCAGACCTTGTCAGTAGGTGACCTAGCTGAAAACTGTTCCTGATTTTAATACTTCAAATTTATACCAACTCTTTTCTCTTGAAAAGCTTTACAAAAATCCATCAACCTTTGTGAGGCCTTTGAGGTTTAAATTTTTTTTTCAATTCTAGCTGAAAAAATTGCTGCAGGGGATTGATCAACTTTGCCCAAAACTACCAGGCAAGTAGTCTTCTGTCAAACCAATTTTTTCTATCTAGGTCATGATTCTGTCACACAGAAGAGCATCATGTGACTACATTGTCATAACATTTGGATAACCAAAGGATGAAGCAAGTGGCGATAATTACACTTGAGTGCTCTCATGTTTGCAGAATGTTGAATATATGTACTAATGTGGTTGCAGTGAAATATAGTCGTTGAGACTCAAATTTCAGATGTAATGAAATCAATGCACCTTTCCTTCTTCATAGGAACTCAGATTTCATCCGTCAAATTCACTGTAAGCATTGTGCTTGAAAACCAGTGCCCCCTTAAGTGTTAGATGTAGGTTCATCATCTTCATAGATGCAATTGCTGGATTAATTGAATAAAACATGTTTTGCTTTATCACATGTAATTCAAGGAGAATTTTGGAGAAAGCACCTCAACCATTCCTCCAGTGCTTTTTTGTCTCAATTGCAGTCCTATGGTGGAATCAACAAAGCTGAGAATTTTAGCATATGACTTCATATATTGTCAGATGTTTTGAACAGAAGTCCTGTCAGAAAGGTGTCTTATTTAGAATTTTTTTGTTGGCTGCCCTTCATTACCTGGTGGAAAAATTAATTCTAATTGGGAAACACCAGCTGTGTGAAGAAAGGCAGGTGGGTCACATTTCCTTCTTTTGATATGGTTCTAGTTGTCTGCTCATAAGTTCTGTATTCTGTAATTCAGTTACATTCTGAATGGAACACCGGGTGATGATGAATATTATTACTGGAAAGCTTAATTCATGTAGCATTTAGTAAGGTCTACTAGAGAACTGCACCTGTGAACTTCTGCATGTTACACATCTGCTATGTGTAGTTGTCTACCTCTAGATTTAAGAACTTTTCAGAGAAGAGATGATTTTGTTCCTTGTGTAACACAGTAGTTATTCATATAAAGTTAACAATACTTTTATATGTGGATGTAGCCTTTTATTACCGTATTAAATGAGCATATTACTGGGATATGAAGAAGCTCTTTTTCCAATCTATTTTTAGGAAAGTGCATATATATTCCATTCAAACTAAAACCCATCATTACATTGACAGAGTGGCTGCAATGATTTTCCGTTAGAAGTCCTATTCCTTTTCATTTACCCATCATCTTAAAATATTGAGCTGTCATGCATACAGAACTGTATTAGAAGTCTTGAAGTATATTGAGGCATATTAAATGTCTACTTTGACCTTAAAATAATTTTGGCATTGAATTAAAAAGTGCTGTATACCAGGTTTGCTGTGCAGATGGCACAGTGAAATGGCAGAAATACTATTTGTGCAATGAAATGTCAAGTAGTAGCTTTGCTTTCTGTTGTGCAGCTAAAGGACTACGATAAATCGGTGAACTGCAGTCAGTAATCATAATATACTACGGTCAATTGGCAATTTTAACAGAGCTATTGCCCTGAATTTTCATCTGCCTTAACTTCATATAATCTTTTTATATCCTGATGAAAGAGAAGAGCTTGTAGCAGTAGCTGTTGCTTAGACCAGTAACCTGTCTCAGTAGCATGTAGTGTGTGTGTAGAGTACCACCTAGTTAATGTGACTTCTTACCTCCCCACAACACGTGGCCAATTTAAAAGTTTTCTGAAGGACTTCATGAGGCAGAAGTGTCACCTTTGTTTTTAAGTCCTTGGTCAGTATTTCTTTCAGGAAGTTTGTGTATTTCCTTTTTGAATCCAAATAAACCCTTGTATGGAGTTCCATGTTTTGTGTTGGTGTTTTCCCTGTATTACAGAAACGGCTGAATTATTATTCCTTATTGGCTATATTGGTTTTAGTCCTGACTTTGACTCTTACATTCCTTCCATCAGGTTACCTCCAACCTGAAGAATCTTAAACAACTTAGTCTTGCTTTTTATGGAAATTGTTCCACAGCTTTTGCTTGCTTTTTTAAATCTTTTTGCCTTTTTTTTTTTTTTTTAGCTTTTTAGTTCTGTCTGTATTATTTTGGTAAAGGGGCTGCTAGAACCATGTGCAGTCTTCAAAATGAATGCTCCGTGGATTTACATTGTGGCATAGTTGTTTGCTATTTAGTCAGTACATGTTTCCTTCTTCCTTGCTTGCTTTTCTGAACGTTTGTTACTTTTACAATTAATATTGAGCACTGTGCTGCCCTTTCATAAACCTATTATAAATCAACCTCTATCCTCTGAAGTAACATACAATTCAGAAAAAGGGGGAAAAGCGTCATCTAGCTTTGTTTACTGAACGCCTCTTTTTAGGGTATGGAAAAGTGTTAAGCATACTGCAAACAGTGCAAATGTTCTAACAATACATTTTTCTGGGAACTTTATATTCCATGTTTATATCCTGCATTGCTGGATGAAGATTTTATATTCCCGTGCCTTAAAACCCATTATTTGTTATGTTAAATTGGATTCCCACCCACCATATGCTTTATTTTTATGCTTCATTTATCTGCCTGGGTAGCCCTGGTGTCTGTCTCATTTGACAACACTTAAATTGGCTTTTGTCTTTACAGCCATGAGAAGTGTGGTATTATCAACTGTATAGTTGTTATGCTTAACTAAGTCATGATCTAGTAGGCCACTATTTGACCTAAAGAATGCAAACAGCATTATTAACCTACAAGGAAAAAAAACCCTATATGTACAGTTGAACAGCTGCTTTTAAGATCTCCTTTTGATCAGGGTAGAATTACTTTACAGCTTGCAAAATAAATGTTAAAAACTGACCTTATTTAGAAAGATGCTAACCTTTACAACCTCTTTCATCTGACCCTGATAAGTTTATCATATCTTCTTCTCATTTAGCTAATGCCTTTTTTTCATCTTGTAGTTCTAGAGGAATAAAGCCAAAGGCCTAGTTATCTGCTCTTTTATTGACTTGCATGCATACACATACAAAGTCCGCTTTACCAATTTGAATGATTTCAAATAAGGATGGTGTTGAGGCCATCTGAATTTTTAACTGTTTTGAAACTAAATTCATGTGGATAAACTCTTTTTAATATAGTGGTAAAAGACATTGCTGGGAACAATGTTGGTGGGAACTTTTTAGTTGTAAGATTAGACTGAGCTGGAAGGATAAGAAAAAGCAATATTATGTGCAGTTTTGTTGGATAACATTGTTTGTTTTATTTCTTAATTAGGGTTCTTAAACCTCTGCAGAACAATTTGTATTAGATTTCTGTGATATTGTTTTTAATTTCAGTACTGTATAAGTAAAGTTTCAGTTTTACATAGACAATACAGTAACTCAAATGATCTTTTTGGGACTCCCAGTTACTGCATTTTAGATGGTTGGGCACATTTGATGCCAATATAGTTTGAATTAATGCTGCTGCGTTCAGTTGTAATAGGTAAGTATGTCTAAACAACTTCACACCTCCTGCCAGCAAGGGTAGGGACACTGAAGTTTGTTTTCTATAGGGAATAAATAGTACATCACAGTTTGTATTTATGAAATTCCTTGTTCAGTGTAGAGTAAAAAGTAATATATTTTGGATATACACAGTACGCTTACTAAATGAAATTGTAGTACTGTGGAAACAGTGGTATAATAATACACAACAGAAGTTTAGCTTTATTTTTAAGTTCCAGATGTCTTACTGTTGTTACTACTTTGCCTCTACTGAATTTAAGCAGTGTCAGGAACTTCTGTTGCCTTTACTTCTCTTGAGTTGTTGATTTGCCGTAAGTGTTTCCTATAGATCATATGCTTAAGCATTCAAAGCAACAGCTGAGATGGTTCAATTGTCTGTGAATATATGTATTTACAGTGTTACTAATAATAGCACAGTTTAACATTTTCCCCTCATAAACTCATCACTTTGAATAGACTTGCACAATAAGTTCAGAAGTTTTAGAGTTGAACACTATATATCATGACAGACTTGTTTTCATTCTTGTATATCAGCTACTGATTGTGATCTGAAGTGAAGGCATTTAAACTCCTTCCAAACTTTGTACATTGTATTCATATGGGCAGTCACTTTGATCTGCCTAAGATTAAACTGTTCCTGGAGCCATAAAATATCACATTTGCGAACTTTTATTTTTACTGATAAAAGGTGAAAGAAGAAAGGCTGATTTTTTTTTTTAATTTTATTTTTTTTTTTGTTGGCAACTTCCCTGGTCTTCAGACTAGATTATTTTGCAGAGTTCTAGAAAAATATTAATGGACTATGTTGCTTTATTGAAAATTTTTGGGTAAACACTGATGAGTTAGAAAACTGTCCTGAAGAGGAATCAGTCTGTACAGTGCTGGTATGAAATAAAAAATGGAGTGCTGTAATCTGCAATCACATAAATATCAAAATGCAGATTTTGCTTAGACCAAGAGTAGAATTCAAGTCCCTTGACCTCTTGCCCTGGCTTGTGTATCCCTGCATGGTAGGGGGATATCAGAGTTCCAGACCAAATTACAAAGGAATTATGAAAAATGAGTCCTGTGAGCCCTATACATTAGGCTTGAAGAAAATAAGTTATACTTTATAATTCCTTGTAATTTTCAAACTACTTCAGTCATTTGGGTTTCTTTAGTTGATACACATTTAAAACTCCTGTTAAGAAATAAAAAAATAATTCCTCTAACTCTTGAATTCAATTAAACAAAACTTGTAAATACTGTTGTTGTTACTGATAAGATGGATAATTCTCAGTAGAAAATAGGCCAAAAGTTGTACGGGAATTCAAATTGAATTAGTTCATTGTATTAATAACAGTTTGGGTGGCTGGTAGGAAAACCTAGGGAACAAAAGTCTCTGGCTTGGCATGTTTGGGAAGTTGATGTGATCGGGATAGTACTAGAGGTCGTATAACCTCAGTCAACAAGGTGTAGCCAAGGAATCTATCCAAAGCAAACTGGAGAGGGTTGCTGCAGAGATTTAGATAAGCAGATACCGTGGACAGTATAACTGAATTTGAGAAAAAAAACTTTTTGAATTCTGAAAGACGTGAAGTCACAGCACTTTCTGACTTGAAGTGTTCTAGCTTCCTAATTAGAATGTTTTTTACCTCATCCATGTCCTGCAAAGAGGATAATCACCACCTTATCCATATCATGCAAAAAGGATAATAATTTAGAGCCCAGTCTAAAATCAGGAGTTTTCCCCGCCTTGTTTCACACGTTTCTGATTGAACTCTTAATCTAAGTACTGTATCATTTTCATGTTTATGGCTGATTTGGCTAACATTTTAGTGAACTTTACAGTTCACTGAGCATTAGAGTGGAGTTAAGGAGCTTCATAGTTCACTAAACTTAGGACACTGAAAAAATATGTTTATGATTTATAATCAGTATGTAACTTGAGCATAATTTTCACAATTCAGTGCAAGATTAGCTGTGTTGCAAAGACAATGTTGGAAACCCATGTGAAAGTAAAAGGGTATAGGTCCTTGTTCGACTGGATTTTCTTGGAAGTATTTAAAACCAGGAAGCTTCTAAAAACACCTGAAAAGTTTGTATTAAGGTCTGGAATTAAATTTTGAATGAATCTGACAAACTTTCACCAGCTGCCTTTGTTGTGCAGAGTCTTAAGCACAGAAACTGCAGGCATTGGAGTTAATTTATAATTTATCAGTTACAAATTTCTGATTATAATACTTTTAAAAAGTATATGACTTAAAATATATGGAGGACTCAAATCTTAAAAGGCACTTTAAAGTACTGCTTAACTAATAGTTTTAAGGGAATTTAAAGGCTTAAAAGAGACTTTTAGCCTGTCAGAATTGGGCTGTGAAAGCTGCCGAAGAACAGTGAATGAAAACTACTGAGTTGTTTGCTTTGGCTGTCAAAGAAAGGCTGTATTTCTTATTTGTTACACCTTTTAATGACTGAGAGAGGTTTTGTATGTTTAGTTGTGGTTTTGGAAGATACTGTTGCTCAATGGCCAAGTTTCAATAAGCTGTCCTGAAAGTTGGTACAAAACAGGAAGGACCAAAAAGCAGCTGGAAATGACATGTCTACCACTTGCAAATAATTTGACAATCTGTATACAGAGAATGCAGAAACAATTTAAAGAATGTGGACTGCCTCTGCTGGCAATAAATCCCCTTGTCTACATCTAGAAGCAGCTTGAGGCAACTTAGTGAGCGATATGCGTTGTACCAGTTGCTTTATGCTTATATGCCAAAAGAGAAGAAATATATATATTAACAGAGACTTCAACTAACTATTTCTGTGCTTAAGGACTTTTTTTCATGCAATCACTTACATACATATAGCATTACCAGTGTAATAATACTATTTAGAATATTACTGTCTAAATAGTATGTTAGTGGCACTGGTGCTTTTGAGAAGGTTTTTTAACCCATGTTTGTTTATAAGTGTAGCATATGCAAGGATTGAGGTTTCCTCTCCCCTATTTTCTTGTTCCAGTCGGTGAAGAACTGTTCTTTTAACAGTCATATAATATCTGAATTGAAATTTGCATTCTTTTAAAGAAAACCAAAGCAGTTTGTGTGCCTTTAGACTACAGTAGTGTCTACTGTAGAAAAAGTACAATAATTAATATTATTGAAAAAAACCACTTTAGACCAACAATTTTATAGCTATTTAAAATAATGCAGTCTTACTTGTAGAAGGAGTTCTGGTTTTTCTAAAACATATCTGTAAATTGTAATCTTAACTCATGCAGGTTTCCCCTAAAACAGATGCAGTTTACACTGTGATTCTAGGCCACCATATTACTAATCCATGACAAGAAAATACTACTTTCAGCTTTAAGACATTTAAGACATGACATTGTCATCCACCATTCTGGTGGTGGTGACTTTGTGTTTTTTCCCTTTGCTATCAGTAGCATGAAACAATATAGGGGGTTAAACTCTTAAAAACCCTACTAAAATGGAAGAAAGTAGTCTGTATGCCTTGCACATCTGCAGTAAAATTGAATTCAGTGGAGAAAATGCTCCAGCTTTGTTACTGTCTCTGAGACTTTTTTCCATTTTTTTTTTCAAATGAAATGTTTTTATATCCTTGGAAAAATAAATACAATTGAGTTGGTGAGTACTGGCTGCATTGAACATTTTCCTGCTGAAGGAAAAGCAACAGAACCCCAACTCTGCCTTACTTTCCTTTCTGTCAAAGGCAATGATCTCACAGGTCTATTAATAACTCCAATTGAGTCATTCCTTGATCCATGGTCCCAAAATCTAAGTGTTGTATCCTACATGCTGCATGGTGCTGAAGATCACTTGTTTACTGAAGCTAAGCAAATAGAGGTTTTGCACCTCTCACCGAGTGCTATTACTCCCTCTTCCTACTTTGTGTCTTAAACATAATGCAAACGTGGATTGCAGCAGCAAGACTTCACTGTATTTTTTGTTATAATGTGCAGTGTCCTGCAACAAATCCTGCAGTTGCATGATGAAGGGGATGCTGGTCTAGGTCAGTGTCGTCCTCTTTCTGCCCCTACCGATGTCCTGTTTGATAGCCAGTATATTCAGTGAATTGCTAGCATGCCCACATTGCCTAGATTCTATGCTGCAGTCTCTGAAGACAGACTACACTCAGTGTCTGAAAGGAAGGCTAAGTTCCCTCTTTCTTCTGTGCATACTAGTATTTGCTCCCCTCTTTGAAAAATATTTGTATATAAATCCAGTCTATATATTGTTAATAAACAATGGGTTTGGAACTTGGCTACAATATCTAGACTTATAATTTACATTGTCTCCATGTAGTGTTTTTTCTTGTTCCTTGGTAAAAAATGAATAGTGGGATAACAAATTAGTCTTCTCAGATGGAAGTTGTTGAGGTTATTTACATGGATTCTATTGCATTGGGAAAGATGCAACTTGAAATGGAAATGCTAGTGTGTACCTCCGAGTTGTTAACGACTCCCATTCAATGTCAAATGACTGATGTTGTTTCACATCAGAAGATTGTCCCACAAGTGTAGTGCCCACATACTTCATTCAGTAAAGTAAGTTTAATCTGTCCATTTGTGGTTCAAGAGTTTTTAAAGGTATAAGAGGTTTGTTTAAATAAACATTTTTTAGAGGTTTATTAACCTCTAAAAGAACCTTAAAATAGGCCTAAATAACCTTTTTTTTGTGTTGTTTTTTTCGTTGTTGTTTGGGTTTTGCTTTTGTTTTTGAGATGTTTATTTAACCGCTAAAAAGAGATTTGCTAGTGGAAAATGTAAGGAACCATTTTTTGTGTTCATGATTCAGATATGGCTGATGTATTAGTGGGAAGGAAGAGTGTGGGAAAGATTCTCTTCAGATGTTTGACAAAAGTAGACGTAGGAAAACTTGGAAACAAATGACAATAAGTGTATGTTTCCAAATAATTCATTGGTAAAGATGGTCCAGTTCTGGTTTAATTTACTGAAGTGTCATAGCTTTTATCTTTGGAATTACGACTGAGAGTTGTAATGCCAGATACGCTTAAGCCTGCATAACGTTTTGTTATGAATGTGTAATAGAAATTGCTGTTGCTAACAGTTTTCTTGTGAGCAAAAACTTGGGGTTTTGTTTGCTTTGTGGTTGTTGTTTCTCTCATTTCTTCTTTAATTTCAACTGAAGTAGGTAACTATTTCTGAGACAGGAAGCTTTGTTATAGAAAGAGAGTATTTAGTTAGTGTCAGGTTTTTCTAACCCAGTGTTGTGTTTCTGAAGCACTTGCATTTCTTTGTGGTGAGAACATAGACTTGTGACAACAGTCAGGGTATACTTAATGTTGGAAACTTCATTGCTCTATGAAGAATAGTCCAGAAGAAAGGCAGTTGAAAACTTAAGAGTCAATAAGTGAAGTGTCTGCTCTGAGTCCTGAATTCATCACTTGCAAATAGTAGAGGAAGAAAACCTGGATATGACATTTGTAAATGTGGTCACAAATCTTAAACATCTGGTTTTGTCCTGAGACTGTATCAGAAAATATATTTCAATAGAGACTAGAAAGTCTTCATGATGTTATGTGTGGTAATGGTGTAACATAATCCTGCTACAGAGTGTTAAGCCCCATTTGTGTTCAAGGAAGATGACTTGAGGCTGAAACAGGTGCAGAAAAGATCTACTTGGATGGTCACGAAAACTGTAATGAGGAAACCAGAATAATCTATCTTGTGTATTAGTCTTGCAGAAGAACGCCTGGGAGAAGATCTTGTTCTCACAAATATATCACAGGAAAAAAGATGGGGCGGAGGAACTATTATAAGAACAATTTTCATCCTTAGCCTGACATATCCATGTGGACCGTTATAGAGAAAGTGGGCTGCAGAGTAAGAAAGAGTCTCTTGTATCTAAGGCATTGGAGAGAGCTATAGGAGAATTTATTGTCTACAAATTTTTCTGGCAAAAGATTTCAGATGATATAGCAGACCTTGACAGAATATATCTTAAGCTTGCTGACATTCTGGCATTTTAAAATCTTGAGATGCTTGATTTAAAGCATAAATTAACATTTAACAAGGTTTTACCAACCTTTAACCTTTTCCATTTGTTAGAAGAGCATGGTATATAATAGATAATTCTGTTCTCAGTCAGTGGTTAAAATTAGCTTTCTGTGAAATCAAATACTGTCAAATACAGAAAACAGATCAACTTAAAATTTATAGCACAACAGTTGTGTAGTGTCTTGCACACTGTATATAACTTTACGATAATGTCTTTTGAATAACACCTTTAAATATATCTGCAGGTGTGCTGGCAGAGGGCTCAGCATGAGCCACGTTAGAAGCTTTGTGTTAGAGCTGATTTTCTGCTATTTGTGTCAATTACTTTCATTAAATAAACACAGGAAACACATGGGAATATGTGGTAATGCCATCTCTGCAGTGAAAGAATTGCTGGTTGAAATGATTCATAATTTCAGGATAATGAGAGCACCACATCCCCCCACACCACCCCCACTACCCTGAAGTAAAATGCATTTATAATTGTATATTTGCTAGTGAATCTCTTCAGAGTTCTTCCCAAAAGAATGAATTTCCTATCCAAATTCCAGAAGAGGCAGGGGGAGAGAGAGTAGGGATGAGACCTGAGAAGTACATGCATTGGTCACAAAGAATACTCAGTTTTGGAAGAAGTCCAAGTGAAAATTTTAGAGCTTCTTGTGAACTCTTGCGCTCTTTTTTTTTTTTTTAAGTAAAAAGAGGCTCAGTTGGGAGCGAGTTAGATAAGAATGCAAGACTGTTGCTTTTCTTATGCAGAAAAGCAATTGTAATCTGAGCAGAATGCCATGCAATTTTTCGATTAAAACCACAGTTCTCTCATCAGGTGTAACCTCTCCTTAACAGGCACTTGACACTCAAGTACTGAGTCATAAGAATGCATTTGGTAAGAGTCAAAGTCCTGACAGGAATAGTTTTAATATTGTCTAAATGGTGACAGTATTGGCTAAATCACCAGTGGATCACTTTACCTGTATTTTAATGAACTTGTTGAGGGTGCAGTTAAAAAATATCAGTTATTGAGTCAGACTGTTTAGGGGGTACGGTTAAAAACATCAGTTATTAAATCAGTGAGTTTTGCAGTGCATTAATGACTTCAATGTGTCTACCATGTCAAGGGGGGTGATTCTGCCCTTCTGCTCCTCTCTTGTGAGACCCCACCTGCAGTACTGTGTTCAGCTCTGGGGACCCCAACATAAGAAGGACATGGGCCTGTTGGAGTGAGCCCAGAGGAGGGCCACAAAGATGATCAGAGGGCTGGAGCACCTGTGCTGTGAAGACAGGCTGAGAGAGCTGGGGTTGTTCAGCCCAGAGAAGAGAAGGCTCTGGGGACGCCTTATAGCAGCCTGCCAGTGCCTGAAGGGGGCCTACAGGGAAGCTGGGGAGGGGCTTTTACAAGGGCATGTAGTGACAGGACAAGGGGAAATGGCTTTGAACTGAAAGAGGGTGGATTGAGATCAGGCATTAGGAAGAAATTCTTTCCTATGAGGGTGGTGGAGACACTGGCACAGATTGCCCAGAGAAGCTGTGGATGCCCCATCCCTGGCAGTGCTCAAGGCCAGGCTGGATGGGGCTTTGAGCAACCTGGTCTAGTGGAAGGTGTCCCTGCCCGTGGCAGGGGGTTGGAACTTGATGGTCTTTAATGTCCTTTCCAACTGAAACCATTTTATGATTCTATGAAATGAATCTGCACCAGAAGCAGGAATTGTAGGCCGGACTCAGGAGGCTATATAGATGAGCATCAGTCATTTTGTGCAGTTCAGAAGACTGTGAAATGTCCCCCACAAAAAAAAAATAAAAAATCCGAAGGAAATTAGACCAGAAAGAAACCTTCTTTTGTCCTTCAAAACACACATTGCCAGGCAGTTGTTACATACCAACAGCACTGATGTTTACCTGTGGTTGCAGACTGACCCACAAGTGCCATTGATGCCTGCTGACTTATTTCCAGCTGTGCTACCCAACAAGTATTATGGCAAGTGTCAGGTGGTTCCTGCCTGCTGGGTCACAGGCACTGAATTCTTTATAAGGAGAAGGGAGTGTGGGTGATTTACTTCCCGCCTAGTCTTTTTGCAGTCTACATATCTGATGTCTCTCATCTTATAAAGATGTTAGATTAAAATACTGGTGTAAATTATGACTTGTTAAAACAATTAAAAAGAAAAAAAATATTGCATGTGTTATCTATCAAACCCAGCCCGTCCCCTGACTGACAAGCATGAGATGTCTGTTTTGGTTTCCTTTTCCCTGAAGAAGGCAAGGTTCTTTGATTCTGAAGGAAAGAAAAGTGAGAAGGTTGAGAAACATTGTCTTAAACTTAAGAAAGAGCCATGGGAACAGTTACATGGGATAGAGATTCTGGTACAAAATATATAGGTCTATACTTCTAGTGGTTCCAGCTAGCTGGTTTTTAATTTGTTCGGGGTTCTTTTTTTTTAAGAATAGAGACAGGACATACTATGCTTGTTATGCTTTCAGTTCAAGGAAGTGTTTTTATATTTTTTTCCATATCTTGGAATAGCCATCTAATTTTTGGTTATTTACTACAATTTATTTGTTTATTCCAGGTTTTACTTTCTCGGTACCTCAGTCTCTGGTAATGTTTTCATGGATTCCTGTTTTGTTTAGAAGTCTGAAGTATTTCTCAGCCATTTTTTTAGAACGTTGTACCTTCTGTGTAATAGCCATATAATTAGTTTATTGTTTAAGGATGTGCTCAATAGCGTAAGTCAGTTTTATGGTACAGAACAGATTTTTGTTGATAAACTGTTACAATCATGTTGTGGTGACTTCAAGAACCATTGTGGGAGAAGTTAATGGATAATGTAGATAAGGTAGATTAACCCTGGCATCTGTGGGAGGTGGGCAGACAGAAAAGGAAGTGATTAGATGAGTAATACTCTGCTTTCCATGTCACTATAAATTAGCATCAGGTAGCTTTTTCACGTCTTAGCCCACATGCCTTTGATATACTCAAAGATCAAATAAATTTTGTTCATTTCCCTGTTCATAGCAAATTTTAGTACAGAATGTAAGACAGTTCATGTATAAAAATTAATTGTATTTTAGTCTGTCAGGTGTGAAAAATAGTAATCTTCAGAGTGCAGGCAAGTGAGATACTTCATAGAAACTAGTTTGTATGCTACTTCTACCAGATGGTAAATGTGAGGTAACGCTTCTTTGAGCAGGTCACCGAGGCAGATAATGCATAGCATGAATAGTGTCCTCTCTTCACAGCCTAAGGAATAATAAAAACAGCCATTAAAATAGAGAATAAGTGAAAAACAAACCTTGACATTGCAATCAGCTTGTTCCTTCTAGTAGTGTTCATCTGTGGGCTGGAAAAGGTTGTAGAGTAGAGTACATCCTGCTGTTTTTGAGTGCATCATGTGGAATTCCCCCATGGAAATGGAAGGTGTTGGCTTCCAAAGTAAACAGCTTTAAGAAATGAGATTTCTGTGGCTGAAACAAGAGATTTGTAATAGAAGACACTAGGGTGTGTCTGTGCAGGGATCCACCTGGGATATTATGTAATTCATCTTTTTGTTTCACATCTTCCCTGTTCTCCAATAGGTGGAAGTAAGTTGCTTGGCTGAAGTAAGATTGTGTGCCTGTGTGTTTATATACGCGCCATATGCAAGTTACACCTTTTTGAACTTTTGTTTTGAATTTGGTGAAAGCTGTGGTCACTATTCTTCTTTCAGAGAAGAATTTCATAATCCAAGTCTTAGTGCTGTGAGAAGTCTCTAATATACCTAGAAGTCCTCTTACAGCCCACAGTTCATCTGATCCCACAGCAGTGATGGCAGAAGCTAATCTTGAGGACTTCAGTATCAAGGTATGCTTCTAGTTTTTGTTTCCATAGAGGAGCCAGGGAAGGTCCTGCTTTTGTATCAGTGGGTGTTCACTATCAAATTTTCTTTCATGTGCCAGTATGAACAGTTCAGGCAAGTTGACTGAAATACAATTTGATAGAGTAAATGTGTTCAGCTGGATAGTATATGATGTGAACACTTCAGGTTTTGTTCCTCCGGGGCTCTCCATCAACCTACTATAACAGCTGAAAATGGTGAAGAACAGTTTTTAAAGTTTTTAGAGCTGGGTGAACATTTCTTACTGCTGCTGTGCCTGAGAAAAAGGTGAAATATTTAAGTCCTGCTGAGGCTGACTAGTACAATACTGGAATGATACAATACATTGATCCTTCTTAGGGCTGGCTGTTTATTAAGGAGTGAAAATTTATTACTTGTATCCTCCCTCTTGCGCAGAAGATGTGGGAGAAGGAGGAATGCTTCATGGCCCATGAACTGTGTTTCCTACCACGTTATTAAAAGGTTATTCTGCTGATGGGAGGTGTTTGCTGTCTGGTATTTTTTTCATCTTGTGATACAAGTGTTTGCCTGTACTGGATTTACATAGCAAGATTTTGGTAACAGGTGAGTTTGCAGGGGTGGCTTCTGTGAGAACATACCAGTAGCTGCCCCAATGTCAGAGCCAGTTCCAGCTGGCTTCTAGATGGACCTGCTGCTGTGTAAAGCTGAGCCCATCAGCAATGCTGGTCACATCTCTGTGATAACATGGTTAAGAAAGGTTAAAAATGCTTCCTCGCATGGCAGTTGTGTGAGAAAGAAGTGTGAAAAGTGTGAGAGAAACAGTCCTGCAGACACCAGAGTCGGTAAAGAAGGATGGGGAGGAGGTGCTCAAGGTGCTGGAGCAGAGATCCCCCTGCAGCCCGTGGAGATTATAGTAAAACATGTTGTCCCCTTGGAGCCAATGGAGGACCCCATGCTGCAGCAGGTGGAAGTGTACTGAAGGAAGCTGCAGCACACTACAGACCAGGCTCCTGGCAGGATCTGTGGCTGGTGCAGAGGAGCCCAGGCTGGAGCAGGTTTTCTGGCAGGACCTGTGACCCTGTGGGCGACCCTTGCTGGAGCAGTCTGTTCCTGAAGGACTGCACCCTGTCCTCCCATGCTGGAGGAGTTCTTGAAGAACTGCAGCCCGTGAGAAGAACCCATGTTGGAGATGTTCATGAAGGACTGTAACCCATGAGAGGAACTCATGCTGGAGCAGGGGAATAGTGTGAAGAGGAAGAAGTGGCAGCTGCAAAGTGTTTATGGACTGACCACAACTCTGATTCCCCATCCTTCTGTGCCACTGGGAGAGGTGGGGATTGGGGGAGGAAGCAGGAGAGTCAAGAGTGAAGTTGAGCCTGTGGAAAGGGGGTGGGGAAAGGTGGTTTTAGTTTTGTTATTATTCCTCACTATCCTGCTCTGTCACTAATTGGCAGCAAATTAATTTCCCGAAGTCGAGTTTGTGTTGCAGTCTTGTGGCTTTTTTTTTTTTTTAAAAAAAAAAATTGGTTGGAAACAGAAGTGCTGAGGTACTAACAGACTGACTCCTGTTCTTACCTCTGCCATCAAGAATGGTTCCAAAGAATGTTTATCAATATGGTGATAGGCGCTTTATATATATAAATATATATATATATTTATATTTATATATATATAATATATATATATTTATAGTGACAGCAATTGGCAATTGGCAAGCGATGTCCCTGTCCTTACCTCCACCCATGAGCTTTTTCATTGTGTTTTCTCCTCGTCCTGCTGAGAAGGGGGAATGATAGAGCAGCTGGGCGGACACCTGGTGGCCAGCTAAGGTCAACCCACCACAGTCCCAAATCTGTTTGTACCTACATGGAGAGCTGCAGGAAGAATCCAGTTGCGTTATAGTATGTTTTTAGGGAGTCTTAGCACTTCCAATACCAGGTTCATCTTCAGTATATAAACAGAGTCCCCTCAGGAATCTTTTATTCTGCCAGTCTCAACCCTGACCCTGAACTGTGTTGTCCCAAAGAGGAAGAAATAGGAGATAAAGGAGAAAATTAAATGTTTTATGTTGCCATTTGAAGGCAGCTGCAATAATGAGGCAGACTGCTGTAATAACCTTCTCTTTATTCTTTTAGGTTTGTGACATTGTTTTGAGCATGTTTCTTGCCGAGAGATTTCCTTTGTCTCCTTGGAATTGGAGTGTGCCGCAGAGCTAATCGCAAGGATGTGCTACCCTTTTGCTCCCTCCTTCCCCCATCCCTTATTTCACTTAAAGGAAGCAGAAGACCCTGAAGTGACATTTGCTCAAACTTTTGGTGTCTGGGAGAGATTGTTTACGCTATTGGATTGCTTCAGGCTAGTTAGTGCACTACCTGAGAAGAAATGCAGCATGCATGTTTCTTACACTTGGCTGTGCTTTACTAAGAGGTTACAAGGCACTGGAGAAAAGTAAGCTATGTATTCCATAACGGAGTGATGGATGAAACAGAGTAGATTAGGGCTGTTGGGGTGGAATCAGTTTGCAGACAGGGTCTTTGTCAAATGTATCATCTAAATTTAAATTCCACTTCTGTCTGAAATAGGCCAAATGTTGCTATAACTGTACTGCAGAGAGCTAAAGGATACCTCAGATTCTTACATCATCTGAAGAAAGGCTGGAGAAATGTACTTGAACTTGACTATTTCAGAATAGACTTGTTTAGTTTTTTTTTTTAAGGGCTTGACCCCGTTAGAGATCAGTGTATATATTTGCTTCCCACAGTGATGGTTGCGAGTCAGTAGCCTCATCTGTCCTATTTTGAAAACAGTGGTGAGCAATACATTTATAGGAGTGCCAGGGGGTGGTTGTAAGGTGTACCTTCCTGTCTCTGTCCTTTTCATATGCTGCGAATGGTCTCTGAAAGAAGGAAACTTACAGAAACACCGTTGTTGGCCAAGCCTGTGAGATCAGGTCCCCCTCTAGTGGTGACAGCTCTGCCAGACTCCACGGGATGGTTTTCTTCAGTCCTGACTTTTTTTTTTTTTTTTCCTTCTCCCTCGAAACCCCACATCTAGGTTCCCTCTGATAACTGTGGTGAATATGTATGATAACTACTACAGTTGTTACTTTGAAAAGTAACAAATTAGGTTCATACTGACCATCAGTGACACCGAGAAAAGTGTTGTGTTGTTTGTCACTAGTGCCAGCTGTTTAACTTGCGCACATACAATGCTATGTCAAGACACTGAATAGGGGAGAACCAGAGAACTCGCATACGAAGTGGTAAAGGAAAATTTTTAATGTGTTAAATCACCATCATCATAATATTAATGATAAGAAAAGTGGATACTAAAGTACATGTATGATGACTTCGAAATTTGCTACACCTGTAGTGTAATCTTAATTTGTCTGTGGCTTTGAGGTAGAGATTTTTAATGTTAGTTCTTAAGTTAACAATGGGAGACAGATGGAAAAGGAAACTGTGCTGACAGTCCTCTAAAAGGTAGTGTTTAGCAAGTGTGTGAAACAGCAGTGTTGCTTCATAATCTGTTCAAAATATTTTTCTTGCAAAGTCTGTACATTTTTTGTCGAACTGTCTGGGATAGGTGCACGTTCTACATGAGTCAGCAGTTGTCCATCTAGGCTCAGCAGTGTTGATCAGTGTCTAAATGTTATTGTTTCGTCTGACTGTATCTGTAGCGATTACTTTCTTGGGAATCAGCATTGGAGCTACTTTTTTTCCTCAGTCTGTTAAAAACTGTAGTTTCAGAATGAAAAACATTGGGTCCATGCACTACTATGTTGTATTTTTTCTTATATGGAAGCAGAGTCGTTTTCACTTTATTGGGCATTCTTTGTCTTCTGTTACTTGTTCTTCTGTCTGCTAAATAAATAGAAACATCTTTTACATGAAGAAATGCCATGCATTCTTTGTGGCGTAATTGTCATGAACAAACCAGAATGCGTTTGATGTCTTATAACAAGTCTGATGAGGAGCGGCTGAGGGATTGTTCAGCCTGGAGAAAAGGAGGCTTGGGGGAGACCTTATCTCTACAGCTACTGAAAGGAGGTTGTAGACAGGTTGGTGGTCGATCTCTTCTCCCAGATAACAAGTGATAGGACAAGAGGAAACAGCCTCAGGTTGCATCAGGGAAGGTTTAGATTGGATATTAGGAAAAAAATTCTTCACTGAAAGGGTGGTCAAACATTGGAACAGGCTGCCCAGGGAGGTGATGGAATCACCATCCCTGGAAGCATTTAAAAAACACGTGGATGTGGTGCTTAGTGACATGGTTTAGTGGTGGATTTAGCAGTCCTGGGTTAATGGACTTTTCCAGCCTAAATGAGTCTATGATGCCAGAGTCAGTGGAAGTCTTTGTTGCTTCTTTTTAATTTATGTAGCATCACTGTCAGTGGAGGTTGCCAACTGCAGTAAAAGCTGGTTGTACATCCAGGACATTATTCATGAATATTGGCAGGTAGAGAGGGCAAGCAGTTGAGACATGCTATGCCACTATGCTAGATGTGACAAGTTGTAGGGCATGCCTTAAAAGCATATAGCACTTTATAGTTGCATTATGGTGTTTTTGTGACTAATATATAGCATCTCTCTATGGAATGCTGCATTTTCCTACCATTTAGGGGGAAAAATGGGGTATAGGCCAGAATGATGTAATTGCTTCATTAGAGAACTTTGACTATTTGATTCTGATATGTGCAATTACATTGATAATAGATCACTTGCCTTCTTTGCCAAGGCAAGTATGGGTGGGATGCAGTGTTGCCAGATGTCTGAGGTGAGCTTAAATTGATATTTCAAAAGTTGTCCAAGATGAAGTGCTATCAATTTGTGGCTTCAGTTATCAATGAAGATATACCTAGCTAATACGGAATTACTGGCTTCCTAAAAGCCTAATAAAAATATGGGTAACTTACAGTATAAAAGGTAAAGTTCCATACAGTTGTGTAATGTCATATATAGACTTCTTTATGAATTTTCTAGCATTCTTATTACTTATATAATTTTCCCATGAAATTGTGGTTGAACTTACTGTTTTTTTAGGATCTTACAGTGAATTGCTTGAATTCTTTGTCAAATCCAATCCAGACATCTCATTTGAATACCTTGAATGGTGTCTTAGTACAAATGCAAATAGCTTCTTCAAAATAACTCCTGTCTTTCATTCAGTAAGTGCTGAAGACTACAAAAATAGGAACTTGGTGGGCTGGAGTTAAGGTTGTCTGGGTGACTTTACCTCTCAATTTCTTGATTCAGATCTCCATCTCAAATACAGGTATTTCGTTATATGTATAAAATCTCTTGCTCAGTGGTAGGTAGATGCTTACTTGCGTAATTCCAGTTTTTGTCTACTGAAGATTTGTGTGGTAGAAATGTAAAATTACAGTGAATTTTTCTGTAATCTGAAAATTGAAAATCACTGCTTTTTAATGAACTGCTTTCATCATGATTCTTGGCTAAGATTTGTGATGTAGCAGTGCATATGCGTATTTATGTAATGAATTAAAGGCTTAAATTATTTAGCTCTCCCATGAATAGCCTGCAATTTTTATTTAATAATGCGTTAATAACTGGAAGGTAGGAAAATTGGAGTACTTTGGTAACTTTACTGAAAGAAATGTAACTATATGACTTCTAGTAGTATTCTGATTAGTTTGACAATGCCTTTTTGTAGTGACAGTGTTTTATGCTATGTAGATTATATATGTGTATAGTGGCAGCTGGTAATCTACCTGTAAAGCACGAAGTCAGAAAGATCCTAGTCAGTGGTGGTACTTCATTGTGGCATATTCAGAGCTTCAGCAATTGAAACGTTTTGCCCCAAGGATGGGGTCGGTTATCACTGGTGTGTGTGCCAGTCACCAAACAAAGATTGGAGTCTTCTGTTAAATGCTTACGTACCAGTCTGAACTTTCTGCTTTTTATTGTTTGCGCCCAGCTAAGGAAGTGCTTATTTTGTGTAGTTCCTGTCTAGCTTCCAACATAGTAACACTTCCCATACAAAAGCCATGTCAGTGCGCCAGAATTGTGCTGATTTAAAGATCAAGATTCCATCTAATATTTTTCTATACTGGCTTGCTTATTTTTGTGTGTTCTGTTGCTTTATTTTGGTTTTATAACAAACTTGTTCTTGGCAGGAAAAGATGAAGTGAAGCCAGATGTAGTTTGAAAATGTCTTGATGTCACAAATAATGAATGAATAGTGTATTTCATTTAAAACAAAGAGCTCGCTCCCAGTGCATGGCCTTCCCTGACCCCCCTCCATTTGTTGATACTTGTGACACCTATTTCACGATGGAAGTTAAAGGAAATAGTCACTTCATGTGAAAGCTACCTATGGTGTCTTGGCAACCATGAAATGTACTTCTGCCATCATAAATTCATTAATTTCTTAGATCTCCTTTGTGTTAGACAGTATAAGAAAATTAATCAAAATTTCTTTAAACACCAGCAAATTCCATCCCTCCGCTCGTTTCTATTTTGTAGCAAAAGCTAGTCTGTACAGTAACTTCATTATTATTAATTACTTTGAAGCATTATTCTTCAAATTAACGAAGCAAGGGGAATGTGTAGCTTAATGATTTGGGAAGTGCAGAGTTAAAAAATTACAGAGAGACAATAAAGGTTTGCCAATTAATTATTTATGTATTTTTAAAATATTTTCAGAAGTTGTTTAAAACTTTGGTTTCTGCATTCTTTTTTCCTAAATAATGAAGCCAGGAAAGCCTTTGCAAAATATTTTTCAGAAAGGTTATGAATTCTGACAGAAACGAGATACATGTGTACTGGTTTTCTCAGTGCGTTCAAAAGGTTCTGCAGTTTTGTAGGGGCTTAACCCTGATATTTTGTTCTATAACTTAAAAACCAGAGTAAACCTGAAATACATACAGACTAATTGTGAGATGCGGTAATCTGAGGCAAAAGTACTTTCATATAATGTAATAAAAAAATAACTATGTAACCTTCAGAGGTTTCTGTACATGTTTATTCTTTTAGGGTGCAATACAAAATTGTTAGGCAGGCTGTTTTCATTTCTGAAGACATGCACTTTTCTGTATGGAATTTCCAGAGACATCTGAAAGCTGCTAGGCTTTTTTCACACTGCATCATGTTCAGAGGCTCACATTCATTCTAGGATTGTTTTTATTGAATCTCTTTTCTTCTTTTGCTTCCATTTGATCAGGGAAGGCTGTTTTTTGGCAAAAAATATTGCTATAGTTAAAAAATATGATGAACATTCTGTATGTCAGATTCCATTCCAATACTCTGTTTCTCAATCTCAAATACGTTCAGGTTTGGTATTAAAGGTACCTCTTATCAGTAAATTATAGTAACAAGCTTCTGCTTTTTCTGTTAAGTTATGTTGCAATGCTATTAAATACAACGTATAATTTTTATTTCTCATGCTGTGATTAGATTTATTATTATTATTATTTAGGAAGCAACAATAGATAAAAGTGTTGAAATGATCTTACACTGTGATAACTAGATAATAACAAATAATTGACTTCCTTTGTTGTGTATGTAGGGTGTCCTATAACCTATGATCCTGAGGATGACAGGAAGGAATCTGTCTGTTATCGTTTGTGGTTGTTTTGTCCTTCTTCAGATTAACAAAGCCCTTGAAAACAAAGGATAGTAATTTTTTTTTTTTTTAAAGAAAAGGCATTTTACAGTCATAGTAATGTCTGTTATAGGAGCAGGGTCAATCTAGTTGCTGTTCCACTTTTTTGAGGTACTAGAATTTTTCAAGAGTAAGTCAAATGTTGTGGCAACAGTCCCTTTTATTCGATGCGAAGGTAAATAAGAAGAGGCATGAAGATGGAGTTAAGACAGCAGGCTGCAGTTTTAATAGCTTGAGAACATGTAACATTTTTGTCTTCCCAGTTTTTGATCTGTGTATCATTTGACAAGGATCAGATGAAGGATGAGGTGTCACTTTTTGTGTACCATGCAGTGCCATGCAGGTTGTTTTCAGCCTAGGCCTGAAGTTCAATTCACTCTGGATCTTGCTATTCTTTCTGCTTTAAAGGGGTAAACTAGTGGTATGCATGTGGCAACGTCACTGCAGAAAAGTGTGGTTTAAAAAAAGGTAAGTTCTTCTTTGCAATCAAATTGTAAAATATGAAAATCCTCTACATGATTCAAAAGTTATAGCATGGCAGTCCTCTGTTAATAGCTGATAATAAACATAGCTGGTAAGGCAGCAGGAGAGGGAAGCAGGGGTATTTTTTTTTTTTGTCATGTTAGTAAATAAGTGCTCTCATGATAAACAGAAAACAGTAGAAGATTAAAGCACTAAATTAGAGGAACACTGAAGAACTTTCTCTCCCTTTGAAACAGTAGTAACATTCACTGAAGTAGGGAATGCTTTAGTTTGATGGCAGAAGTAAAGGAAAGGAGAAGCTGGGGTAATGCTGCATCTAACTGCCATCAAAGCCTGGTAAGAGAAAGCAAAGCAGTTGAAACATTGCTGTTATTAGTAACTTAGAAGTGAATAATTTCAGCTGAGGTGCTCAATTCAACCATACTGCCAATTTGGGTCAGCAGGGCTGCTCTCAATGCATTTGCAGGCTGTTGCCGTTGTCTCGGTCGAGGATGGAATAATGAAACCAGCTTCTTGCTGGAAGCAATGGGGTGAAGCAAACTGGAAACTGACAAGGGGAATGGAGTACACTGAATTTCAGCTCACATTGCAGGAGACAGGAACAAAAATAAAAATGATGAACTACTGATGATAATTTTCAACTCAAGCTGTGCCTCTGTGCAGCAAACTGACAAGGCTAGAACTGCAAAGGAAGTTAAAAAGATCTTCTGGCTTCTGCCTGTTTGTTCACAAAAGCAAATATTTCTTTAAGGCCCTAAAGAGAGGAGTCAGATCATTGGCACTCTGGAAATGTATCTGCTATACTTTGGCTGCTTTTCCCTTTATGTAGTTTAAAAAAGTAAGCTTCAAAATATTCTTTGAAGGGTCAGGGAGGAGGCTTAAAATAGCAGCAGTTGAAGAAGTGACGAGATTATTAAGTGCCTTGTATCCTTCCCATCAGACATTTCACTTTTTGCCTATGTACGTTCCTGTTACTCCACCTTACAAGAAGTGACCATTCTTCAGGTCAGGTTATCTGTCTGGTGGTATGGGTAGGCGGCATTTGTGTGGGTTTTGATGATAATAGGTGTTTGTTCTGCAACACTGTTTTAATCATTTCATTGAACCTGATTAGTTCAGTTGAACGCTGGCACGCATTATTATTTTATGACTCAAGCTCACATCAGTGTTATGATACCTCATTTTTGGTATTGTGGTTGTTATGGAACAAAGCTCATTAACGTTTCTTTCTACTGGTTTTTTTTTGTGTCTCTGTGCTTAATAAGAAGGAATGAATAACTGGTCAAAAATTAAAAGTTGTTGTTCTGTGAATAGGAGCACTCACTTAGGGAATTGGAATCCATCATTGTTGTCTTGTATACACTTATATCAAATCCATTCCTGAAGGTCTTCACCATTATTATAGGTACCATTCTTTTATAATTGATTAAGGTGTAGGACATACAGGTCAGTTTGAAGAGTTATCCAAATAACTTTTCTATTGTATTATTATTTAAAGAAATTAAAGATATAATCCTTGTTTGTATTTCTGTAAATGCTATTGTTATTTGCAGATGTCTAGATGTGTATTGGCTAGATCTTTGGGTATATTAGATGAACTTTGGAATCTACACTTGGTTCTGTTGGCAAGTATTTCCTCAGCATATTGTGTCCTGCAAATAATTACTTTTTATTAAACTGAATAAATTTTAATTGAATGTTTGCTTTTATATGCAGTCTATTCCATTTCAAGATTGTAAAAGTTAGCACTAGTTTTATTTTGCATAATAAAAACACTGGCTTAATTTGCTGTCTTACTGTAGGATTAGATTTATTTATTTTAATAAAGAAGTGTATCTTTCTGGTGGCTCAAAAATGTACCTTCTCTTTTTCTCTTCTCAGATTTATCCAAGAATAGATTAACTGAGGTTCCTACGGAGTTGTGCCATTTTGTGTCACTGGAAACACTAAATCTATACCACAATTGTATTAAAATTATACCAGATGCCATAGTAAACTTGCAAATGCTAACTTACTTAAATTTGAGGTAAGTTTAACTTTGCCACATCTTTGTGTTTATTTGCAAATGTGTAAAGCTTTTTTGTCTGCACTTTATGTGTTTCTGGAATAACAGAGTCCACTTTTCATTTTATTGGAAACAGTAATGCAAAAACTCATTGGCTGTAGATCCAGCTCTGTATGAAGGTGTCGTAAAGGCCCCTTTCTTTCTCTTATGCTTCTATTCAGAAGAAATTCATAATGCTAATCACATCAGCAGAGTTGGATTCTTTTAATTCCCTTCTGATGGTGAATTTTGTGAAACTTGACATACTTTTTGTGGTTAAAAAGATGGAGGGGCAAAGACAGAGGATTCATGTTTTTTCATGGGGAATGAAGAATTAAAATGTAATGCTTTATCACTAGTATCCTTTTATTATGCAAAAGTATAGTTACTGCCTTTTCTAGGAGGAAGTGGCAAAGAATTATTTAATTGTCTCTTTTCAATGAAAAGTGTGTGTGAATACTAGTTGGCATAGAGAATTGCTGCTGGTTAAAGTGCAGGTGAATGAATATTTGCTTTTGAGAGAGGGCATGTCAGCTTTTTCAGTTGGGACAAGGTGTGGAGGTTCCTTTGTAGTTGAGTATGTAAAAACTGTAGTAATGAAGATGTTTGCAAGAATGAAGTTTGAGAGGGGGCAAAGTGGCTCTTGGGCTTTGAAATTTAAGGTATGAAGGCCTGATCATCAGTTTTATAAACACTGAGGTATTTCTCAAGCCTTCCTGTGTTGTTACTGTACTATAGTTTTGGCAGCTGTGGAGCACTAATTTTGGCTCTAAAAATTGAAACAGAATAGTGCATCCTGAGTTTCTGCATACATATAAGGGATATGACTTGGTATATTGAAATTCTGTTTGTTATATATATATATATATATATAAAGAAACTAAGACTGGATTAAATTATTAAGTTTACATAAAACATTTTAGTAAATCTAGGAATTGGAATGAACCCAGTTATAACTCAATATAGTGAACTGGTGAATTAGACTTCAATGTAGTGTTGGAATTTGTGTGAATCATCACAAAACCAGAATAACTACAGAGTTAATATCACGTATCACAGTAAATTAGGCAAAATAAAAGGAAACTTTTCACGTTTTATGTAAGATAATTTTCCTCAGTTTAAAATCTACGTTTCACTTGGATGTGCCCTTCCACCATGTTAGTTGAACACAATAAGCAGTCTGTAGAAAAAGGAAGTATATCCTTGACTTTCTAAAAATATTGCTGCTTGGCAAGAAAAATACTACAGATATAGAATCCATATTTTTCTGCCTGTTAGAGCCCATATGTTATATAACATCAGTAAGTGATGCCAAGAGGTACACTTAGTGTTTGGGCCTTGGTGGATACTGTTCATGTTTAATTTAAAGATGTTCCTTTTAAACTAATGATGTTCTATTACTCACCCTGGTTATGTGTTGTTCTTTGTCTCTTAGTGGGTTGCTTCTGAGTTCTGTAGAACTTAAAAATGATTTTTACTTTTTTTTTGGTGTGTCTGATCTGCTGCATAGTGTAACTTTTTTACATTCTAGGCTTCCTCAATTTATTTATAATTATTAAAAAGTTATTTCTACTTATTTTTTTAATAAGTTGTGACTTGATTCTGTAAAGACTCTAGAATTGAGAATCCTGACTCTACAATAAGCATTGTTTCTTTTTTTTTTTACTACTTTGATTAGTAGTTGGATTTCTCATTTGTCTGTCTCTATATTATGATGGTTTGCTCTATAAACTGTTTTGAAACCGTTGTGTGGAGGATGAATATACATCTTGTACGCAGCTTTGTAGCAGACCACTGGATGGGCAGTTGAAGAAGAAATGCTTTGAGATTTGTGGAATTTGAATTTTTGTTTCCTTTTGTTTGAATTCAATGCTGCGACTGTTTACTGAAATTACATAGGACAATTTTTGTCATCTGTTTTCAGAGTTCAGTTATGCATACTCGTTCTCTGGATCACTAACAGTCATGCAGGAGCTAACTGAAATGGCTCTTACTGGGGTGTTACTTTAAGTTACTGTTCATTGTTTTCCTACAGATTAATAACTATAATAAAGAAAAGTTGTATTTAAAAAAACATTCAAATATTCTAGGAAAGACAGTAGTTCAACTGTTATTCTGTTGTGCTTGAAGTTTCTTCTGGGAATTGATCCACAAATCACAAGAGATGAATATTTTTAGTCATCTTGAGATTACAAAGGGTCATGGCATTTGTCATCTTTAAATTCTAGCTTCCGAAGTAATTACTACTAGAATGAGAACCTAAATCTCTTTTGAGAGTTTTATACCAAATTTTGCTTATCCTTGCAAGTCTTCTTCATGAAAATCTTCTGCCCACTTATTTTTTCTTTCAGAAATGTGGTGTGAAGAATAAAATGGCATGTCAGTCACTTATAATTGATAAAATAATTTTTAAAGGATAAAGTAAGATACCGAGATGAAATGGCTCAATATGAGTGTTGGAAAGAAATGAACCATTGATAGTCCCAGGATTTTTTGCTGTATTTACCTGAGTTAACATCATAGAATCATACAAGTAATTTTCAACCATAAGTGTGTTTTAAAGGAATTGAGAAAATAACCATTTCATTTGTAATTTATGTATTTATCTTTTAGTTGGAATAAAAGGCATCCACTATAGTGCCACATAAAACCGTAGGAATGTTTAAATCCTTGCAAAATACTGTCTCACTTGGCTTTCCTGTATTCATTAGGAAGGGAAACAGCTGTTCTAGGTGACAATCAGACTTGTAACCAGATATTATTAAACTGATATAATGCATTTTTTTCCAGAGTGGTAAATTCCACAATACTGTTTAGTCAGCAATGCAGATATTTTTTATATGCAAGTGTTTTCTTAATGATGGCTATTTGAAAATTTAAATTTTATTTGCATAAAATCTGACTGATGAAAATGAAGGAATTTTACAACTCTCGGACTTCATGTGAGTATACAGTAGAATGTCACTGGTGGTTTTAATGGATGGCTTTTTTGTTTTGTTTTGTTGCAGTCGAAATCAGCTTTCTTCTTTGCCAGCTTGCCTGTGTGGTCTTCCTCTAAAAGTCTTAATTGCAAGTAACAATAAGCTAGGTTCCCTTCCAGAAGAGATAGGTCAGCTAAAACAGTTAATGGAACTGGTATGTTACTGATCTTTCTTTATTTTTTTATTTTTACTTCCTTTGTATTTAACTAGAAATAGTAAAATTCACTTTGCAAATATATTTGAACAAACAGCTAATACTATAATGCAGGCTTAAAAAAATAACTTTTGAACTTCTCAAGTGTGTTGGGTAGTAACACAATAATAGTTTCCTTTGTGTTCTTCAGGACCCTTCAAAACAATATCACTGCCCTTGGTTCATTCAAAACTCAGCTTCTAAGGTCATCATTTTTACCAGTTTTACTCACTGTCCACACTGGCTCCCTGTTTTGCTGTACGGGGTTCATAGGTCTGTCATAGGCTCTGCAAAGCTGTATCCAGCTCTGTAGCACCCTCCCATTCTGCTTCCTTTCTTTCTGTTATTACTATCTGCTTATCATATTGCATTCCACTAGCGATACTGGTCTTATCAGTACATTTTCATTTTATTTCACTATTTTTGTCATTCAACCTTTCTTTCATAGAACACCCATCTAAACAGATTTACAACATTAATATATTCCTCTTGTTTTCAAAGCTGTCCACACCATCATTTCTGCAAGCAGTAGATCACATAGAATATAGTCTAGTAAATGAGAATCTGAAAAGGCAAACATTATTGGTACCATAACTTAAAATTAATTTATTTGCACATTTTTTTCAAAGTTTATGTGTGGGAAATATATATCTCAAGGAATGTTTCTCTTTCCCCCCTTTTATCTTCTTCTTTTTTGTTATATTGTAGGCTGAGACTCTGAATTCTCTATGGCATGTGTTATGTCTTCTGGTTATTTCTGTTCACCTTGACCTCTTAAGATACAAATTGACAAATAAACTACATTCTGACATTGCAATTTATGCATAGTAAATAATGATATTTGAATTTTCTTCCAGCTGCTGTTATTCTCCATTGACAGCATTTATCTTGCACAACTTTTTGGTACCTGAAAGTGCCTGCTTATTATATCATCGTTTTTATAACAGTAGGTTTTCTACTAAGTTATGTTATAGAAACTGAACTGACCTTGTTTTAGGCCTCAGTCCCGCTACACATTCTTCATATGTGAAGTGGCAGTTGTAGGACCTTTTTCCTTCTGGTATTCTTTTTATACAGCATCCTGTGATATCAGGCTTCTATTATTTATTACAATGATCTGCCTGTTGATGAGGATGGCAGGGGTAGTTACCTTTTCCTTTCTGGGTTTTACCTGAGCTAAAGACTACCAAGTTTGTTTTGTTTGGTGAGCATTATTGGTTTATCTTACCAAATATTTTAATTTTTTTGTGTGATGGGTTTAATTAGATTATCTAAATATTTTGAGTTAATTAACCTTCAAAAAAAATGTTAGGCTATAGCATTGTTTCTGTTGTGCTTAAAGTAAATTCAGTAAAATATTACGTTTTCAGTTTTATATATAATTAAAGTTGAACAGTATTAAATACATCCTAATTTAGGGGATAGGATGACTGAATAGACAATAAACAATGACTGGAACCTGTTAGGTCTTGATTGTTTCTAGCTTAAATGTAGCCTAGCTTAGTGGTGAGGGACTTGTGAAATAATTGATAGACTTAGCCTGATTCTGTCTGGTTAGATTCACCTGTTTTAGTTGTATTAACTGATGCCTGTGATAATATTTTCAGGAAATAGCTGCTGAAGTACTTTCTAATTTCCCTCCATTTTCAAGTTTGGACCCAGCCAGTAAGGTGAACTAGCATTGCTGATGCTGGGAGAGTTTCATTTGTTGTTAGGAGTTTGTATATAGTTTAATAGTAACCATTATCTGTATTTTAGAATTTTGAAAAGTTAAAAGCTTGAAATTCAAATGTACATTATACTCAAAGAAGGTAGGGATAGATTGTTTTTTTAAAACAAATCATGTTTAGATTAACTTCTGCAATACTGGATTTTCATATTGTTTTCCAGTTAAAGTATAATTTCAGTGTTACTCCTTTGTCATGAAGAACACAACAATTCCTACTCTAAAAAGATTACAAATGAGAGGCTATAGTAGCACGTCGCTTCAGTAGCTGAGAAGAATTCTGAAATCTGAAGAAGGTCTGATGTTAGTTCTTTGTGATTAGAACCAGGTGGAGGGGAAGTGAGTAATAAATTTTTGTTAAATTGGGCATGGTTTGTTCAGATGACCTGATTACTTAATTTGCTTGCCACCATGATTGTTTGGTACATTTCCAGTGAAATTAGTTACATCATTTTGCTGGAAATGACTAAACTGTCATGTATTGGGAGAAGTACATAGTGGTAGGATTGAGAGCCAGGATCTGTATTGGCATATGTAGTATGATGCAGCTTAGATAATAAGGTGATCATTGTTCTAAAATGAGTAAAAAGAAAACAAAAAAGATCATCATACTGCAGTTGTTACACAAAACATTCAGCTGTGTGAGAGCAATGCCAGGGTGAATAGCATGCAGCCTCCAAGCAGCACCACCATCCAGCCCTCTTCCAGGGCATGCTCACGTTTTGGTACATATGCAGTGCTGGCGCTGAGCTGGCCTAGGGGATTGATCCTGAGGGGTGACAGATGCCACCTGGCTGCATGCTGTTTTTGTATTACCAGGACTTTGCCAAGCACCCTCATGTTCCCAAAGTGTTTCATAGGCTGCATGCAGTAAAATCTGTGTGTACATAGCAAATGGATTATTTATTTTGTTATCTTTGAAACAAATTTTACCTCTTTAGTCACATGATACAAGCGTAGTATGCTGCAAATTAGGTCTGATCTTTACAACTAACTCTATTTTCCCTCTCTCTCCTCCAAAATGGGGTAGGCAGTTATTTTTTGATCATGTGTATATATTTATATAAATTTAACACTTGTTGCATAGAATGACTTGGATTTTACATACAGTAAATATTCAGGTATTCTTTTAAATTTTAGAGTTCTGGGTTATATAGATCAGACAGCTATCTTGAAAGCATTGAAATAACATATTAATTCTTCTCCCTGCAGAATGTATTACAATTACTTGGAAAATTTGGTTGGGAAACTTACTTTTATTTGCAGCTGCGTAACTCAGTCACACCTCTACTGTCAGCCAGAAGGATGAATGCAAAACTGGTGTGAAGATAAACTAAAACTTAATTTCCATCAAAGAAAAGTAATTAGGCAGAGATGGCTCAGTAATTGTACCCCAAACTATCAGACCTACAGTAAAATTCTGTTCTCCACCCTATCAGGCAGTATTGCACTTCTGCCTTCTTCAGGTAACAGCCTTCTGCATCTCTGGGATGCTTCTGTCTCATGTTCAAAGCCTTTAAATCTCTCAGCTGGGATTTATGTTCTTCACCTCGTTCATCTAACCTGGGCCAGCAGCCTGACCAAGTGGGACCTGCTGCCTGCTTTGCCTAAATGGATTCATGTGCTCATGCACTGTGTAACTTCTTTTTACCATTCAGTATGGTTTTTATGTTACAAGATCTGACAGAATCAATGTGCTTTTTAGGAATAATAGCTCAGTCAGGAGTCCCAAGTTCTAAAGTAGATGTAAAGAGGAAGTTTACCTCAATTTGGATGGTTTGGATAAACAGTGTGTGTGTGAATAAATATGTTAATATGGTACTACAGTTCCATATTTATTTTTCTGTTTATATTATGAATTTTATTGGTTTAAGACCATTTAAACTTTACCGTAAACAAAAGAAAATTGTTGATAATTTTAATTTTTTTTCACAGCATTGAGTTTCATGACACAAAAATTAATGTTAAATTGCATTTCTCTAATCTTGAGAAATTGTGTTGTCATGGCAGGATATGGCATAACCAATGAGAGCAAAATAGAATTAATGCAAGAAGTCTGACCTTCAGCAAACTTTAGCCCCTTGGAACTTGAGTAGGTATTTGCACTTCAATTGGCTGCAGATGTCCATGAAGTTCCAAACTGCTGGTTGCATAGTTCCTTTAAAAAAATCTCAGCTGGAAAACTATAGGCATTTGACTTTGATAGTATTGCTTCCATTACTGCAAAGTCATGGGGAAGATAAACATTGTCTCTGTCGCATACATGCTCATGAAGTCTAATAATAGTCACGAGCATAACTAGAAATAATGTTACAGGTCTTTGTTTTTCATGGCTATTCAAACAAAGTAATAAAAAAAAAGTTGGACTGCAGTGTTTAGTAGGATAAAGGATACTACTGTCTCTAGAGATCTTGTGAATGCTGACGTGCTGTCATAACACATCAGTTTTATGGAGGATGTTTTGGAAGGTTGTAAGTGGACTTGTGTTTTTGAGGCTACACACTGCCAGCCTTCCCCCTGCCTCCCCCTCCATCCCTGTCACTTCCCTTAAAATTCTCTCTCTTTCCCTGACTACTTCTGATGTGTGTGCATAAGTGCACTTGGTCTAGAGTTTCTCTGCCACAAGGTGACATTAAATTTAAATTCTGTGCTCTAAAAATTGAGTATCTAATTAAGAAGTTGTGTAAAGCCTGTAAATTAAAAATAGGACAGTAAAGCTTTAAAAATAAATTACCTGGGAACAGTGCAATTAACCATACTTTGTGGCAACTTGGCCAAGAGATGCACTCATTAACTGGGGTTTTTAATTTCCTTGTCTAAAAGCTAGAATGATTTCCTGACTGTATTTTGGTAAGGGAAAAAAGCTTTGGCAGCAGTGAGATTCTGTTACATGAAGAAAATTGTCTGATACAGCAAGCAGCATTGTCAGATCACATTTTGCTTTTACTATTATTTTTTGTTAACTAGTTTTTAGACTTGAAGATAAAGAATTAATGTAATGCTTTTGATCAGTATTAAATCAACTATCTTCAAAGAGATGACTTGGAAATCTGACTGATTTCTAGAAATTTTGTAGTCTAAGAGCTCCCAGATACACTATGAATCAATTTCAAACAATCTAAAGAATAGGAGTGAGTATCCTGTAAGTATTCTGTTGGCTATTCAGGAAAATTTGGTATTACCCCACTTAGCTTTCATACTCTGAAATACTTTAACGTTTTTTTAATGCAGGAATGGAAGCATAATTGGGACTTGATTCAAATTTACAGGTTTTCTGGGATGTAAGCAGAGGTTTCAACATGCTTTTGATTTCACATTAATTATAGATTGCTTGGCAACAAAAATGATAGCAAGTATGTGAAAACTCTCTCATTTTAGACTGACAATCCAAGAAGCTGATCTTTAGTACGTATTTGTAGCAGTTTGTTAGCAATAGTGTTTAAAGGGTAATATTTATTACACTAATATTACTGTATATAAACTATGTGCTTGAAATTATGCTCAGTATAGCCAGACCCAGTACTTTCAACTCAACATTACAGCAGTTGCTCTTTTAGGAGTTGTGAAATGAGGATGGGTTCCAATTTCATCCATATTATTAAACCAGTTGTATTTACTCATCAATATCAGACCTGCTTAGGACCTGTCAAGGCAGTTAAGAAGTACTTTTTACAATAATATGTTGAATATTTTTATAATACTAAACCAAGATCTGTTCTATTTTGTTATGGCCTACTACATGATGGGATAATCAAATATATGTCTTTCCTGGGCATCATTACAGAATTCTGTTGCTGCTTCCTCTGTCTTTTTTTTTTTTTTTCCCCTTCCAATTTTGCTTAAGTATTCCCTCCAGAAGAACAAGAACCCTTTTAAAAAAATCAGGTCCACACTTTTCATCCAAACATATTTAGTTATATAAACATTGTACTGAGTTCTTCATATGAAGAAAAGTTAAGAACAAAAAAGTAGAACAACTTAAGCAAATGGATTTATTTGAATGTTTCTATGAAAATTAAATTAACTTTCAAAATAAACTTGTTCTCCAAATAAGAGTTCACGTTGTGCTTTAATGTGTAAACATTTTTTCATTTATCTAGTTTTGCATTGTGAAGACAGGACATAAATCTTTGCGTGTTTTCAGGTTAATAAAATGTTACAACACTAATAGCAAATTATCTGCAATTTCACATCTGTATTATTTAACATTTAGGAGCCAAAAAGTTCCTTATTTGTATTATTACTATTTTGCTGTAGGATGTCAGCTGTAATGAAATCACAGCTTTGCCGCAGCAGATAGGCCAGCTGAAATCTTTAAAAGAATTGAATGTTAGAAGAAATTACCTCGAAGTTTTACCCCAAGGTAAAAACAGTCAGCTCTTTTTATTAGCATTTTGAACATTTTTTTTCAATCATGCAAGTAAACAAGATTAAAAAGTAGTAATTACTTCATGTTTAAATTTATTCCTTTTGAGTTTGCAGAATATAATCTTCAGTGGTACTCATTAAATATAAGTGTGAGGGTTTTTAAATTAATTATCTTTATAATTCTAGACATCTTTTAATTTGCACAGGTATTTACCTGTGAATAGTATGGGAACTGTCAGCTGAGTTTCAGGGGAAAGAAATTATTTCCATGTATTTATTTTAAAATTTAATGTCACTTCTATAACAACAACACTCTTTTAACTTCCCAGTATGGAATAAATGTTGCTCTTACACCTGCCTGAGTATTTTTCCTGAAAGCAAAAGAAGGTTTCTTCAGAAATATTTTATTCTTTTATGGCAAAATAAAATAAAGAGATAAAACACTTTCTCTCTTTTTTGTTACTTCTAGAACTAGTACAGCTTCCCTTGGTAAAGTTCGACTTTTCCTGCAATAAAGTGCTTGTGATTCCAATTTGTTTTAGAAAGATGGTGCAGTTACAAGTATTGCTGCTTGAGAATAATCCTTTGCAGTCTCCACCAGCACAAGTAAGTAAAATCTATGTTTAAATTGTGCCTTAATATTGGGTAGATGATAACAAGTTATAGCCTATAAAATGTCATCTTCTGCAACTGCAGGCTTCTGAAATACAGTTATCACAGACATTAGTTATTGATATATAAATAAGGCATAGAAAATACCTTATGTTCTGTGTATGAGTCTGTGCACCACTTGAACCAACGTAAGTCTAGAAGATTTCCATTCTATTAGCTGCCTGTCTATTTTTGTCTTTACTATCTGCATATGAAACTTAATGTTGGAATATATATATGATTTTGAAAAAGAGAGGGGAGAAACTTCCTGGATAAATTTTCTCTGTTAATAAGAACCCAGTTCTAGAAGGTTCTACAGTGATTTATTATTAACTTAAAAATATGCAGATGGTCTAGAACAAAAGCCATGTGAAATTTATTTTACTTTATAATGTAAATCTATAGATTGTGATATGCAAACAAATCAAACTCCTGTTCTGAACTGTAGGCCATGCTGAGAAACTATGATACAAATGTATGGAACCTGTGCTTGCTGCTTAAGGACAACTACATTGTTGCCTTTCTGGACACAAATTTCAAAGTACATCTCTGAAAGCTACAACTGTTCTAGATCAACAACTGTTGAAATACTTGGTTTGTATTACATTGGAGAAATGCATTTCATAACCAATGGTGATGCTGCTCCTAAACTCAAAAAATACGGTGCAAGTCTCAGCAAGCACTTGAGCTAGAAGTGTGCAGTTAAAGAAAAAAATTCTAAAATGCATGTGAAATGTGCAATAAAGATGCTTGGACACTAGTAAAAACAATTGACTAAGAGTATAAAGGTTGTGCTGATAAATTAAATGTCATTATTGCCTAATTTTGGAAAATAATTATTCAATTTATGATTAATAGTAGGCTATATGATAAATTTTATTGTAATTCTTTGAGTGAAAACCTCATTTGGATTTTTTTAGGTAGAAATAATTGATTAATTGAAGTACTTCTTAGTAATTTAAAAAAAAGAATAAAATCTGTTTTTGAAATAAATTATTTCTTTCATTCTAGTTATAAACCTAACTTATTTTTCTTATTTAACAGATTTGTACGAAGGGTAAGGTGCATATATTCAAATACCTGACTGTACAGGCCTGTCAGATTAAAACAGCAGACTCACTGTATCTTAATGCCATAGAACAACAGCATTTGCCACAACCTGTGGAGGAGAGGTATGTATGAAAATATAAATATATTTGTATCTTTAGCTTCCAGAGTTTTGTTTGTTTAGATGCTGTTTAGAATATGCTTTCTTGAACAGAGCTTTGTTTTACTTTAATATATTTTATTCCAATGAAATCCTTATGAGAATTTAGAACAAAATATTTTTAACAATCAGTTCTGATTAAAGTTAGCAGCACATTAGGAAAAAGCTTAGAAGTGAACCTCAGTTTAGATCTAGCCTCTTATTAGTAGAATGTTGGAATATATGGAGAATAATTCAGATGGTAGTATCATTAGGTGTTGGAACTTTCTTGTAAATCTATTAATATATTAAATAAATTTTCATTTCTTGTGTTGTTTTGTGATTTATATGTTATTACACATGTCTCACATAGCTTTTTTTAAGCTTTTCTTACTCATCCAGCAAAGGAAACCGCATGAGTGCTGAGACCCTTTTAAAGTGATATGTACTAATTTGTTAGCAAAATAAATGACAAAATCTTTAATGTCTTGCATCAAACATCTAGCAAATGTAATCTTGTATTGTGGTGTAAGAGCAGGAACTAAATACAAAGCAACTCCTTTCTATCAGAATCTCCACAACTAATTGAAAACCACCTTCTAGCCAGCTCTTTCTTTGCTAAATGGGAAGTATAATATAACCAACCAGAGAAAGTATGATAATGCCTTGGTTTTGGAGAGAAGTACCCAATAAAAACAAAGTGTTAATGTATGTACAAACAGTGATGCTTAACACCCCAGAAAAAAAATCACCACAACCTGTTACGGAATCTCCCTTTCAGTTACCCAGATAAGGTTCCAAGCAAATTGTTTCCCTCTATGTATGTTTGAAGACACCTTTATGAATTTCTATCAAATAAATGCCAAAAGGTGGGGAGAATCCAGGATGAAGAGTAAGTTTTCCATTTGGGAAACACCTGCTGGTTTTCTGTTTTGTTCTTTTAGTATACAAGAAAATTAACAGGAATGTCATATCGTGTATGACGTTTTTGTTGTCTAGGAGCATACAGGTTAGGGTAAGGGTACAGAGTACCACTCGGTAATGAACAGCCTAATGCTTTATCACATGATAGTTACCAATTTTTATTTTGAGAATAACTTCACACTTCTAAAGAAAAAACATAACCTGGTCAGGTTATGAAAAATCGTTCGTGTTTACTGAGAAATGATTTAAGGTTAGGATTAATCAAATAGCTTATTCATGTGCAGACTGGTAAAGTTATTTTTTAAATTTCTGCGTCAATCTGAACTCAGGATTACAGCTTTAAGAATTGCAAATGAGGGTATAGTAAAGCATATTTAAAAAAAAATAGGTGATGAGAGTATTGTATCTATTAGTGTACTTTACAATAAGTAGAGGTCATATTAGGTAATGAAACCAGAAGAGAGAGCAGTTGCCATTATTATAGTAATTTTCTTAAAAACCTAAATTTCAAAGTTATTTTAAAGCACCAAAAGGAGGTTTCTGTGTTATTAATTACTTCAAGCCCCAGGGAGATACTATTTCATTTTTAATGCATCAGTGGCTACAATTAAATCAGTTGACTCCAGTTTGAGTTCAAGTAGTTTAGTTGCTTATCCGATGGCTAAATGACTTCAGACTACTGTGCTACTTTAGCTAGTAACTAAGCATGTTTGCCTAGTTAGTGTACAGACAAAAGCAAGCTTTATAGCAGATTCTTTCTGTTGGTGTGGTTAATCCTTAGGTTTACCAGCCATTCCATCTGATCTATTTTACTGTCACCAGATTGCACATTTGTAGGTTTTGATCATACTAGGCTCTTTCACCCTCTACCATGAGACTGGTTTGAATTTTGCTTTAAGTGAAACGAGGACAGAATTCGAACGGTAAATACTATGATGGCTTTTTATTGATTTTCATTTATTTATTTATTTATTTATTTATTTCACATCTAGCATTGATGACATATACCCAAGTAAAAAGGACTCAGATTCAGGTGTTGGTAGCGATAATGGTGATAAACGCTTGTCAGCAACAGAGGTAAGTTACCCGAATTTTGTGTCCAGCTTCCAGGACCTGTATTTTGACTTTATTTTAAATTGGGTAACAATGTGAATATGCTTTTAGCCATCAAAACTGTGCAACCACATACTTGGCATGAATTTCTAGCTATGAAATGGCTAAAATCAAGATAAAAGGAGATTGGGATTTTTTTTTTTTTTCTCTATACGCTTTCTGGAGAGGGCAGTGAGAAATTTGCTTACAAGTGGTCAACAGCCTACCAATGATGCAGTTTTTAGGTAGTTTACATAATCTAGAGAATGAGGACCAAACCAGAATCCACATCAGCTATTTCCAATGAAATAAATGTCCTAACAGGTTACATGCCTGACTTCTCATATGTTTTCTTTCCAACTGATGACCCTTTCCTCTTAGGAATTAGCAGGACTTCAGTGTGCCCAGCCCTGGTCTGTTCTGTGGTGTCATGGTTATGCCAGTCTGCTGTAGTGTAGGAACTTCAGAAACTCTGCAGATCTTAATGCATTTACATGCTCTGGCAGTTAGTCAGTACTGGAAATAAGCCATCAGATTTTTTTTCTGAACTATTTTGTCTGATTGAGTGAAGAGAAAGATGGCTTTCTGAGACTGATGTTGTCCTAAGCAGTTAGAGCTGACTTTCCTGGGCCTTTTTTCTGAGGCACTGCTTAGCTGAACAGGGCACTAAAACTAGTTGGAGTGAAACAATAAAAGATGATAAATAAGTAAATAATTTGCCATATAATTTAGTGATGATCTCTCTAAAATGTACAAATAATGGGATTCATGGTCTGACCTAATGGGAAATTTTCAGGTCACAATAAAAGAATGAGCTGCTTGCTACTTAATTTTACACTGATTCTTTAGTGTTTCTGTCCTCTTTGGATGAAAAGAGATTAAGTTGCTTTTGAAACAAATGTGTAAAGAATCAAGCTTAGATACTGAATTTGTAGTTACTAAAAAGCTGATTGAAAATGAATCTACTTACACACTGATTGGTCTTCTAAATACAAAAGCACTTAAAAAAAAAAAGGCCCACAGGGATTTCCAAGTGTTTGGGCAAGTTACTTGCTAGATGGAAATGAAGCAGAATTATTGTGGTTTCCAGCCAGACTTCTAATGGTTCCCTCTAGTTGTAAGAGCATGCAGTCCATTCAGAGACACTTCTAAACTGTTTTGCCATTCTTATACTTCCTGAAGCTGAGTTACCTTATTAATGAAACTGTTATTCCAGAGTTTCCTCTTTAGCTATAAATAACACCTTTGGAAAATAGATCATCTTTCCTGTAATCAAAAAGTAGCTATCCCAATGCTGCAAAAAATGTTTTAAGGACAACCAATAGTGAACCAATACATTTCTATTAGCACAAAGGCTTTTTATGAAAACTGTTTACTTATTCCATCCCCACCTGACTACTGCTCTACTATTAAGGAGAAAATAGATGCTAAGGTCAGTAATCCCAAATGTATTTGGTAGTAAATTCACCACTCGCTTGTCCTTCTGATGCGTTCTTTAACACCTGTGTTACACGTGAGAATTTTGGAAGAAATATTAGCATGTTGCAAATATAGATTCATACACATTGTTAATTACAATCAGAAATCTACACACCAAACATCAGATAAACATTAAATAACCAGTCATAAAGTGATCATTAAAACATGTTTTTGGAAGGTTTTTATAAATACATCAGATGTATAGAAACAAACTACAGTTTAGTCTGAAAGCTAGTGCTGGCTGAGTTTCAGTTCTTTTACAGAAAATACTACAATGTCATTTTGCATTTCTGTAACTTCAAAACAGTAATTTAAAGGAATCACTTGTTTGAGTACTAATGTGTTTAAGAAGTGTGCTAATTGGCTTTGGGTCCATACACATAGGAGGGAGTACTTGATGAAATGAACAATTCACGTATGTCCATCTGGCTTGTTGGTGCTATCATTACGGGATCAGTTCTTCAGAGATATTGTCATCTTGGGCATTTCAAGTAAAAGATATCTTGTAGTGTTGCTGTAGAATTGATCACAGCAACTTGAAGGCAAATTCTGCTTTCAGGTATTGTACTCATGTACATCTTTTAGGAACAGCGTAGCATTTTGATTCATTATCCACATCCCTTTGGCCTTATTTTTTTCCTTAAGTTAAAATTCATTAGGACAAGAGGGTACTTGTTAAGATCCAGGTGTGCTCCCTGCTTTATTACCTATAACAGTGACGTGGTAGTACCAGTAAGAAAGTATATCAGGATTCTTTCAAAATGCATCCTGTGAATTCAGTGTTGGAATAACGTTAGGTATTTTTGATTCTATGTCTATTGTCTGCTATGGCTAGCTGAATAAAAATAAACCTGTGGACAGAGGAAGTGAGATACAGTATTTCAGCTATGAAGGAGCAATACCTTTGTATTATCGCAGGCTGTTTTGGGTAGTTTCTGTTTCATAGTACACTGGCAGGAAACACCTGGAAAATCAATTGCAGAATTCTGTAAGCTGTGAAAGTGAGACATAGCCTGTTAAAGTAATGATTTTCTGTTTCCAAATTCAATGACCCATGGCTTTTTTTACACCAATACTCCAAAATGTTTTCCTAAAAGTTCTGTGCATTACTTCAGGTAAGAAAAAAAAATCCTGCTTGTTTTAGTATTCAGAACTTGTAATAATATGTATAAGAACATTTTACTGTAATATTTTATAATTATAGTTGTGAAATTAACAAAACATGAATCTTTGATCTAGAATAACTAAATTTAGTGCTTAAATATCACATGAGATACAACCTGAAAGAAAGTAGGAACTTCACTGTAACCTTGGTTGTCTGAATGAATTTATACTGTGCACGTGTCTTTTTTTTTTTTTTTTTCTTAAAGCTGTTGGATTGACATTGTTTCAGATCTAGAAGAACTAGTGACTTTTGTGCTTAGAATACTTGGAGTGTGGTTTGTTTATTTTCTGAGATACTGATTTGTTTCATTTAAAAATAAAATTTATTTAAAAACTTAACATTTATTTTAAAAATTGACTAATAAGAACATTACTGTGATGTTAATTCACTTCATTATAAAACTTAATCATTTTGCTAAGGTGTTATCAAGTCCCCAAATATTCTTTTGAATTTTTTTTCTTTAAGCAGAAGAATACAGCCAGTGAATTTACAGAGTTAATAACATGCAATTTATTCATAAAGAACAACATTTATGGTGGTTCACATCTACAAAATGTGTTAAGTCCAGGGTATTCTTGGCAAATAGGAATAACTGTATGTATCTTTAATACAGCTTTTTAAGAGCAAAGCAGGTTTGCTCCATCACTTATCACAACCCTTAGCTTCAGGATTTTAAAAATTAATTTCTGTATGGAATATGAACATATAAAGGTAGCAAAAATGGCATAATTCTACCAGAAACTAGAGACTGTGGAACTGAATAACTGATTGTATTTAACAATCTCCCATTCCATTGCATATGTTGTGTTACAGTGGGCTGAACTGATAAACAGAGAAATGCCATTTCCTTAGAAATTTATAATCTTAAAGGATATAGAACAAACTGCTATATATTTATTGTAGCAGTTATAATTACAGAATACTTGTATGGAATACATATGTACAAAGTAGCAAGTTAACAGAAACGCAGAGCATCTAAAGAATGAGCGATGTCAGTGTGTTTGTTGGGAAATATGCTTGCAGAGCTCTGAGAGACTCTTGTAGTGGTAAGCTCTCCGTCTCAGGAGAGGAAGAATAAGAACTTGACCTCTTCTGCAAACTGTGTTTTTATTGTAGTTCACCTCAGGAGTTTTTCTGAACTCAGAAAAACTGAGTTCAACTCAGTTTTTATTGCAGCTCACCTTCACCTAGGAGAGAAGGTGAGCAGGTCCCACTGTGAGCAGATGCCTGCCAGTCCTGCAGAGCAGCAGAGCCATAGTGGCATGGGACAGAAGTGAAGGCCAGCGTCAGCGCTGCTTTGTGTGGCCGCAGCCTGTAGCGTCATAGACAGGATAAGCTTAAAGATAGAAGTGATGTGTTTCAATGTACCGGTTAATACACCTGAAAAAATGGGTGAACTTTTAAGTCGGTGAAGAAAAGCTAGTCTACTTGGGAGTTTATGTTGCTTTTTCAGATCTACCAGTTAATCTAATAAAAGATACTGCCTCAGCCTACAAAGTTAGTCTTGCTTGTTTTAGGTGTTAAACTAACAAGCTGAGTGGTAAAGCAGAGAAGAGTCATGGAGGGAAAGAAAAAGAGACTGTAATATGCAGCTCAGTTTTTCTGCAGATTTTGGTGGCTGCAAGGAGCCTGTATTTTCAGCTGTCCCAGGAAAGTGCACAGGGAGCAGCACAGTACAGTGGTGTCACCGCAAGGAGAGGACTGGTGCAGTGAGGACAATAGGAAAAGAGAACAGATGAATTTGCTGCTTGGCAGGCCTCTTGTAAGGATGTATTCAGCATGACTGCATCTTCCTACAACCGGATTTGGTCATGTTGGATGCTCTGGTATCCTCTCCCATGTTAGTTTGCCAGTCTTTAGTGAGCACTCATCTTAATATATACATTTTTATCACTCTTGGTTTGAGCTGAAACCAGTGATTCTCTTATTTCTTCTTAGCCATCTGATGAAGATACTATCAGCTTTAATGTTCCGATGTCGGACATCATGGAAGAAGATCACGTTGTAAAGGAAGATTCAGGTCACCGCGCTAACTCAAGAAAAGGTTGGAATGTAGCAACAGTGGAAGTTAAATACGGGGAAATTCTCTTGATACTTCCATGTATAAGACTGTAAATTCAGTTCGAAAAATTCACAGCCCAACAAGCATCAATATTTCAGGGGTCGACAAACATCATCTTTAAATGAAATCAGTTTTATTTGCTGCTATTTTTCCTTGGAATTTTCAGTGTTTAATTTTGCACTGGATAAATGCCTTATTAAACTTTTTTTCGTGCTGATATTCTAGTTGAAAACGGGTATTTTCACTACCTTGTGCAATTTAATTTTTTTTGTAATAAACGCTTACCTATCCAGAAGCTTTGTGCATGCACATGCAGTCATGTAAAAAAGAAAAAAAAGTGTGCTACTTAGAATATTTTTAACTATAATGAATCGAGATCCTTATAGTTATTTTCTGTAACAATTCCAGTGAACTTGTGACATCTTATCTCAAGTATTAAAGTTCTGGTTCTGGCCAGGGGGAGAAAAATGAGAGTTGGTTTAAACCATGCTTCCCAACCAGTAATATAACCAGTGTAATAACTTAATAAAAACATTAACGCAGAATCTGAGTTAGCAATGTACAAAAGCAGAGTCTATTTCTGTAGTTGGACTTCATGCATATATAAAGCTTTATTAATCAAACTCTGCATTACCTCTGGCAAAAAGTAAATCTCTTCAGATTTTACAAGAAGGTGTAATTTTACCTGGATTTTATTAAAGTCACTTGTATATTTCTAAATCATATCTATGCACTGATAAACAATGTTTCTCCAAGGTCTACACATACTAATGAAAAATGGCAGGATGAACTCAGTGAGTTGCATATGGAAACCACATAAATAGGAGGTCAGCCTTTCCTCAGTGTTACATACTAGCTTAAATTAACTTCAGTTGAGATACTCATCAGAATTTAGTAGAATATGAAGTGAGATAGTAAGAGCATTATATCCTATAGTGTTTATTAGCAAACTAGAGAGGGTAAGTTTTAGGATCGGAGTACTTCAAACAGAGGGGAAAATTACTGCCTCATAGCCCTGGAAATAGTATATGTAAGCAAGAGGTTGGCATAGGCTCTGAAGGCTCTGAATAATTTTGTCTGAGTTCTGCTAGGAATTTGAGTTTTTGTTACAGCATAGTGACTCTGCAGTTGCATTAAACTGCAAATCACTGGCTGAAACATTTGAATGTCTTAAAATATTCTGAAGCCGTCCAGCTGTGTTCTTGTATGGATAATGGCAAGACATACCTGGTACAGTTCAAAACTGACTCCATCAGTACCTGTTGTGGTGCTTCTGATCTACAAATGTATGAGCCCAGGGTATTGATTTATTACAATTTTAAAACAAATTGGCATCACTTGTTAAAATGCAAAGGTCTTAATTTGTTTGACGTTTGTAATATGCTTGAAATGTAAACTTTCTTTGGTTTTGAGCTGTATAATTTAATACATTTAAATTATGTTAAGTAACACGTTGAGCTGAACCAGAAATCATTCTTCTATATTTTTTTGTTGTTACTAGTGGAATTCCATCAAGGATCTTCTCACTTGATGGTCAATGATAAGTCAAGAGAAACAGGAAACCAGTTTGATGAATCGGATACTCTTACTACTGAATTCATGAGTTACATTAAGGCAAGTTTGTGACAATTTTAAGTGGGGGGGAAATATCTTCACTACTTTTGTAAGTATAGAGCAAACAGGAATGACAAACTGCAGACATTTTAATGAATAAGCGACTGCATTTGATATTCATTGTCATAAAAGATACAGAAGGCAAAAATAAGCAGGTAGGTTTAAAATGATTATAATTAATCTAGGAAGTCCGCTTACCCATAACGCTTTCTAATATATGTGAGAGTTATCCTTTAACTATGTTTAAGACTTTTAAAAAATGTTGCAGTTATTTTCTGTACTGTTTGCTTTATATTTTGAATTGAGCAATCTTTTCATTTATTACATTTGTAAAAAGCAAGACTTTCCGTGTTAGCTTTGGTGGCTAAAGTTATGCATTAACATTATGGTATTAAAATACATTTTCCTAAATGTTTTAAAATTATAGTAGAATTTGAGACATCTGTAAAGACAAATGATATAAAATCCATTATTCTAGGACCCCACCTCTTACAAGATTTCCTCTCTTGATGAGTTTAGGGAGTATACACTGGCTCTGTTATGAACTTCGTAGATGATAGAGGTGATAGAAAAGTGCTTTTGAATAATTGTAAATGTATTTATGTATATATGTGTGTTTAATGAAGTATGTAAGAAAACACAGGTTACCCATAACAAGAAACTCTGATATTGTACCCATCAGTCTTTTTCATATGTAAAGGTCTGGGTGCCACTTCAGTTTCCTTAAGATGTTTGTTACTGAACACTGGAGCTCTGGGTTGCTGGTTACACATCATAGTTGCTTAATCCATTACTTTTGTCTTTCTGTCATGGTTAATAAGTAGGTGCTTATCAGCCATGTGGCATCTTCCTGGCATATGGCTTCTTGTCACGGAACTATCAAATGGGCTTTCTTTTTGAACTACTTGTCACAATGAGTGATCTTTTAGAAATTGTTGTGTTGTACCATTTTGTTTTTCCCATTTGTGTTGTCATTTACTCATTTTTTTCTGTTTGTGGCATTAGGTTTAGTGGAATCTGTCTAGACATACATGTCTGAGTAAGCTGCAATAATCCATAGAAATGTATTAAGAATCATTAGTGATTGCTGTTGTGTGGTAACTCATGAAATTCACTTGCTTTATTATATAGTAAGGACTGACTGATGAATTTATAGATTACATGTAGTTAGGTAGACTGAGGAATTTTTGGAAGTTTCTGGAGAAATTCTGAGCAAGTGCTAAGAGTTTTTTTTCCTGCGAAAATTTATTTGCTGAATAGTTTTTCTAGATCCTTTATAATGCAAAGGTACTTGAGAGATAGTAGTACTGTACCATTCCTGTGAGCATGATGTCTCCTCTTGATTTATAGGCCAGAAGGGATTATCTAGTATGGATATTTTTAGACTAATTTTCTCCTCCTGCAGAGATTCTTAAGGGGTGCAAAGAGGCATTTTATCACTTCCAACTTCCATCCCTTATAGGAAAAAATGTACTGGGAAGTAATAGCAGAAAGAGAAAGGATGTGGCCTTTCAACCTCTTGGAAACAGACTTCTGGTTCTGCAAAAGATCTCTTTATTTGAGCAATTTTTTTGTCTTTTCTAGTAACAAAACTCTTGCAGATCATCTTTAGCTAGTTGCAGTCTCTGAGGGAGGAGACGCAGAGGACTAGCATTTAAGAACAAATGAGAAAAAAAACCAACAAACTTTTCCTTTTGATAGTTACTGAAGACATGTAGTTATCAGAAATTTTTATTTATATAGTAAATACATATTACTGGTTTTTGCTATTTACAAATACAAATGTGAATTCAGTAGTGTATATTATTATTATTTACAGTTGCTGGATGTTTAGGACACTACAATTTATCTTATATTGGCTTGTTCTTTTGCGACTTCCATACTAAAAAAAGGTTGAAGGATTCCCCGCCCCCTCCCCGATAGTTAAAATCTTATTAGTAGTATTTTTAGATAGTTAAAAAGTTAATAAATTATTGTATGTTTCCTGCATACAGATTTTCAGCAAGTTTGCACATTTTAGGTTAATGAACTAGGTAAAATGGGATAGAATACTTCCATCCTCTCCTGACAAAGGGGTACACACATCTGAAGCTGACCATATATTATATTATGTATACACTTTGTATTTCCTTTTCTTGTTCTTCTGATTTCATCATGTTGATTTTCAGTAGCATACCCTTTGACTATTCCCTTGGGAATGTCCTCTATAATAGTAAGATAATATTATCTAAAATAATGTGTTGCAAGCACTGGTTCAGTAAAATATATATAACTGTATTGAGTTTCAGTATAAGAATATTTCCAGAGTAAGCAGTTTAATTTATTGTCATTTTGATATCTTAATATTATGACAGTTGAGATCAACAACCGGTGACTTGAACAGGTAGTAAATCCATTTTATTCTCAAGATTTTGAATTTGGGGCATTTTCCCTCTTGTGCAGATTTCAGAGTCTGTTGGGTTCTTTTTTTTTTTTTATTTAGTCATGTATTAGAATGCCTTTTGGGACAGTGGGTGTCTTCAAAAATTGAAATTCTGGTTAACTAAACTATACATAAAATCAGTACAACTTGCAGTGCAAAAGAGAAGCTTAATCTTGGAGGATTTAGTAATTTTTCAAATGTTAGTCCTAATTTGTATGGCTTTATTTTATATATATAATTATGCCCAGAGGCTGAGGATCACCTTCTGGAATAAGTGCTGCAGTTTTTGTCATCTTATGATGTGCATCCTTTTTTTGGGGAAAAATCACTACTTCATTCCTGTAAGGAGAAGAAAAAGAATGGCTCTCTATTCATTCTAGTGGGGATTGGCACTGCGAAATGGGCCATCTTTGGAGAATGTTAGAGAAGCTGGCACACTCTTCAGTGACACATGGCAGAGTTGGATAGCATTTATTGGTACAGGGTGATGCGACTGATGTGCCAAACACATGACATAAAGGAGGATAAGCCTCTCTGTTTTCTGCTGTTCATTGTCTACCAGTACAAATGCACATCCATTTAGAGAGCTTCTTTCTTTACCAGCAACTGAACTACTTCAGTGTTTCTGCCTATCTGAGATGAAAAAGAAAAGAAAATTGTAAAGCACCAAATGCAAGCATAAAAGAGAGTCAAGGTTTCTAATAAGTAGTACTTGATATTACAGGTAGGACAGTGGGAGCTCTAATTTACAATACATTGAACCCAAAATAGCTGGCTCTGATACCAATTCTTGCATGCAGCTTTTGATCTGATTTGTTTTTTAAAAAAATATATTCAAGGCTATTAAAACTGTCAAGTAGGAATCCTGTTAATAATTATGGATGGAGTACACAGTTGCTACCATTTGCATATTTAGAATTTCCTTGTCTGTAAACAAATCTGGCTGTGGCAGGAGGTCAAGTAGGAGGAGAGTTAGGGTCGTGCTAGGAGGAGAGTTAGGGTCGTGCTTAATTGAAGCATTGTTTGCATACACCAGGAAAGCACAAGTGAAATCTGGGACACAGAGTAAAGAATTCTCATGCTGCTTGATTTTTTTTTTTTTTTTTTTTTTACTGTTAAAGGAGGGTAAGGGCTGTTGACCTCAATAAAATCTGAACAGTGAATAGAAGATCTGGTAACCAATATCTTAAAAGGGGGTAGAGTGAGGAGTGGAGCATAAGTGTTGGATTGCTGCCACTAGCCACCCTAAGCTGTTACATAAATGAGGTCAGTGCTGAGTCTGAAAGCAAAATTTATCTGCCTACTTAATTGCAAAGTTTAGTTCTCAATATCACTTTGTCTGCTTACAGAGCAGAGCAGCAGAGTGTGATGAATTGCTGAGAATAGAAGAGGACACACAATGGCAAACAGACGAAATGTAAGTATTTTTTATGTATCTATGAGTAATTAGCTATGTCATTTAATTAGATTAACTAGAACTGGTATTTCCTTATTTAATAATTTTGTTGACATGGAGACATGACAGAAGCACAGCATTGCTGCTCTTGTGTGCTCAGTGTTTTACACATTATTGCTAAATTACAACTAATTAATTTGTATGCACCAACAATACTGTAATATTTTTTACCTATGTAGCATGCAAGCCTTTTAATTATGTATTTTGATATTTAATCTGTTAGTGGCATTGGTAAAAAAGGATTTTATTGAAACTTGCAAGATCTAAATTTAATGTGCTTTTTAAAATAATTAATTTAATTGGAAAAAATTCCTCAGTCTTTTTCCTTTTGTCACAATTTTAACCCTAAAGCAATCATTAATTCATAGACATTAATTCAAGAGCAGAGCAAGTGAACATCAGTTGCTGAGGGGAGTGCATAAAGAAAAGGGGATTTAATATGACAATGTAATGTGAAGTTGTCAGTCATCCAAACAGTGGAGTCTGATATGATTTAAAAACAAAAACTAAAAGAAGGGAAAAATAAGTACTTTCTGAAAGACCCTTATTGATAGAACTAACAGGAGACTGTGTTTCTAACCCCAAAAAATAATTAGAGATGTGGAAAAGCAAGAAAAAAGCCTGCTGGTCCATTAAAAAAGATATTTAGTACTTATCTTAAAACAGTACATGTGATGAGTGCAGCCAATGAAAGTCAAATATTGGTAAATAAATTTTCAATTTTAGAAGCCAGTCTGTTTAATTGAATGCTAAAAGTTTTAGTTAATCACATTTGTTTATGTATGTATGCATTAGGTTGGTGGGCTTAGTTAAAGACAAAGTGCTGGAGAATTTTTTTCAGAAGAAATTCCATAAATTCAGCACATAGTAGTGTACACAGAAGCTGTTTTTTCCCCTCTAGTGTTTGCAAGCCAGTTGAAAGATACAGCTCACAAACCGAAATTCAGCCTACCCTTGATAATTGCTGTTGTTCCTCTTTTTTGAACGCTTTTGTTTTCTGTTATAGAATAAATTTATCAGAAGAACAAACTATTGATATAGCAATGATAGAACAACTAAGAGAAGCAGTAGATTTATTACAAGATCCCAACAGGTATGCTTACAATAGCTGATGTGTTAATGTAATGTATTTAAAATTTTTTGACTGACTTTAGAGTTCTTTTTTAACTGATAATTGAAAGGTCTCTGGAGTTATGAGGTGCTTTGTTAGCATACTGATGTTTTTCAGGAGGTGCTTAGATAGCTAAGAAGGAAACTTGCATTCTCTCCCTGAGTATCTAGACAAGATTCCCAGTAAATTAAGAAGGATTTCAGGTATAAAAGAAAACTAAATTTAGAGGTGGAGACACCCCTTAACCATTCATCTCATGTGCACTGCTGTGATATTCTGAAGTTTTGTCTAGGACTGACACATTTCTTGTAGGGTGTATAAACTCTCCTCTGCTTACTCATGCTTGGTGTATTTTGTGGGAAAGGAGAAAGTCTTCTGGCCCAGCTTCATCCCATCTCAGTGGAGCACATAAAGGAGTGTCTGAAATGGTGGTGGGGTTTCTTTAGTCTCACTCTGAAATCAAACGGAGAAAGAGGAAGAAGCAGCTAGAGAAAGATTTTTAGATTACCCCTGACCACAGAAGACAAGGTTTTATAATTTAAGTGTCTCTTTTAAATGGCTAAAGTCAGGTGGCATGACTCTGGATCTGTGAAAAAGCAAAGGAATAAGCATTTGGAAAAAACCAAACCAAAACAAAACACACTTGTCTTACTTCAGAGGACTGACAGGAATGCTGTAGGTAGTTCTGTCCAGATGCTTGCTATTGCTTTTCTTTGTGTAATCACCTTCAGAAATTGGTTAAGTTCATTTCAAAGCTAGGTAACTCATTTTTCTTCGTTACTTCTGTGAGGTAACTAGCTGACAGCTTCATTTTTCTGAAGATTCTACTTCCAGGCTTAATTATCCTTGTTTTTCTCTTTCCTCCCTTGGCCACTTTACCATAGCTGTTTGATCTTGTGACTACACTGTTTTTCAGTTTAAATGGCTATTTTGATACCACTTCTTCACCTAGCAGACCTTTGTACTTTTTAGAACAGAATTTCACTCCTGTTAAAATTTCTAGGGAGACAATTATCTGGCTGTATTTTGAATCATATAAAGAATACTTGAATTCTTGAATCATGTACTAAATACTTGAAACACAAGTATTTTTGCTTAATAAAGTGTCATACAAATTAGGAAAACTTTATAGTTCCTGTGCTTTCTGTGAGATAGTATACCATTGCTTCTGCAGCTCGTATGAGGCTTATTACTTTGTGGGAAAAGTGTTGCAATTAAAAAGTCTGGTTTGGAAAAAAGCGATGTTAAAAAAAAATTTCAGTTGTTAGCCTTATAAATTTTGTCACTTGTTCTTTTGTCAAATATTACCCTAATATTTCCTACATATATAGTTTTTCTTATAAAATTTAAAAGGGCAATAAAATACAGAAAATTAATCTGTTTCTCCATGCATATTCAGATGTTGCTTTCATTAGTAACACTACAGAAAATTTGAAATGTGGCTTTTAAAAATAGCTAATCATGTCATGATGTCCATACTTTCTACTGGATTTCTTTGCATATTGTTGGGAGGGGGGTGGTTGTAGCTGCACTTTCATATTCTAACCTTAAAATTAGTAATTATTTTTAATTTACTGAGCACTATATAGGCTTTTCAATGTATGTCTCCTGTATGTTAACATCCAGACTTACCCAGCAAGATACTCCTGGGTGCCTAATATTTGCCAAATGATGCTGTAGATATTCAATATTCTAGGCCATGGGTTTTTCATAATTTCTTTAATAATTACTGTATTACATGGCAGTTTGGTATATACTGACATTATATGAAGCAGACTGACAAACTTGTGGTTTTCATACTGAATAGTTTTTGTCTATCCAGATCCATAAAGGAATTTAAATGCTTCCATTGCTATTTAGTTTAAGATGCACAAAGGCTTTCATGTGCTTTTAACTTAAACCTAGATCATGTCAAAAATTATAACTTTCTTCTAAGAGGTTTCCTTTGTGCATCAATATAACTCTAATCACCTAGTTGGGATAACCTAGTTGAAATAACTAGCTAGCCAGAATTATCCTTATCTCACACTCCTTTGAGGAGTTAGAAAGAGAAACCATTGTAGGGGCTGAAACAGTAGGTGATGCTGACACACCTAGTGCACTGGCTAGAGCTCAGTGTAGAGCATTTAGATATATATATATTTATATTTATAATTGGAGCTATTTTTGCTAATGTATTTGATTATTAAACTTTTAAAATGCTTGTGCAGTTACTGTTGTCCTAGTGTTCTGCAGAGTTTCAAATTTGCATACCCTATGTGCACATAAGCAGCATTTCAGTTCTCGAAAGGGAAAATATTTCAGTCTCAAACTTTTTCAGTATTTTCAGATGTTTGCTTCACATTCCTATATTTCCTTTCCTATATTCACTGCTTTCTTTCAGATCATTGTCTGTTGTGAATTTATTGTTGTACTGCTTTATTTTCATCCACTGTAAATTAAATGTTGATATCTAACCAGGGCTGTGGCTTCTATTTGAGCACAGGGTGCTAGAGGTTGGATATAGAACTTTATAGTCTGCTAGATAATGGCATGGTTGTTTGTAGCAAACAGGTCATTTTGTTTTGATACAAGCCATTGCTCAAGGTGTCATTTCACAGATTAACGCATTAATAGTGCTTTGACTGAACTGGTGACAGTGAAGCATAAGGAGGCATTTCAGAAAGTTCTTAAGATATAACATTCAGCAGGTTAGAACCATAAGAATAAAGTATTTCATATATCCTTTTGTTTGAAATTAAATACTGAACAGAATGGTTACTAAAGCTATACCCCAGTGCAATATTTTTATTTCAAACCTTGCAGATTAAGCATGGATATTTCAGAGAGCAGTGGTGTGAATCTGTATCCCACGGAACCAGCAACAGCTTTAGAATTTCAGGAGTCTACAGTAAAGTGTGTTTATCTACCTTTTTTAGAGAAAAATAATGCATTTGTTAGATTCATCATATTCAAGTTTTGACACAATGAATCACATATTTGCATTTGTTTATCTTTATACATAGCAGTCAAATGCAGATGGAGATGTCTTCCCTTGGTCAGGTATGTTGAGTGTATCATTACAAAATATTTGGGGGGAAAACATGGGAAATGAGCCAACAATTTCATCAATTATTAATCTACCAGGTAGGGAAGGGAAAAATTTAGTAGGCTGGAGGACAAAACTAATTCTTCTTAAACGTTTTTATGGAACTGCTTTCATTTTTTTATATGTGTATATATAAATTTTTTTTCTGGGTTTATCAGTTAATTTTTCATTTCATTTTTTTTCTCCCTTGTGTGTGACTTTCATGTATGCCAGTTCACAGCACAGTTATGCATACTCATCTACCATCCCACCCCGCTATATTCCTGTTCTGGTGTAGGAGAAGAGTACATTCATTAAGGATAACACAGAAATTTTTTGTACACTAAAAACTATTGTTTTCCCAGAGCATGTCACTGTAGTTACAGAGAGTATATAAAGTATGAGTTTTACAGTGTGATATATGCTGCTTATTATTTGATCTGTATCCTGACTGGTGGACCTGGTATTCTTTATGAAGCCATTTATTTACCTGTTAGCACTGGAACTGCAAGTATATAGTGTCTGCTTACTACTTTGCTTTTCATCACAGTATTTGTAAGAAATACTTCTGAGGTAATGTTATGCCAAAAAAAAAAAAAAAATTCCAGTGATAAACAGTCTAAAGAGTTATTTTTCTTACAGAGAGAAAATGCTGAAGAGGAACTAGAATTTCAGAGGAGGAAGGAGCTGATTATGGAGAAAGCAAAGCCGGAAGGGAGAACTTGTGAAAAGGGTGAAAAATGGTCATTGAATCAGGTATGGAGGTGTCTAGATGCATTAGAAGTGGAAACGTTTGGAACGGATCATTGCATTCTCTCAGTTTGTGCGTGGAGATAATAGTGGGCTTAGGTCCATTGAGGTTGGGTTTTTTTGCCTTAGCGTGAATCTCAAGGTTTGGCTGTGAACAGGAATATGGTTAAGACCAATTTTCAGGAAAAAAACCTGATATAATGGAACTAATAAAAGTCTTTTTCCCAATAAAAACTACGATAGTTGCAGTGGCTGTGTGCCCCTGGAAAAAAAGAAGTCATCTCAAAGTTAGATCTTGAATAAAATGAAACACCTGATTCCTCTTACCCCTCACCCCAAATACTGTTATAGTTATGTAAGCTGCTAAGTTTTTGTTAACAGCACTATTTTTAATTTTTAATGTTTAATGTTGCAAACAGACTGTATATGGGTTGAGATGATAGTTTTAGTTTCAGAAATATCTTAAATGTTGTGTACATTGCAATGATCCAGAAATAACTATTAAAAAATAAATATTTGATGCATATGTTGTTACTTCAGAACTTGTTTGTAGAGGGATTTTTGTGGCTGCTTTTGCAAGAAGATTCTTAGAACAAAATTACATATGTTCTGTCTAAATTAGTAGTACCTTAATATGGTCTATCTTATCCAGACATAGACTGAATCTGGTTTATCTTGATGCTTCTCAAATATTTTTAGTATAATCATCATTACCATCAAATATTCCTATGATATCATTGTGATTCTGTTAGTCCTAATTTTGTCTTTGTTTTTTTCTTTAAAATACCAAATTTACAAAAATTGAGTTGATTAATCTCTTTTGTTATATTGTCATACGTTGGGGTTACTACACTTTATTTGGAACAGTTCTTACTACATTGCTGACACTAACAGATAAGGTTAATTCACTGTCAAAACTGTGTGTGGTCTCGCTTTTGATGAACTGTTTAACAAGAACACTGCTGATTCACTTTCAAGAACCTTTTAAAAAGAAAAAAAGAAATCTTTCTAAACAGTTGCAGAGGGTCTGATGTGAACTGTTAGCAGGTGAAAGCCGTAGGCGTGTTCCATGAAATTGAGACATGTCTTGCAAGGGCAAGTTTTTAAATCATGCTACATTCTCTGTAGCACAGTAAGCACTTCTGTTACTTCTTGTGATACTCAATCAATTCAATTTAGCGTAAATTCAAAATTCTGACTAGTGATTTACGTGCTGTGAGAGAGTTTAGGCCTGCAACATAGGAATAATTAGCAGGTCTGTCACAAGAACATAGTCCCTGAGCACAGGAGTGCTCAAGCATGAAAGTCCCCAGGTAGAGCTGGCTGGGATCAGGTGAATAAGATTAATAAGCTGAAGAATTTTTTTTTAAGCTTGAAAAGGAGCCAAGAAAGGTCATGAAGTAAAATGAGTGTAATCCCATCTCGTTAACTTTTGGAAAGCTCGGTGACTGTTGGCACCAAGTGTTCCAAGTGCTGTCTTTTGTTTCATTTGTTATTGATAAAGAAAAAAAAAAGACCCTAAGGAAATTATTTTGAATTGAATTATAATTTGGTTTTACTTATGCCAGCTGTGTTTCAGCTGAGTTATGATTGATGCAGAATTAATGGTTGTATTTTGTAGTTGTTAACGTGATTTACATGTTTCCAGTTTAACTATAGCAGAAGTGGTAACAAAAGGTATGTTATATTGCAGTTATAAAATGAGCTGCTTACGGAATACTTCTCTCTTCAAATCTATATTAAAAAATCTATATTTGCATCTTAAACTCTTGGTGATAGTTCAATTACAAAATCTGTGAAACAAAATTGGATACTGCATTTGAACCAACATATGTTAACATCTTATAAATGCAGTTAGGATTGAGACTAAAAAATGAATGACAAATCTGTGTGATTAATCTCCACAAGGTTTTTGTGAATGTTGTTCATCTAGCAATAAAATATTATTCATGAAAATTGATTCAGTGAAAAAAATATTAATTAAGTACTCATGTATATCTGAGTATCATGAATAAAATATCCTGTTGTGGTGTACCACTAATATAGTTGCTGAATTTTATTATTTTTTTTCCTCTCCCTGCCCCTTTTCGAAACATGCAGAATGATCTGATTGTTTGGAATGCTAGTGGGCAAACCTCCCACAATGAGGTAAGATGCTAATGCCATTTGTTTATCTCTTACGGGTTTTACCTGGTTCGTATGGGTCTGCCTATGGTTCATACACTAAACAAAGAATGTAATTGAGTATCACAGAAAATATAACTGAGTTCATCAGTAATTGGCCTGTGGTTTATTCTTGTTGTTGTAAGGATTTACCAGGGAATAGAAATACACTTTCTAATAAGCTTGTTTCTGAGTTATGTAGTTTAGTATAAAACATTTTATTTTTTTTACATTTTGTTTGTTCTGCCACATTTTCTTTTTTTGACTCTTCCTTGTTTCAGAAGTTTTTTCTATTGGTTTTAACGAAATTTCTTTTTGCACAGTTGTCATGTTCTTGATTAGTTTTCAGAGGGGAGTCTGATTTTACTGATTCTGTTGCTTTCACAGTGTAAATCTTAGAAGGTCAAAAAAGGAAACTGTAGGGAGCTCCTTATGGAGATCTTTTATCTTTATATTTTCTGTGCAGAAATAGAGCTTCTCCCTTTGCACTGCACTGTGTATGAGCATCTTGTAAATTCTTGAGCACCCACCCAGCCACCTTCTACCAGTCTTGGTGATGGGACTCCTGTGGTTTCTGGCTCCCTGAGGAATGACTTTTTAAATAGGATTCCCATTACGGAGCTTGGTTATGGACTCTTCCTATGTTACCATTGGTGGTATGATTATACCTCATGTTCTCCTGTATGCCACCACTCCACTCCTCCTGCTGCAGCTGTTCACCCCTGACCCTGAACTAGGCTATATTGCTCTGAGGTGAATGCTGAATGTCCTCTTCTGCTTTTTAGTTAGAAATTCAGTGTTGCATGGAAAATACCATGCTGAATGGCAATTAATTCTGTGAAAGAAACAAACATAACTAAGGAAAAAACATGTCTTTGTTTTTCTAAATGTTCTATGCCACAAAAATGTACATTTGATGGAACCAAATGATTACATGGGAGAAAACTGAGAAACAATTGAGCTTATTTATAGCTAGGGGTAATATCTTGCAGTCTTTGGTCAGAAACTCATCTTTTCCAGCAAAGGAATAGGATGCAATAAAAAAAGAGAGAATGTCATAGGTTTGAGGCTATATTGTGATCAGATTATGGTGATACAGTTGTAGCATGCAGTATTGTTACCTTTTGCATTTTATATAGTCAGTTGTGCTGAGATTTTCTGGATGTTACTCTTACTTAGATTCATGTTCTTGAATTACACAGAGCAAGGATAAAAGTCCAACAATGTCTCCTACTACAAACACCACGATCCCTTTTGGCCTGAAGCCACGCTCAGGTAATGTGGGAAAGAAAATCAACCATATTGTATGTGCTCTTTCTTTTTTTACATCTGTGTTATTAATATATGTCTGTATTTTTTTCCCTTAAGAAGGCACTAATGAAACATTTTCTGTACAACAGCTAAAAGAAGATTAGAATATTTTAAGGTTATAGGTTTTAATAGATTGAATTTGTTACACATATGTATTCGGCACATTATATATGGATTAATTTTCATCCTTGTGAATAATTAGATGTTTTATAAAATTATATGTATGTATGTTTAAAAATGTGTGTCTGTGTTTAAATACACATACTTTATACATATATGCATATATATCATCTGTGCTGACATATACTAATTGAAATACAATTTTTACTTTACAGTTCAGATATTGCTGAATAAATACACGTGAATAATTAGGCTCTTTTTGAAAACGCGTATGCATTTCTCTGAAAATTGCTCATTGCAGTGAGCTTTTCAGTAGTTATGCTTGTGTAAGGATGATTAGATGTTTACTTCAGCCAGCAGCTGAGTTTAATGAATTTGCAGTGCACTAAATCTGCATAACTATCAATCTTTTAATCAAGCAGCAGTTTATTTAAAACAAACAAGCAAACAACATTCCCCCCCCCCCCCCACCACCAAAACCCCTCTCACAAAAAAACCCTATAGATGTATTTGAGGGCTTGGATAACAGCTTCCTTTAAAAACAATTAGCTACACAATTAAACTCACTTTTTATATTCTCTGTGCTGAGGTAGTCAATGTTGTTAAGTCATCTCACATCACCTTTGAAGAGTAACTGCAGGTTTTTCAGTATGTTCCAGCATCCTAACACTGTAATTCTGTTTTATCTCATTCACCACAAATGCTTTTAATAAAATGCTGGTAAACCACTACAAGCTTGTAGTTTCCATAACAAAATGTCTTGGCAATAATGGCAGCAGTTTCATATTTGAATGTTTAAGAAATTGTACCCATAGATATGTTTTTTTTAAAGAAAAGGTTTTAAAAGCAAATAAAATGGTATTGAACCAACCTTGTTTCATGAAAAGGATTTTTCAAATTTTTCACGCATTTATGATTCACAGTTTGACAGATCACTTGTATTTCTTAGTTTGTTGGACTGTTAAACTCTGGCTCTATTCTTGTATGCTCCGGGTGCTTTAGATATGTTGCTACTTATATATTTAAAGTGTGGGTTAAATGATGAGCAAATGAGTCCTTTCAGGATTTGGAAAAAAAATAATCCATTGAGTAATATTGCACAGTCCAGTGGCAGCATTTTCCTCGATGGTATTACTGCAAGATTTGTGAAGGCAAAGAGGCCCATGCCATGTTGCAGCTTTCACAGGATGTAGCCGATGTTCTGCTGAGCTGCCAATGAAATCTGCTGCCGGGGACTGGAACCAGTGCTGTGCAAGAGAATGCAAGACTGTGGCTTCTCGTTCAAGCAATAGTTTAACATGTGCTTCTGGATGTTGGTATATCAGTGTGCCAAGATTTCCTATACTTAATTACTCTAATAGGTCAGGGCAAAATACCCTAGTGAATCTTTTTTTAGAGGATTTCTAGTAAGACTGGATTGCGATGGTTGTTGCAGTCCTTTGCAACAAATCCTCCAAGTCGCATGATGAAAGACCAAATGTGCACAACTACTACAGTTCTTCCCCTCACTATGTTGCAGCTGTATATAGCCTCTTTGAATACCCAAGTCAATCGGTTATAAGCTGTTGATTTCGTACATTGTACCAATTCAAATTCATACATTTGAATCATTTTGAGAATGCCAATACAATAGTGTATTTTGGTTACAGCTGTTGCAGAAAACTCAATAACCTGAATTTATTTTCCTTTCCATGTTATACATTAAAGAGTCACCATGCTTGAGCCATTACTGCACAATCTTTCACCTCATCACATCCAGTTTCAGTCATTTTACCTTAAATTTATACCACAGTAAGACAGGGGAATATGCCAACAGTAAAACTTTAGGTCCAACCTCAGATAAAAAGACAGTATATTAGCTGTGCAGCGCAATGTAACAAAGTGAAACCTTGGAAAGGGGTAGTGAAGCTGCATGTTGTTCCCTCTCCTGCTCCCACCCTGGAATTACTTTAAAAGTAGCATTAAAGTTAGTTTTGCTAACATACAAGAATAATTTACATGTAAAAGTAGTACATGACCAAAAATACTGGTATGTTTAAATCCTGCATGTTTTTCCCATTAAAGCTGGTTAGTTTGCTATGTCTCTAGTTTCTTCACTGTTATTTCCTTTAAAACTTTGTGCAGGTTTGGTGTGAGTTGAACCACCCTACCGCTGTCTGAATTTGAACTTATTAATTATGTACTGCTTTATTGCCCTAGAGCTGAGCTAGTCTAGGGGTTCAGCAATTCTGTGATCCAGGAAAGTTTTTCAGCTCAGTTTGTAGTTTAAGTTCTTCATGGCCTTAGGGGAAACTTTAAAACTAACTGAAAATGAGTTTTAGCTATTTAACTTGATTAGCGCTTACATTTGAATTACTTGCTTCTATAAATCTTTTAAATATAAGTGCCAGATAAAAAGAACATTAAAGTGTTCTAACACTCTTAAGTGTACATCACAATCTGTGGAAAAAATAGTGGCAAATTTTCAATGAAAATATATGCAACTGTACCTTTCTGAAATGGGAGAGTTTATGTTCACTGTGTTTATTTTCATCTCTTCTGAATGAATGTTGCTTTCTATTTGACCACTCCTCTGCCCCGTCGTTGTTTCATAATGATTTATGTCTCTTGGAAGGGTGAAAGTAAACAGTTCTAGATTTCTAGTAAGGATTCCAGGTTTTTTGAAGTACACACACAAATGGAAGTGCTTCCAGAGGATAAACCACAGTGGCTTAAACTTCTGTGCTAGTACATACTGCTATGTGTTCAGGACTGCAAGTCCTTTTATTCTTTCATTTTAAAGTTAGGCAAAACACTGGGAAAATTTGTATCTGATGGCTGACATCAGATATGCTTTGAAAATGCTTTGAAAGGTAATGAATATGTTTTGATGTCTTGACAGATTATTTTCAAGGGTCTGATCTTTATGTAGCAGGTAAAAACAGAGAGGATTTCTTAATTTTTCAGAATATTTCCTCCTGTATTTTAAATACTTTCATAGAGTATGGGCTTCTCAAATTCATGTTAATTTTGAAAAACTTAAAAAATTACAATTGAAAAGAACCAATGATTACAAATTTTATTAGAACTATAGTTTTGCCCTTGGGAAGTGCTTTTGCTGTCTGAAAAGAATGACTCAAAATAGTTAATAAATTTAAACTCTTTGTGCATGACTCGTGAATTGATTAAAATGTTCAGTGGTGCTAACTGTCGAAACTGAGTGTTACAAAGTTCTTGCCACAATATCTTTAATATGCCAGACCTTCAAGCCTGAACATCTACTAATACATCTTTCAGTACTCAAGAATATTTTTCCTTTTGTTCTGTGCCATTTTGAGGTCACTATGTTTCATAGTTTCTGCTGAACAAGGTGACAGCAATACAGAAAAATGAAAATATTGTACTTTCAGAGGCTAAAAGCAGCACTGACAAAACTCAAAATCGCAGAGCAGTTTGTATTGTGAAATCAAAAGTTGTTCCCTTGCAACTGTTTACTTAGCATAATCTTACTCATTAACCCAGTGTTTGTCTAATGTCTAATATCTGGATATTTACTCCTTCCGTTTGTTTCCTTCCCTAACTGCACTATCCGTGTACTTTGGAAAATAACGAGAATCCTAATTGACAGCATACTTAAAGACTTTTATCATTTGCCATGAATCTGTATTCTGTTACCCACTGTTTACTTTGCTCAGAGTTTAAGTTGTGCTGACTCTCAGATTCAGCTGACCTGGTGTCCCAATAGCCAGAAGCAGTAAAAAGCTGGCTTTGGAAAAAGGTATGATGGCTAAAGAGAGAGAACTCTTGAACTGTTGAGTGTGAAGAAAATTTCAAGGTGGAGTTTTATACCACACTGTCTGAATTATCATGTTAATACAATTTCCAGAATTGTGGGAAGGAGAAAGTTCATGTGATTAAGTTCCTTATGATTATTAGTTTGGAATGGTAAAATATAGGGACATTCTGTGCTCACTGAAACTTTACCTTGGAGTTTCTCCTAATATTAAATGGTTTTAGCTGCTTTTTTTATCTACATGGTCATTTTAAATTGATTTAGGGTTATGGCTTAGCATTTAGAGTAGAGGTAGTTTATAATCAGTTTAGTTTGTTGCTTGTGTGGGGGATTCAGTAGATAAAACATGGAAATACGTGTAGGAAACCAAGAAATGAGTGAGTTCATAATTTTTGTGGCAGAAGTGGTAAGGAACATCATGATCAGATACAGGAAAATCTCATTAAGGTGTGACATCATTGTGAAGGGCAAAGAAAGAGAGGCTTAAATTCTGTGTCAGCAAATAGGAAACCAGGGGGAAGCTTTGAAAGGATGGGTGATGTGCTGAAGACAAGCAGGGAGGAGATTTTAAGGATGTTGGTGTCCAGTTCTGAAACACTGTAGAATGGAGGCTTGAGGAAAGTTTGGGCAGAAATCCTTGCCACAATCAAGACAGGAGACAGAAATGCAGAGTAGATGAGAAAGGAATAAAAATGTCTGCTGAAAGATTTGAGGAACAAGTAAGAGGTGTTGTCATGACTGGTTGAAGGAGAAAAGGCAGAATGGATGGAGAATAGGGACTGTATTGCTGTGCAAGTTGAGCTCCATAATGAGTTGATGGATGGTCATGAACTGTCATCTGGCGATGACTGTTTTACAGTCATCTGGTGAATAGTCTTCAGACTCTGTTGCAGCTTCTGTAGAAATGTGCAATTCTACATGCTTTATGGAGCCCAGCTGGATCATTACTGAACTCACGTTTGTTAGAAGACTGTCTACAGTGCGGGTTTGCCAAGGCTCGTGGTGCAGACTCAGGATCATCCTTTGGAATTCTTGTATGTCACTTCTTGTCCCTGGAAAGTCTGTAAAAGTTGCAGAGGACCAGAACTTTCCTTCGGTGGGGGGCCCATTGTAGCTTTGAACTTATTGCTGGAGAGAGTCAGCAAGAAATGAAAGTAGTGCTGCATGTACTATTAAGTGAATTAAATAAAAAGAAAATGTAGTACATGTACTTACAGAACATATTTCAACAGAATGAGAGTCCAAGGGATAATATAGTTGCTACTGATAAAAATCAACTAGGAAGTTGTAATGTAATAATATTTTTATATGGATGTGTAAATTTTCTTGTCTTTGGGGGAGGAAGTGTTCATATTACATGGTTACCAAAAATACCAAAATTCTTATTCTCTGAACTTTGCATTGCGGAACTTCATAGCTGATATGTTTACCCCCTGATTCACAGAGTCAAGGTTTTTTTGTCAAGCTAAAATGTAAAATCTGTGGGTACTTTTTCTTAAAACTTGGTTGAAAAGAAGTTGTATGAAGGGCTATGGTTACAATGAACTTGCTAAGCTTAACAGCCTTAACTGCGCATATAATGTATGATTTGCAAGTACTAACATATAACTTTTCATTCTTTTTATTCTGCACCATCTTTCATTCTTTTCTCAAAAATTACACATTTTATATTAATCACCTTTGAATTACATCTTTGTCATTACCATACAATCCTAATGCCATATATGAAATGCTGCTGCCCACTTTTATCCCTTCTCTGGTCCTTACACCACCGTGGCTGGACTGGCTGTCACTCCCCTCCAGCAGACCCATCCCTCAGTCTTTCTCCTATTTCCTTCAACACACTTACACAGGCACAAACATGGGACAACTTTAGCTACAGTATCCCATCTGAAGGAGACAGTGACAATGGTAGGTGTTCCATATATAATTTACTTAATTTTGTTTCCAGAAACCTGAATATATGGCAAATGCTCCATGTGGCTAAGGATGAAAGATGGTACTCTTGAGGGAATGTTTATAAGACTCAACACCTCAGAGGATGCATGTTAATTTATTGTAGAATACATATTATTAAAACTAAATGACTGACATGTGTCACTGTTTTCAAGTCTGGCAAAAACACTTTTCCCATGACATCTGCTCCAAGAACTATTTCCAACATAGGTTTATTTACTTACTTTATTTTCAAGCATTTATAAAAGTTGTACTCAAACAACAATTAGTTTTGCTGCTGTCTTTTCTGCATTTTTTTATTTATTATTTTTTGAGAGGTACTGACTGTTAATGAAAATATCCTGCTCCCATCAGCAGTTTTTGATGCAGATGCATAACTAACTTCATTAGAAGATAAATCCTTGAAGAAATAAAGCTGAAACAATCAGCTAAGCAAAAATAGTAGGTTTTGTCCGACAGAATCTGTTAGTAAGCGGTCAGACTTCTCTTATGTGTAGTGAAGACGAGGTACCTTAGTGGACTTTGCTGCTTTTGTTTCATTTTTCTCCAGGGTGTCATTGTTGAGTCATGGCTTTAATATGCAAAGCTGGCCATGTTTGGGCTATCAGGATCTTATAATGCATTAATACTTAAATGTCAGATGGAAGAAACAGACCCTAGACAATTAAACTGTTTGTAATTATTGGATAGGGAGATGATTTATTTTTTTTAAAGTAGGACTTTTGTTCTTCCAGTTGCCCTAAATTACAAGGGTGTTTAGGTATTAGAAGGCAGTGAACCTGTCAGAAGCATCAGATTGAAACCAAGACCACAAATCTTGAATGATAAATACCAGCATTCGTAGTTCAGTCCATTACTTGACAGTACTTTCTATTGCCAGAGTGTTCTTGTATATAAACCCATAAAAGACAGCGTATGTAAGGAATTGGCTTTGTAAAGGAAATACGTATGGAATATAAGAATTGTGATAATGGTAAGTGGAAAAACTGAATTTAGTTCAGGATGGTATGAAGCCATCTTCATGTTTCGCTGATGAATATTCTAACAAAGAAAGCTAGAGGTACTTCTATTGGTGCAGAATTTGATTTGTAATCTGGATTTGCTATTGTTTTGTTCTTCTAAATAAAACGAGCAGTACAGACTAGCATGTGCTTGTGCATTTGGAAGAGATAAATGTCTCATGCCATTCAAATCTTAAGCCAAATGCAAATACTAGTGGTTACCTTGGGCTGTTAGACAGAAAACTGCTTTTACAACTATATTTTTTTTTATTCAGGTTTTACAACTATAATTTTTTTTTATTCAAGACTGTTGCCTTTCTGTTTAGAGTTTATCTAAGGTGTATCTTCCTATGGTAGGAAGTAAAATGGACCAAAGACCATTCTCTGGTGGTGAGGTTAGTTGGCAGAGCATGATTCAAACACATACCTAAGCACTCTTACTTTCCAAAACAGGATGGCTACCTTTAGGTAATGTCCTTTGCCTGTGCTATTCCTCAAGCTATACCTAGATATTGTGTGGAAAAGAGGTGGGTTTGCACTGACCAAAACTGTACCAGGAAGCAATGTTCACAGTATTAATGTGTGCAGGCTTGCGAGTATAGGTGTAGCCTTTGATGTAGAAAAGCCATGCATCAATGTAGCATCTTAACTTCATATCATCTTTAATGTAACTATCTGGCATCAGCTTTGCAACAGTGGAGGCTAAGTCTAGAATTTCTGGGAGGTTATAAGGCTTGGAATAGACAGGTCTCCCAAGACCAATGTCCATACCATTGTGGAGGCTTTGGTTTAGCAAATAATGTATAACAACTTCACTCTTAAATTTGGACTGAATAAATCGAACAAAGAGAAATCTAACCATAAACTTTTAGCCTGACTTCATCTCTGCCTGTCTTTTGTCTATTATTTTTAGAGTCAGGTTAAATAATTTTATTGCTTACCTGAAGGATAACGTTGTCACACTAAGTACTTTGGACACTGGATTCTTTGATGTGCTATAAATAGTGACCTATGTGCACTGTAAGTACAAAAATGAAAATTTTGACGAGGGAGTTTGTCCTTGACAGAGATATGTTAAATACATACAGTGTTATTCGCTATTATCCATTTGACTTGTTGAGACTTGTACAAAATACTTTTTTTTTTAAAAAAAAAATAATATTGGAACAAGCATTATGTAGTACCCTTGGCTCACCAAGGGTTCAGAAAGCAGAAACACACTTGTGGAGAGCAGAGCCTGGACCTTCGGGGCTGTGTGAGGTGTGAGCTCCCCTTGCTGGAAAAAGTGTGGAGTGCAGAGAAGCAAGCAATACCCAGCACTACCAAAACTCCCTGTGTTAGAACATTTTCCTTTAAATTCAGTATATAACTGAAACTTTTATAACTAATGCTTTTGAGAGTATGTGTTTTGTTTTTGGTTTTTTTTAATCAATTAAACTTATTTTATTTAGAAACTTTTAATTGTAGTTTCATGCAGCCTTGAGATTAGCCTGTCTTTTTCCTCATGGTGGAATGTCTGTCTCATTCGTGAATGGAATTGCATAAGTTACGTTGCTACTTACTTTTTATTAACAGTTGTAGTCTGAAATTGGAAGGAAGATCTTGGGACATTCGTATTGACTTAGCAAAGGCCTAAGCAAAGACAGGTGTGGCCAAACTGAATTTAAGTCCATAATAATTCTCTGATACTTGCAAAATTGAACATAAATATGAACTAATGATTTTGTAGGAAATCCTTTGAAATATTGCTGCTGCTAATAAAGCTACAGTGGTATTTAAATACAATTTAATTACTGTTACTCTTCAAGTATGGTTTTATCTGGGTATTTCATCTGTGAGAGACACCAAAGCTCAATTAGTGTTATACAATGAACCATTTCTAAAATGAAAATCTAGAAGTTGCAGCTATGGTTTTTAATAAAAGCAATAGGAGATTTTTATTTAATCTCTTAAAAATTTAGAAGCAGTCTCCAGTGAGTTGTTACAGAGTTGCTAATGCAGAAATTTTAACTCAGTACAATACAGTTCTGGCATTTAATAGAAGTCCTGGGAAAGAGTTTCTGCACTTTGAAAACTTGGGAGTTGATTTTCTTTGTTGTTCTTGTAGCTGTCCTAAACTATACACTTTACTATATAGTTTATTAAATAACATTTTAGCTATTTCTAGTTAATTAATTTTCACCATATTTAAGTACCTTCATCAGAAATTTACCGATGTACTGATTAGTTTTAAATTATCTAAATCAGTAGGTAATGCTTTTGAAATGGTGTGGTTAAATCAGATATATAGATCGTTATACTTCATAACAATAGCAGTTACAGCCGTTAACAACCTTTGTGTTTGGGTATGTGCAGTCATAGCCTCTGTACTAAATGTTAAGTAGCTCATAGTTGTTGATATACCATGCTTTTGAACAGAGTTCTATTGGGAGCTTGTAGTTTGCCATCTCCAAAACCAAAGATAAAATATGGACCTATTGAATCTGAAGGCACGACTCCGCTACACTCAAGTTATGTGTGGGAGGTCAGCAAAGTTGACCTTTGTCAAAAAATGTTTTTATTATGATGTGTGCACCTGTGTGTAGGTGCTTCTGAATGGTGGCACTGGTGAAGCTGCGCAGTCCACCTGGAGAAGGGAACTGAGCTGCAGTCAGTATCTGTAGTTCTCAGTTCTGCATGTTCTTTACAGGACACTCTCCCACTCTGCCAGTGGGATTTCTGATGATATTAAGAAGGTTAGAGTTTATTAACATAAACCTGTAATATTTAGGTGTTCTATTTAAAAGCAGTTTTGTTTAACGAATAGCCTTTAATATGGCATTTCCTGAAATTACTGATTTAGCAGCAGTAGTAGATTTCAGTTGTCTGTGAAAAGTTATAACTATGACTGTGTGAGTCAAGTATTAGAAGGAAGCATGTTTGGGAACTGGCCATAGTTTATTCTGTCTTGATGCCTCAGATAAGTAGCCTAAGGATGTGTAAGGAGTTTGTTGCCTTAAGCTCTTTTCAGTAAATAAGGGAAAGAACTGCTGCCTGTTGGCTGAGCTGCCATAGGTGGTATATGTCTGTCCCTTTGGTTAGAGAAGTAGCTTATATTATTAATTTTGCTACTTAACTAACCTGCATACAGTTAGGTGCAATTTCTGGTGACTAGACTTGTCTGAGACTTCAAAGCTTTTCTCGTGCAGAAACTTCATCTTGTTTATCTGAGCCTGAGATGGCAGAGGGTACAGTTTTGTATGTTGACTCTGAACTGATTCTAGGGCTTCAGTAACAGTTTACTTTTCATCAGAATGTAGATGAAATTTCCTTCTACCGAGGATTCAATGTTTTATTTTGTTAGATATTTTGAGGACTGATTTTTAAAATTCAGCCTATTACACAAATCACAACCTCAATAAAATGCCTGATGTGCCACAGTTTTTAATTGAACATCTGAATTACTGTGATTATACCCATGTGTACCTTTCTTACAGTCAAGAGTACTTAATCTTTTTTTACTCTCTAGTAGGTGTCATTGGCAATTCAGACACTTCCAATTTTCTGATGTGCCTTTTAGGAAACAAAAGGCTTCTCTCCTATTCTGTTATTTATTGAACCAGAAATTATCCTCTTCTTCTTTAATGGCCTTAAATTAACAAAACTGAGACTGAGCAGTAGCTGTATGTAAAAATGGAGGTTTCTAGGCTTTGTACTTTCCATTAATTGGTACTTAGGGTTTTACGTTGCGTTCAGGAGAGAGGCAGGATAGTAGTAATACAAAACACTTCTTTTAAGTGGTATCATTTTCCCTAATAATCAAGTTGGCCTATAATTTGAGTGCCACACAGGTGACAGTGGCATTTTTGGGAAACAAAATGGCAAACAGGTGACAGTTGCTTTTTAGTATACGTCTTTTCCTCCCTGAATCATTCAAAACAGTCATTGATCACAAAAAAAAAACCAAAAACAAAAAAAAACAAACAGGAAGCGTAGAGGTGTATATATGCAGAGATTTCATGTAACTTTCAAGGACCTATATGTGGGTGAAGTGATACAGTCTCCAGGATGGTTGGGAGGGAGTATTGTGAATAGTTTGTGCAATGCTGCATTTGCAATACAACTTTTTAATGTAGGCAGACTTACTGAATGGCTAAGTCTGCCTACATTGGTCTTTGGTGGGTGGTTTGGGGTGTTTTTTGTTTTTTTAATATAACCTTCTCCAGTAAGCAGTTTGTCCTGTGTTGGAAGATGCTTGTCACAGCTTGTTGCACAATTCAGCATCTTGTAGGAGAGGGTTCTACTTAAAAAGAGGTGTTTCCTGCCATGTTACACACTAAGTTTTGTACAGATCAGAATCTCTAAGGGACAGTGCTGGTGCTTAATCATCTAACAAAACTTGCTGGTTGAGGTTTTGATTTGGTTGAAAAATTATCTATTCCATTGGTTCAGGATGCCAGTCAGAGCAGTATCTAAAAAAATCTCAGATCAGATTTTTCTGTCCTTCTGAGGACAGAAAAATTTTCTAACATTTTTTTCTGGAGGCAGTGCCTAAGTATTTTGCTTCATTTAGAAATTAATAAGTCAAGGTGTTAGTTTTTAAACTAAAGTCTGTCTGTTTGTTTTTTTTTTTTTAAATCATAGTGTTCTTAAGACCACAAAGGAATTTGGAATCAATAGACCCACAATTTACAATTCGAAGGAAAATGGAGCAGATGAGAGAAGAGAGAGAGCTTGTGGAACAGCTGCGTGAGGTATGTGAGTGTTGGTAGAATTCATTTGTGCTAATGGAATGTATTTTTTAATTTTTATTTTGGAAAGTTGTCTAAGTAGGAGAATATTATACTGCCTCATTTAACCTTTTTTACTTCTGCAAATCACATTGATGAGACTATTCCTGAAGTGCTTTATCACTGTCAGATGTCTGTACTTCAGGAAAGGTTTTGTAAAAATGGGAAATAATAATGGCAGTTACCTGAATGACATACAGTTAAACAGCATGTCTTGCACTGGTGGAATTAGCAATTTATTTAATTTTATCAGAAGCAATGAAGTGATCACTTAAAAGATGGAGAGGTCTAGAAATTGTTTCCAAACAGCTGGAGAAGTCTTCAGTACAGCAAGTAAAAGGTATAATGAAATTTATTAGTTAAAGCTGAAGTTAGAAACTTTTTTTTTAAAAAGCAGATGGCTAATGCTTGAAACAGCTTTCTTAGAAATGAAATGAATATTTCACCACTTGAAGAATATACAAGATGGTTTCCTGGTACATTATCTTGAATATAGAAGCCAAAGCCTAATGCAAAAATTGCTGCATGTCGTTGCATAGGGTCTATATTACACAGCTAATATGTAGGTAGTACTGTTTGTGTGAAACCTGTTTGAGTCAAAAAGAAAGGAAAAAAAAAAAAAGACAACTTTTGCTGCAAGGTGTGTTGCGAGCCTGAACCTGTCAAGGTTTCCAGTTATGTCATGTTACCAACAGAAGAAATGGTATTGTTGCACTCCTAAATGCAGTACAAATCCTGAAGGTGTGGTAGGTGACTTTGATATTGTAACCAAATTACAAGATGATTAGCTCTTATGTCATTAGCTTCATGGAATAACTAATTACAAAATTATTAATTTACTTTAATGTGTATTTTATTCTTTAATTTTGAAGCAGGAGGTTTCACTATTTTCCTCCTTACCAATAGCGTTTAAAAAGTGGTTCATTTAATATAGAACTATGAGGAGTTTTATATCTCTATTTTATTACCTCCTGCCATCACCTGTTTTAAGTCTAGATTAATCTTAATTCGTCTTGCTGAATTTTTGAACAGAACAGATCTTGTTGAAGATTCAACATAATTATCTGAATGTAGTATATTACCAATTCTAAACTTGGAAGATGCTAAAGGGGCGAGATACAGGAATTAGATGAGAGAGACTTACTGGTAACAGAGAAGAAAATAGAAGTAGCAGTAATAAACTGCACTATGATGTAGTTCATCTGAGTGTAGTCTAGTCGGAACTGTCAATGCGGCTTTTTACATTTAAGTTGCCACAAGTATGTAGCAAGTCCCCAAGTAATTGTTTCTAAAAAAATAGTGTCCTCGAGGTTCCTGTCTTGTGCATTAGTTCAGTCAATCCTCACAGTGAACAGCAGAACAAGGTTATTCACCGTATCAGGCATGATAATGGAGACTTAATAAGGATCTTTCTACACCGTATTAGTATTAGGTATTACCAGTAATACTGGCTTAACGTGTTACTGACCTTCAGTTCTGTGCACTGTTGTCCTTTGCCCTTACCCTGAAGCATGGTGTCCTGAAATTAAAGTTCTGTTGTCTCTTGTGAGAAGGGGTTGATTACAAGTCAAGGAGTGGTGGTAAGAACTAGAAGATTGACCCTGTCTGGAAGCACATAGTGAGGTTTTTTTGAATTGATAAATTTCACTCTGGTATGCCAGGTCCTTTAGTGAGAGAAGTAATCTCCAGGACATCTCATTATGTACTGTACAAGCAGATAGCTCAGAACACGCAAGTCATTAAATTCATACTTACTGAATAAACCTATCCATCTGTTAGTATATTTTCCTTTTGAATTGTTTCATGGTATGTTAGAATTAAGTGAGACTCCACAAAATCTGCATCTTTAACCAAGCTGGGCGCTAAACGAGAAGGAAGAACTATTACAGTACTTGGGCTCCTTATTTAGAAATTGAAATGCACCATTACCTTTAGGTCAAGTGCTTCACATGAGCCATATATTGTGAGAACATTGGTGTTTCTTCCATACGTTCCCCCCTTTTCTTTAGAATGATGTGTTTTTACAGAAAATGTTCCATTTCATAAAACTTTTTGCTTCAGAGACATACTTATTTTTACACTATTTGATTTTGTATACGTCCACGGTCACTTCAGACAGTTGTCATTTCTAGAGTCATTTGCCACTTACACTTGAGCAATAGAGTCTAGCAAGAAATACTGGTTGATTTTTGCCACTCAAAGGGTAAACATTCAATAGTTCTGACATGCTAAGTGAAGCGATTTGCTGCTGCAGTGTGAATGATTTTTGAAAAAGAGAGCAGTTCTTCAATGGTGATGAAATTGAAAGAGAATTGATCCACTTCTTGAAGTCTTTCATTTTAATTAAACCTAGTTTCAAACCATGAACTCCAACAGGAAATTACATAGAACTAGTGTTGTAGCTGCACTTTAATTCATTAATTTCTATAAACCTGTTTGTAACAGATGTGGGGGAAAGTCTCAAAATGAATTCTTTCTGTACATATCTCATATACCAAAAATGGTTTCTAATTTATGAATTAATCCAAGGTGAAAACAAAACATTGTATTAGTGCACGTGATGCACTTGCCCGTCTGGCACTTGTGAGACCATACATGTGAGTACTTGAGTAGTGTGCCTAGTAGGAGAAAAACTGGGAAAATATAATGAAACTCCAGCGTGAGTTCTGTGGAAGCTGCTTCATGGTGAGGGCACCCAAACAAAGGATCTATAAGGAAGAAATAAGAGCTGGATTTCTTTAGCTTGGAGAAGAGAGTGCTTGGAATATCATGTAACTGTCCTCAGCTGCCTTGAAGGGTAGTAATAGGGAAGATGAAGCCAGGCTTTTCAAAGATGCACAGTGAAAAATGAGAGGCAGTGGCACAGATTTCAGAGACATAAATTTCAAGTAGCTATAAGGAGAAAATTCTTTGCAATAAGGGTGGTAAAATACTGAATAAGGTTGCCTAGAGATATTGTGGGTTCTCCCTTTCTTGGAGATATCCAGAACTTAACTAACCAAAGCTCTGATCTCACTTCCAATTTGTTAGACCAGGTGATCTTCAAAAATCCCTTCCAACCTACATTCTCCCTTGATTCTAATGATAATAATCTATTTTTGTCTAAATCACCCAGCATAGATTGCAGTAATATATTAATAGAGAGTAATGACATTACGGAGGTCCAACTAGGAATAAGAAATACCTATTTAAGATAATGGAAGTTATTGCCTCTGAGAGTTAACCCAAGAGTTATATCTAAGTATAGTGTTGGAATGTTTTCAAGATTGGAGCACTATTTAGGAAACTCATCATATGTAACAATTGTACTGTAGGTGTTTTTTATGGAAGATTCTCAAATATTTTCAAAGTGTTTTATTTTGCAATATCAAATTATTTTCAGTGAGACTTCAGTTTTACTTAACGGGTATCCAGAAATTCATTCTGATCACCCTAGTGCTTCCTAAGTAATTTTTAAGCTACTAGGGAAAGATTGCCTTTTATTCTCTGCTTGTACAGTGATTCACACAAAGTAGTTCTGATTCAAAGAAATTTTGAGAAGGCTAAGTAGAAGACTTGGGAGAATGGTGAAAGGAAGGAGCCACATGTAGCAGAATCACATGGCTAATTGCATGCATATGTGTTTTTCTATGTGTATATAAAAAACCCCCGCATGTTATGACAGCAGCATTTGAAGTGTTGTGTTCTTTTGAAGAAGTTTACATAATTCAGTGATCAATAGTGCAGAGGAGGTTGGTTTTTAGTTTTGAAAGAATAAGTTATGTAAAGAAAGTGTGTTGCTTGGTAAACCAGACTCCAAAACTGGCTATGTGTCTACACTACAGCATAGGAGAAGATGAGGATATGTATTCCCTTTTCTTTCCCCTTCATCCATTTGTGTATTAAAGTGTGCATGTGTTCTTCATTTGCAGAACATTGAAACAAGACTAAAGATTTGTTTGCCTGAAGACTTGGGGTCTGCTCTGATGGATGGTGTAGTTCTTTGCCATTTAGTAAATCACGTCCGTCCTCGGTCTGTCGGAAGTATTCATGTACCTTCACCAGCAGTAGTGAGTTGGATGTTTCTTGCTGCATTGGGTTGGGGGGGAGGAATGTTTAAAAAATTACTGTTTCATTGCCAAATTATATTTGGTTACAGAAAGCAGGTTGCTGTTCAATGAATATTCTTTGCTGTTAGGGGCAACATTTACATTACAAATTCTAATGTTCATTAATTTATACGCCTTATTTTGCATATATGTAGAGTGTATGTATGTACGCACACACATGTATAAGTGAATAAAATCATCCTGCCTTTCTCTGATCTAGCAACAGTTCAGATTTTTTTCATAATGGCCTTTTTGTTCAGTACAGTACAGAACTATGATTGCAAGATTTTATCCTAGGAGACCCTTTTTAAAAGAAAATTAGCCCCTTGTTTGTTGATTGAAAAAATATGAGGTTAACTTTAGCAATGTCTGGCTTAGCAGGTGTCATGTTACTAAAGCACTTACAGCACTTCTTAGCATATTCTTCCTGTTGGGTTAAATGTGGAAATTATTCCTTTTACCTGCAGACAGAACGGATTAGAAATATGCACTGTAGTGATTTAATATTGGCTTGCCAAGCCTAAGGATCTGGTGATTTCAAGACATAAAATTGATGTAATCTGTGTGTGCGCATTTCTTGAAACTCCGTTTTCTTAGTATTTTCTCTGTTTATCGATGTCTTTTTCTTGGACAGATCACTGTTCCAGATTTCTGATACCATTCTGGTTCTGAAGAGGTTTTGTATGGTTTTAGACTACCTGCCTTTTGTATTTTTCTTTTTTTCTTTTTTAATGTACATGTTTGGCAATAATTTGCCGTGTACAGCCTAATACTTGATTCTCAGAAATAGCATGTGGGTTTCAGAGGCAATCTATAAGAACTTCCAAGAAGACAGATACTAAGTAAAAGATGTTTTATCAGATGGTCTTAGTGGAGTTTCTTTTGCTGTTGCTAGATTTTAAATTACTTCTCTCTTTAGTAAAAATATGATATTGCCAAATGTTGTGGTTTAACTCTGGCTGGCAACTAAGCACCACACAGCTGCTCACACCCTCCCCATACAGTGTGGTGGTGGAGAGGATCAGAAGAGTAAAAGTGAGAAAACTTGTAGGTTGAGATAAAGACAGTTTAATAGGTAAAGCAAAAGCCGTGCATGCAAGCAAATCAAAACAAGGAATTCATTCACTAGTTTTGGCAGGCAGGTGTTCACACATCCCCAGGGCATCAGGGCTCTGTCATGCATAACCAGTATTTGGGAAGACGAACACCATCATGCTGAATGTGCCTCCCTTCCTCCTCCTTCCCCCAGCTTAAATACTCGGCATGACGTCCATGGTACAGAATATCCCTTTGGCTAGTTCAGATCAGTTGCCCCGGCTGTGTCCCTCCCAATTGTTTGTGCCCCTTCATACTTCTCACTGGCAGGGCCTAAGAAACTAAAGAGTCCTTGACTTGACCCAGCAACAACTAAAAACATCAGTGTCCTCCTATCAACATTGATCCCACACCAAATCCAAAACACAGCACTGCACCAGCTACTAACAAGAAAATTAACTCTATCCCAGCTGAATCAAGGACACAAAAAACATGCAAACCTGAATTTCTGGAGCAAAAATTTAAGTTTTGTTGCTGATTTTTTTTTTTTTTTTTAAATTGATAAAAATATTCTGGTGTTTTTTGTAAGAAAAAAACAAATATATTTAATCAAATTTCACTTTTTTTCGACTTTATATTGATGATGATCTCTTGCTTGAAACAGCTTTGAAATTACTTTAACCTAGAAAATGAGTTCTTTAAAGTCCCTGCTATTATAGTGAATTCTTGGTTTTAGTGGATATTCTGGAATTACCGTTGTTTCACATCTTGCATTGAAAAAGTAGAATATTGAGTTTGTTTAGGGTTTTTTTTTTTAGTAACATGATATTTGTGTAAGTATTTGGTAAATTAGTCCTGACTGAGACAAATTATGGATGTATTTGAAGTTTTACAGTAATAGGAAATTTCTCCTTCAGAGACACTAAAATTGTTTATAGCTACTATACATTTGTGACTAGGTAAAAAAAATTCAAAAGAGCCTATTAATTACAGTTAAGTTTGTTCTTCATGATGTATGTTAAAATCCTTCATCAGTTTACTTACTGTCCGGAAAATCCATGTCGTCTATCACAAATTATTGTAAGAGTCAGGCGTTAGAACCTCATAAGCTGGATGTGAACAAATGGAGAACTAAATGTGCTGGTGACTTTAATAGGTAAAAGTACATGGCATCCACAACTTAGGTACTCAGATTGTATTTGTAGTCATGATGTTTTTAGAGCAGTAGAAAAAAAATTGAGCAGAATTTTATGCATTGTTTTCAGGAAAAAAACAAAAATAGTGCATCAATACAAGAATAATGCAATAGGTGAATTGCCTGAGTGAATGTTTTTGACTTCTTTTGTCATAAACTGTTTTTTCTTGGGTTTACAGCCTAAACTTAGCATGGCCAAATGCAGGAGAAATGTGGAGAACTTTCTGGATGCGTGTAGAAAACTGGGGATACCAGAGGTAATTTAATTAAGTCTGTTATTTCTAGATGAGAAAAAATGCAAGACACGTGAATTACTTCAAAACTGAAGGATAACTTTATGAACTACAATTTTTTAACAATAAAGACATATAATTAAAAAATATGTAAATAATGGTATTTACTTTACTGCATTTAAGTGGCTCATGCCAGAGCCCTTAAAAATTGCAACTTTTGTCTTAAAGTAGTAATTCAATATTATCCCAATACCTCTTTATCTTTGCCAGGGGGAAAAAAAAAAAAAGGAATGTGGTAATTAGGTAATGTGTAATATTGTAATTGGGCAGAAGTTTACCAGTTGTTTTCATCGTGCAACATAATTGCATTTTTACCTAGTGCTTTTAGAGTATGGACTTCATTCTTATTAGTTATATATTATTTTACAGTGTTAAGTACTCTATTGTATGCATTATAAAACTGACTAATAACATACTCATCTCTTGTACTGAAACACTTCTGCAGTGATGTGAAGAAAACCGCTGTTAAGTATGGAAAGTATATATGAGGCTCTGTAATGTCGATGTGATTCAGAAGCTGGCAATAGGAACACTGCAGTTCTTGGTATTTTCTGCTTTTCATTTAGGAATAGCAGCATTCGTCCTGTAATTTATTCTTATATTAGTAAGGAAAAATATCTTTATAACTAATGTTATGAATTCTGGAGTTGCATTGGGAATATTTCAAGGACTCCCTTATGGTCTAGAAATACTTATTAAGGAAAAGCTAATTTCAAATACATGACTATCAAAAGAAGGTAAAAGTGTTATACAAGGTTTTTTTAATCTGAATACATGAAAACTGCGTGTTTTATTGTCACTGTTGCCTACATATGGCAGCATAATGAAGGCTGAGTTCTTTTTAGTCTGTGTTTCAAGAATGCTGAAACAAAAGGATATTTAGTGTGTATGTCCCCCACCACTCCTTGGGGAGCAGGTAATAATGCAAGGATTTCAGACTGGGGAAGAATTCCAGTTTGAATTCTTTATAGTTTATCTATATTAGCACTTGATTTGGAGGACAGCAAAAGTGACAGATCATTCTTGCTATTTGTAGGAATTTTGAGGGAGAGACTTTATCTTGCAGCTCCAACGAATGGTTCATCATAAATTTAATTTGACAATTCAGTATAATGGGCTGGGTCTCTAACTTGCAGTGGTTGATTCTTGTAATTATGTAATTTATGATCTTAGAATGATGTCGTATGAAAGGTAAAATTTGAAAGAAGATCAAAATCTCAGTGCTGTAGGCTTGTAGATGTGAGCGTTTGTTAAGCTGCCCCAAAATTCATTGTCTTCTGATGCATCATAAATTATTCAATTAATTAGAATACAGGTTGGGGGTTTTTGGATATAGTCTATTGGGAAAGAAAAGGCCAAGACCTGTTTTCATTGTTGTCAAGAGATCTTTCAGAAATGGAAATAGAACAGAAATATTTATAAAGATCCTTGCAGTGCCATATTACAGATGGGTAAGCTAAGCCTTTATTCTGAGGCTTTTAATTTTAAATTTCTATAAGTAAGCTTTCTGGAAAAATACCTTTTTCTTTTCTGTGAATTGACATTTTTATATATTTATACACCTCCTCTTTAATGGTTCCATTGAAATTAGTGTAGAAATTCTAAGGATTTTTTTTATTTTAAAGCATAATTGTTGCAGAGTTGCACAGAGCCTTACGCATAAGGCCAGATCTTACCAGTCTGATTTATAAATTACCTATATCTATCTAAACAAGCATTAACTTAAGCTTTTGAGGGGAAAACCTCATTCACTTAAACATTAAATGAACAGCCTTCAATTGTAAATTTGCATTAGGTTTTAAGTGCTCTGAAAATATTCTTTTTGATTAGCTTTTGGTAATTTGCAAATGTATTTCCTATATATTGTGAAAATCCATCCTTTTGCGGAACTGGCTGGTAGATGGTGGAACTTTGCTGGGTGTTGGAGGGATGTGTATTAGGAATACAAAGTTGTATGACAGTAAGTATAACTGTCATCTGTCAAAGTTTTTAAAGAACTACAGATGGTGTGTTTAATGCTGCTTCAGGTTGATGAGTTGTATATTGCCTAACTATCTCTGAACAAACCAGTAAAAGGATTGCAGTGAATTATTCCCTTTTCTAAAAATAAGCATCTTATGGGAAAGTGATAGGTTCCACTTATGGATCCTAATAGCCATAGGTATTAGGCCTTTCAGTGATACTTACGTCCATGTTATGTTCCTGAGAATTAATTTTAAATTCTGCTGCATGTTTTTTTTTAAGGATTTAAAGTTGTCAAAGTTCCTGTTGGTTTGTTTTCAGTTATTTATGAATGGAATAGAGTACATGCTATTTCCTGAACTCCACAGGTTTAGAATAATATCCTGCGAAATCATGTAAAACAAAACCAAGAAAACAGCTGAGCAATTACTGTGTTGTGCTGATGTGCATGGTCTCTTTACTTCTGTGGTTTTCAGCATTCAGTCCTTGGGTCAAAATTGCTTTTCCCAGAATGATTTTTTGAGACAAAACAAATTTTTTTGTTTAGTGTGAGAAAGTGCTGGTGGCAGATAAGCCATCTGAAAGACTGAAGATTCAGAACATGTCTGTTATGCCCCTCAAGAGGTATATGACAAGAAAGGTACAATCTGTGTTGCTTATAAAAGTACAAAAGACCTTATTTTACACTAACTAAAAACTGTCAAATTGCCTAATCCCCTCTGTAATACCAGTAGAATGACAAACACTCCTAATTTTTGGCTGATACAGACTGAATAAGCAAGTGGCAGTAGATGTGTGATAGGTAGGGGGTGCCTGTCCTACTGCATTTTTCAGAATGACATGCAGCAGTTGGGTGGTGCCATTCACTGGTGTAGATTGTCAGTGTCATACGAACCCACTACTGACACCACCTTTAATGCTTACCCACTTATATTGCACCCACACTCTTGTGCTTTCTGTGTTTAAAAAATAAAGCTATTTTTTTGATATATTTCTCTTTGTGTGTAAGTATGGCCTTTGAATTTCAATTTGGAGTTCTGCTCTTCTTAGTGACATCTCATCCCAAATGTATTAAAAACAATCAAGAGAATCTGAATTATCACATGAATATGTATGTAAAGTTATGTAAAGTATGTCAGTTAAAAAAGTATTTTGGTTTCAACTGCTCTTTCATAAAACCAGTAACGATATACATAAATTAAGATGAAAGTATTTGTATACATTTCTTCAACTTGTCAGTTGCCACATGAGAATCATACTAGTAGCGCGTGTGTGTATATATATATATGTATTCATAATAGTATCAAAGTAATAGGCTTTCCCATTTCAACCTGTAAATCAATAACTTAAGCTTTGGCTTTCATTATTGGTAGCTGCTATTCTTGGTAATCCATATTGCAGACCATTTTTTCTTATGCACATATAATCATGTTAACAAATGTTCTTGTCAAAAGGCAAAAAGTAATTGATTTATGGTGAGCTGAATTTTACTTTATTTCAAGTGAGATTTAGACCAAAACAAAACTGTAAATGCAGTATGTTATTTGCAAGGTAAAAGTTGTAAGTTTTGGTCTGCATATCTTCTAGCTCTCAATCACAAACAAATATAGAATATCAAAAGTATGACCTTCTAAGCAATTTGTAAAAAAAGAAATTAAACAAAGTATTTTCAATGTAAGCTCAAATGCACAAGCTATCTTTTTACAAAGACACAATTTTTATGGTCTGCAACTTACACTAATGTAGTGTTTTAAAAGTTTAGGCACTTGACCATCTTTTGCCCTTTACGGGTTCTCTTCAGGTCAGAGAAATTAAGTAGAGTTATTTTTAAGAAAAGGAGACAGTCTTTCCCCACATACACAGACACATCTTGTCAGTCTTCATGTAGCTTGAAAAAAAGATAGACATGTTATCATGATTAACACTAGAATGGTAATTGATAAAATGATAAAAGGTAGTGATAAAATGAGATCTTTCATAGCTAGTTGTTACAGCATGGTTTATTGAGCTTCTGTGTTCCAGCATGCTAAGTAACGGCGCAGCACAATTTAGTGGGATAAGTTATTTCTCGAGTGGGAATGAAGAGACTTCTGCCTCACCTCTCAATTTTCAATCAGCTACTTGGTGTACACATACTGAACAAAAAGGAATGTGATGGTAAGAAATGGCTTTTTGGATCTCAAATCATCGTACGAAGATTCAGATCACAAAAAGCTTAGCTGCGCCCTTTCCTGTGACTTTTGAGTCCTGCAAACAGGAGCTGTTACTGTGTCTCAACACCGTCTCTGAAAACTAGGTCCACTGTATTCCAGTGTCAGCCGGAATTATTCTAAAAATTGGCATGACTTGTGTTAGTGTAGGAATTGCCAGTTAAGTAAAACAAACAGAAAAAAACAGGAGGCTTTTGTATGCTAAAACTGGCAGAACAAAGTTAAAAAAGCGACCAAGCAGAGTGTGTCAGGTGTTTTACCTTCTATCCACCTATGAGTTGCTCAACTGGTAATCATGTTTCTCGCTTTAATGCAAGGTATATTTTCATTACCACTTATGCTTGTTGTCTGATCAATTCACATAATCAGTTACTTCTCCATAGTTTCATCATGAGACATCCATGAAGTTGCAGTAAGTTTTATCAGGTATGACTCCTTTCCTCCACCCTTCTGTTCTGGGCTCGGTGATGTACACTATTTGGCCTACAGTGTGGGGTTAAGTGGTTCGGTCTGCTGTCAGCTGGAGTACTGAAAACGTAATTCTGAGGTCCCTTTAGTTTGTGTTTTGAGTATAGTGCATATGCCCTACAGACTTCATTCTTTCTTTAATGCACTTATGCAAACTTACTCTTGCCTTTTTTTTACCAGAGTCAAAATTTGAGGAGGTTGGTTTTTGAAATGTTGTTCACAGTCACTGCAGGAGCGTCTAGAATGAGGGTGGTTTGTACACACAAATAGCTGGTTATGCTTTTGTCATTCCACTTCTGACTTACTGTGCTTATTCTGCGTGCATGATTTTGGCAGCTGTATGATTTAATTACATAGCTTCATAGACATAAAAAATCAGTCCATAAACATAGTGATTAAGAATATGTATTTATACGTATATAAGAACTAAAAAGTTCTTAGTAGTAATAATTTCAGTCTCCTAAATGAGAAGGGCAGTGCTTGTGATGGGTGGGTGGTTGTCTTCTGAGACTTGGTGGGGGTCATGTACTTTTTCACTATTTCATGATGTTGTGTTTTAGTTTGGTATTTTAATTTCACAGCTTCTGTAAAATTCTGGTAACTTAAATGGAAATACATTCACCATTAATGAAAAGCTGTTGGATTGTTTTTATCTAGAGTTACATTACAGAAGTTTGAGATACATACAATATGAACATTTTACTTAATAAGATGTGAATGTAACAACAAATTATCCATTGTCACAGAACACACAAAAATAAGCAAAAATGATCAGACACTTCTCAGATTTCCCCAGGTTTCACTGAATTTCACTAAAGCACAGCATGGCAGTTCCCATAGGAAATTCCTACTGCATGTGTTGGCTGGTTTTGTACACTGGCTTCTGTACACTGCTCAGTATGTTAATCTCTGCTTAGCAAGTTCTTCACTCTGTAAAAATTCAACCCGTTACCAGCTGTCATTCTTTAACTCTGAAATTACTTCCTTCTCCATTTGACTGCAGTAGGAACTTGGATTTTGGTGGGGTTTTAGTTGTTGGTTTGGTTGTTGGGTTTTTGTGGGTTTGGGGTTTTTTTTTTGGGGGGGGGGGGCAGAGGGAAATGTTTGTTCTGACATTTTGTTAATCTGAATTTCACCTCAATGCATCTTAGATATTTATTTTTGGGATGTATTTGCAACAAGTAGGAATTGAGTCTTGTATGCTGTTCTAAAATTAACCCAGCTGGGTCTATTGGTGTCTTTGGTAAAAGTGCAATATATATTACATAGTTGATAGTCGCAAGTAGTTTGTTTGCCCTAAAACTAGTTTCTCTGGTAAGCAGCTTGTGGCTGTAGATGTTCTTGAATACAGTACTAGACCTATCCCATTTTTAAACAAGATCAGCCTATTTTATTCTGTGTGTGAGTTTTCATCCTTTAGAAAAATCCATATAGAGTTGCATTGAAGTTCATTATTAAATGAATTTTAAGTTGAAAAAAGTTCTGAAAAATGACAGTTAAAATAGCAGTGTTTTTGCTAGGCAGGGTGGTTTTACCCCTCTCTTTGTCTGCTGGTCTAAGTAACAACACTAAAATTTTGCAGCTTTTAATTTCTGTTAAAGCTAGAACCAGTCATGGTAAGCAAAAAAAGAAAAAGAAAATAATAATAATTTTTTTCTTGTGTATGAATGACAGTTCTGACTTCCAGTTTTGCTAGTCACTTTTCAGAATACAAGGGCCTTTTAAATATTTTGAAGTTTGATTTATTGCCAACTAGACCTTGAAACTTTGCACTAACAGAAAACAGACATCTGAATTTCCATGTCTTCATTTATTGGGTGTGCTGTCAGTTCCTTAAGCAAGTGAGACTGAAAAGCTACTAAAGAAACATAGTGTTCCTCTGAAACAGGGGATCTCTTTCTTTGTGTCATTTTATTCAGTAAGTATTCACCATCTCTGATAGTAAGGCCTCATTTGCAGTGTGAAATGTTATATCATACATTGCGTTTTGAAAGTACTAGTTGTTGCTTAGTTTTATTTTAATGTTAGATATTATGTGTGCATATTAATATTATTATTACATATTACACTTCATCTTGTATAGCTAGTCGAGAGTAAATGGCTACATGAAGTCATTGATACTTTCCCAAAAATGTATGGGTATCTAACCTGCTGATAACTTAAAATGCTACCTAGGGAATTTAGTGTCAAATTTTTCAGTTTAGAAACTTTATTAAAATTAAGTCTAGTAAATGCTACATTGACTTTTTCAGTTTCCATCCCAGTGAATTGTTTAAGATGATATTTGAATACCAAGTTTTAGATTATTATCATAGAGAATTTTGCATACTTCTGACAATTTCTTTAAGTCCTTTTTCTTGAGACTTCATGTTGCTGCTGCTTGTGCTTTTAACAGCTTTCTAACCCACTGTTTGCTATTATGTAAGTTAGATTTTAGAACTGGTTCCATTTAAGCATTTGAATAAGGCCCAGGTGGACAAAGGTGTGCAGATCTCATTGGAGTAAGTGGATCCCATGCACCTTCTCACCCTTGTGTATCTGGGCATAATTTTGAAAGGATTTGAAGGCCTGAGCTTTTCTATCATAACATTCTGATATTATATGATAGCTTCAGTATTTAGAGGAAATAAAAGAAAGCTTGGATGTCTAGTGACTAAGGCAGTACTAGGAAGAAACTATTCCTACATGTTTATGCTAGAATATTATGATAACTTATTTATCAATATCTTTCTATTTTTCTATTTTTAATTTTATGCACTGTTTTTTTCTGTTCTAATGGCTGCCCTTCGGGATAGGCTGACCTCTGCTCTCCGTATGACATCCTGCAGTCGGATATTCGTCACATTCGAAAGACTGTTGACACTCTGCTCGCCCTCGGGGAGAAAACCCCACAATCAACTTCTACCTTTCGCTCCTGGGATCTAATAGGCTTTTGTCTTTTTCACATACTTTTTATAGTCTTGATGTATATAACTTATCACTGGAATGTGCTAACAGCATAACCTGTTCGCATGTGCACACAAACTTTCTGCTTTGTCTCTGACAAATTACAGGTACTTAATTTCCTTCCTTTGTCTTGCGAACTTCTCCCTTTCCCTTGCTTCCCTTCCGTGTAATATCTTTATTAATCTCTTGATATAGGGGAGAGAGGGAGTAGCATCTTGAAGGCGAGTCCCATCTCTTCTGTCCCCTCCAGCTCTAGTTTAAGAGCTTATGTACCTCTTTATTTATAGTTTGTTTTCTTTTATGTTGCCTAGACTACACATTAAATGTGTTAAAGCAGTGATGCTACTCTTATCCCCGTTTTGGGTCTAGGCTAGATGTGTATCACAAGAGAAATGGAACCGAGCCTCTTACTTTTTGTGAAGATCCAAGAATGCTGCAGGTATTGAAGCAACTGAGGTGGCACTTCAACAGATGATAGTATTTTCTGAGTTGATGCCAATTATCTCAACGTACATTGTGTTAAGAGCACTTGGAGAACTAGCTTTGAAATTACTGTTAATTTTTAATCCTTTAGATTAATAAGAGTACTGTAACTTTAAAGATTGTTGGTCATCTTTATTGTTCCAATTAAATTCCATACTGGAGTAGTGACGTTTTCCTACTTACATTTTGTTTTCCCCAGATTCCATAGGATAATCTTTTTCTTCTGTTGCACAAAGCAGTGTTGAACTGCTTTTAAACACTTGCTGTAATACCCCAAAGATGATTGTAAATTAGTAGTGGGTATGAGCAACCCATAATACGCAAAGGACTTTAGAATGTTTCAGGATTAAGATTGTGGAGTACAGTGTGATACAATTAGACAGTTTGAGGATAAGCTGTTAGATCCCTGTATCTGCCATTCTTATGTGTGACGTCAAGCAAGTCCGTCACTATCTTGTCTGTTTCATCACCTGTGAAAATGCAGGTAATGTTTGTTTGTTTGTGTAATGAATGTAACAAAGACAACTTAGCTAAAAAACCAGATCATCTGGGAACACTCTAGATTTTCCATCCTAGGAGGTTTTAAAGAATAGGTTAAACAAACATTAGCCTCGAGGCGTTTTGGTGTTTGAACTCTGCCTGTGGTTAGAGTGCTGGACTGATGACCTCCATTTCCCTTCCTGTGTTCTGTTCATCTAAATATATATATTGTCTTATTCAAGTTTTATAAATATTTTTTTTAAATCCTTATCAACATGAAGTATACAAATTAAAATTGATTGCAAAATACAAAACCTTGAATATAAACCTATAATTGACACTGCAATATTGACCTCGATGCTGTTGAGTATATTTGTAATTCGGTCTCAGGCTGGCTAACCAAAGGATCTCAGTTTTGTGTATGTTAAATACATACACTCATTTCTCACTGCCTAGTATCTGAAAAAATTACCTATAGACCTTTAGAGGATAACTAGCATAACAGCATGTATGTTACTGATTATTCTGTCCATATGGTTATGATTTAGTGCTATACTATAAATATCCCCATTCCATAGATACTTGTAAAATTTTATTTAAAAATTCAGGTTCTATTCCTGGGGTCTATGGCTCAAATATAGATATATATATACATATATAAAAAGGATGAAATGTATAATTAGATATTTTAAAATGGAAAAATTAATTCCAGACTATGGATAAATCCAATGTTTTTAAAGGGTTTGGTGTCTAGCAGCTTCTAGTGCACACATATAACAGGTCTATTGTAGAGAGTGTCTTCTGCCACCAGGCATGAGTTCAGTGAGTGCTTCTAGGGTCTCTACGCTTGAGGAGAAGGGTGTGTAGCTATAGACCTGTGCCCTCATCCTGCACATGCCTGTCTTTTAACGGTGTGTCTAGTTTCAGTGAGTCCAACACCGGACACTTGCTTACTCAGGGTCAGAGCCTGACATTTAAGCTTCCACTTTCAGTAGATCTTTGTCTTTATTTGGTTGCCTTGTTTTAACAAAGTTGCTTTTCTGGTGAAACTGAGAAAGTGACGTAAAGGTTGAATCAGTACAGAATCTATCAACTGTATGATTCCTTATAATCCAGTGTTGGTATTTGAGACAAAAGTGATGTCTTCTCTAGGGCTGGGATATTACTCCGGCTCCCGTAAGTGGTAAACAGGTCTCCTGTCAATGCTTTGTGTTGTGCCACTCCTTATATAGGACCAATCTGCATGTATCAGTATATTTCAACATTTTTGAAATTAGATAATTGGGTGGTCAAAGCTGTTGCTACCATCCAATAGTACACATCTGTCTTATTGTCTAATATTGTATCTGATTATCCACTGTATCCACCAGCTTTGGGAGGGAGGTGGGAGAAGTAGCAGATCACTGCGTCTTGCATTTCCAGTCTACAGAAATGGAAGTTCATGTCTTCAGTGTTTTTGAGTGTTTCATCAAACTAGACACTGGGTTAGAGACTGTTGTGCCAATGTAGACCAAATGACAGGTCCCAGTCATAATGACACGTAACTCTCAAACTTGTCCAAAGTTTTAACTTTACAAATGCTTACTATGCAAACAGAGTTGTCTTTTAGTTACTTAGAGTACATTTTCTCACTGTTCTCAACTATGATAATATACAGTAACTAGTGTAACATTACAAGTACTTTCTTCACTTTCTTGTAGTTATGGAGTTGAAGCCATCTTGAACCGGACTGTGAAAAACGAGCATACTTGCTTCATGACAAGCACAGCCTTACTACCGTACATGAAGCTTATCCGGTTTCGTATTTTTTTCTGGTTATTGTTAAAACTTCCAAATATACATAAATCTTAGAGGGTAAAGAACAATAATATGTACCCTTACATTTCTCCTAAGTGTGCATATAGTAATGTTTCTCAAAATATATTTCAAACATAATGCGAATGTGAAAAATATGTCTGCCCACCCCTGAAGCCAGTAATTCTCCCACTAAATGGGGAGGTGGAAACTAAAACATAGAAGTAGCTCATTAATCTAATGGCTTATTTGCTAAATGCAGAGTCCTGTTTCTGTGCTGCTGTTCTTGTGGCTTTAGTCCTTGGGAAACTTAACGTTTCAGCTGACTGGTGGTTCTTCACCTTTGAGGAGATACCAATATTGAGACATTCAGTTATATACAATTGGTACTTACCATGCACAGCCAGTCACGTGATTGAGTTGATGACCTTGGGTTTGAAAACAGTGTACATTGTAGATCACCCACATATTCATTGATAACATGAATAATATTTGCTCCCCCATTTCTTTCCCCATTCAGTTTTTTTTTTCTATTGGGAGAAAATAATCAGAGATTTTCAAACTGATTTCTTCATAAATTGGTCTACTCCAATCTGTACTGTGCCCAGCATACTGACTTCTCTTTTGTCCTGTGGAGGTAATCTTATCCATACTGCAATAAAGTAATAAATACATATTGTAGTGGATATACATGCAGGTAAAATGTGTTTGCACTGTATTACAAATGGCATTTTGATGTGAGGATTTGGCTTTCTTTTTCCTTGAACAAGAAAACAGATAAATATCTTCAAGTGCAGTGTAGTAGTCTTCAAATGCCTATTTCTTGTCTATTAGGAAGCTTTTGCAGCTGAAAGCTGCATATGGATTCTATTGTGTTCCTAGCAGGTTTTCTGAAACTTACATGTAATGTGAATGGGGATTGAATTAGACCTGGGCAAATATCCAGTGTTCTATTTTGTATACATTAATAAGTTTCCAAATTATTGCCAAGTAATCTTTTCTCACAAAAAGAAGTATTCTTAGCATTTTATTACTGCTACAAAAAAAAAATTATATATATATATATAAAAATAATGAAAGCAGTCCTAGGTGCGGGTTTAGAAAAAACAGTAGAGCAGGTTTTGTAAACCTTTGCAATTTCCTGCATTTCTAGCACATAAGCTGCATTATGCAGAAGGAGCAGTATAAACTTGCTTTAAGGTAATGACCCATTCTGCTTCGATACAAAACACTTTCATTCCTTCACATCATCTCTCAGAATTTAATATCTAAGGTAATGGTATAATTGATATTTCCCCTGTGAGTATATATTTTCTCTCACTGTTTCGTGTGTCTCTGTCTTTATTAAGTTTTTTGTTCCTTGCAGTTTCAGGTCACTGTTTTCTTAGCATGTTATAATGAAACTGAAGCATTTTGGCAAAATATACGGTCTACTTTTAAAATTTTATGGCTCAAGGCCAGAATCTGTAAAAGGGTCCAAAGCCTGCCATACAAAAAAATACAGTTTTGTAAATATATGCAATTTATTACATATTCAGAAGATGCACATATTTAGGCATCGAACTGGCTACGACTCCAAATACAGAATTGTAGCTCCAGTATTGAAGGTCTGGGTTTTGTTCTTTTTTTTTTTTTGCTTTTTCAAGTCTAGTCATGTGTATACTTTACAAAATATACTAATCTCTCAATCAGAAATTAAAAGAAAAGAATCATGAAATCTACCTATAACCTGAATTACTGTGCTTTTTTTATCTTCTGCTTTTTTCTTTTGCACCTCAAATAGTATCTTCAGGGCATATATAGACATCATCAGTAATAGTAGTTAAGAAAAAATGTATAAAAAGACATAATTTCAAATTCCCTTAGATATGTGAAAAAGTAAATATTTTCTATATTTTCAGCTCTTTAGAAAGAAAACTTGGCCTTGACCTAACAAAATTTCATATAAGTTTACTTAATAAGACCCTGATGTTTCTTTCACTGACTTCCTATTTCAGAGTAGTTGGCTCCAAATAGTAAATGATGGGCATTACATGACTTACTGTTTTAACTTGTCCTTGGAGAAACTATGCATTCCCGTATTTCATTGTTTTGTGAATATATTGTCTCTTTCACCTCCAGATCTGAAATCCCATATCCTACAAGTACAAGGAATAAAGATAAAGGCTCTTGCCAAATTGTAGAATTCCATTGCTCTGTGGTTTTGCTAACAAATACAGCTGGGCCCTGCTGTTCTTATGATGTGGTCATTTCACTACTTGCCCATTTGACATAATGAAAATAATTACTTTTTTGATTAATACTACTGTATCTGAATTGCCAAGCTGCTTGCCTAAGCATAAACCAATTCAAACAGTTGTCTTGACTTTGAAGTCACCTGATGTCAAAGCAAATAGATATGTGTGTGTAGTGTGTCACTTATCCTTGTGGGATTAGTGTCCTTGTGTATTCCTGGTTTTCTTCTACACCATCTAAATCAGACGCTTTGTTCCAGGATTAGAAACTTGCTTTGCCAAGCACGTGCACACGTCTGTGTTTGTGGGTACACCTGTTGTACTGTCTTTTTGTGTTGCTTTGTGACTCAGCCTCCTGGCTGCTGCCTCCTTTTCGTACCTTTTTTTTTTTTTCTTCATCAAAAGGAGCTTGTTCTTTTGCTTCATGATGAGTTTGAAAATACCTCTACCCATGCAAAATAGCTACGTGCCTGTAGAAAGCGCTTTGCTTACAATAAGTAATTAGGTTCCTCTGTGTTCTTAGGAAGAAAAAAAGACATTAAAAAAAAAAAATAGATCTTCGTTGTAGTAGATGGAGAAGAGAAATATTCATGCTGCTGTGAGTGGAGTGGCAGCTCTTCCCTCCACAATTGTTTTTCAAGATTTTTAGGCTGGTCTTGAGGATTAATAGCCAGTTATAATGTCTCTCTTTCTGGTTGTTCAGTGATGGTTTCAACAAGGGTGTTTTTAGAGAGGTGATTCATACTACTATATTGAAGTGTTACGGGTTTGATACCAATGTAAAAGGGATAGAAATCCTATCAAAGGTGGGGAGAAGTGGGTGAGGTTGAGTGTCCTCAGTCATGGGTGAGTTCTTCTCTTGATTGGTCAGGCTCAAAATTGGTTGGTATTGTCTCAAAATTCCAGGATTTAAGAAAAGTTTTGAAATCTTCATGGCGTGCAGCTTCACAGCTCTACTGTCAGTGGTTTCCGGATAGCAGCTGCAGTGGGTTAGAACGTGAGACAGAGCATGGAAAATGGACAGCGCTGCAGGAATAGCAGACTGAGGCACCTGGGATCTTGGCCGTAGGTAGCTGCTGTTACGCAGAAAGCTGAGTTGATGATCAGTGTGCTCTGAATTCCATCCTTGGCAGGATTTGATTTTTCTTATTCTGAGAAGAATTAAGTAAATGACTCTAAAGCTGTAATTTGAGAAGTATTTGAGGCAGCTTTGATGAAAGCCATCAACAAAGTTTTGGAGGTAGTTAGTGATTAGGGCTTAAATAAGAGAATTGATTTGTGTCACATTAAGGTGAAGCCTGTCATATCTAGGAGATGGTGTAGGTCTCGTCAGTTCTGGAACGTTCATCATAGCCACATGTTTAACTGCAGAATTATGAAATATTAACCAAGTTCCACCTTCTGCTTAATAAGAGAAGGCTGTCAATTGTATATGTTTCAAGGGCTAATGAAAAATTTTGCATAATATAAAAAAGTAACATGCTGTGAAACTTCTCACTCCTAGAACACAGTTGTACAGTCTTATTTTTAATAGATGTCCTTAAATAGCTTTCCTTATTTGAGTATGCATCTTGTAAATACAGCAGGGGGAGAGAGGTTGTTCTATACAAACCAGATTACTAATGGATTTAAAAGAATTAGATAACGTATTGTCTTTAAAAGGAGAGAAATTATTTTGGATGGGGGTTTTATATGAAATGGGGCATATACCCCCTTTATGCTTTTAGTGAAAATGTGCTTATAAACAATTGCAAAATTCCTAGCAAGAAAGCATGACAGAACAGTTCTTTGAGAGCTGTAAGGTGCCACAAAAATGGTAAGTTTAGAACTTAAGATTTTCTAAAGGAAGCATCTCGAACTGTGGCTTTTTCAGCAAATTTGGCTTCAACAGAATAATTTAGAATATTCGCAAACATAAATACCTAGCAAGGTAGGTTGTTTTGGGGCTGGGATTTGTGATTCAGTCCTTACCCTTCAGCCTTGTAACACTGATCACTTAGTTTTCAGACACTGGATTCAGCAGGCATTACTATTCAATGCCTTTTGTCTAGCACGGAAGACTAATGAAATATTGGCACACTGTTGCACAGACTTGGTGGCCCACAAGAGCCTACTGTGCAAGGGCACTGGAAAGGAGTAGAAAAGAGTGGAGAGAATAACATTTCACTTCAGATGTCTGATTTGCATTCTCAATAAATAGATGAATGTTATTTTTTTAAAAATTAACAGAATCAGAGCATTGTAGATTTTTGGATGAACTGTGTCCCAAGATGTTAGATTGACTAAATGTTTGGTAAAAATCATACATTTGAAGTAGAAATATTTCAGTGTTGGGGTTTTTTTAAGTTTTATTTCATATCATTATCTCTACCTCCTTTTGTAGCTACTACAGTGCTAATCAAGTATCAGTTAAGGAGATTGCATCCTAGAATATATTTATATATTCCTCTGGAAAAGATACTTTTTTCCAGAGGAATAAAAGCTTGGGGAGAACAGTCTCTGACAACTTGAAGGTCAGTATCGCAGCCAGAAGAGCAAACAAGAATGAACTGCAGAACCCGGTGTCTTAAATGACCAGTTTAGGGTAGGTTTGGAATGGAAATCTGGGTGATGAACTGGAGTGGCTGCAAGATGGGGATATTCCTTTGTGCGGACTGGGCAGACAGCTCCAGCAGAGGGGCCTCGGTAGCAGGCAGCAATGGGCAGCAGGTGCCGCAGCTGTTTGGTCAATGTGAATCAGAATCCACAAACTCAATGGAGTGGAAACCCAGCATTAGCAGATTGCCAGAATGTTGCAGCATCTTCCATGTGGAGAAATCTGTGCTGTCCGTCTCTCACAGACGTAGTCAGCCAAGCTCCTTGAAAATTACCTGTGTGAAATTGTTTCTTGGGTCTGTGTGTGCAGAAGGGAATCCACAGCATTTGGTGTTCTGGGCTATAACTACAAACCTAAAAAAAATAAAGAAATTACAAATTAAGTTTAAAAAATCTTTAAAACATAAAATAATAAATATTAAAACAACTTTAGTAAATATAAAATGTCAACATAAAATACAGATAAATTACAGTTATCAGTATCAGATGCCATGATTGTGAATAGTTCGTGTCTCGCTTTTTAGGTTCAGTAGTTTAATAGGTAAGTTTTGCAGTTTTTCTCTCATTGAGGCTGGAGTGGAGTGTGAGGAACTTAGCAAAAAATTTAAGCAGGCTAAGTGTTGGTTGTGCATAAAGGGAATATTAAAAAAAGAGTCATAAACATCAGAAGAAGTGGAGCAGCAGTTGAATACTGGTACAGTTCTGATGGAGCTGTGGCCCACTGGAGGAGATTTCCTCAGCAAAGACTGGATAACAGAGGGGTAAAAGCAATTAAGCATAGGTGCAGAACGCGATACAAAACTGTAACAGTTGTTCTTGTATGTACAGTTCTGCTTCCATCATCCTGAATATTATATTTAGTTTTAAGGCTTTAAATGGGTCAGGGAAGGGACTAGGACTGACCAAAATGTGTGATGAGAAGAGAGGATGAAGACACTACTGATGTTTAAATTGGAGATGTAATCAATATGAATATGAGGAAGCGACGATGAATTACATAAAGATAAGAGACCCTTAGCTTATATTACAGAAGCAAGAATATTCAGTAGAAGACAGGCAATTAATTAAAATATAATCTCAGGTGCATCAGTAGTTTTAAAAGCTAAAAGTTTATTGAACAGCTAAGAAATTTAATCTGAGAATATCAAAGCAACCCTCTCTTTCTAAAAATATCAGTATCCCATGTCTGTTGATGGTCGTGTATGGGTGCTTCGGGAAAGAGCATAAGGTTAGATCACATAGATGGCACCTTTTCAAAATAAACCAATCTGGCACGCACTGCTTAAGGATGTCATGAGCCAGACACTGTATCCACGTGTTTGTGTTTAATAGTGTTGTTTGGGTTTTCTCCTATCTGTACATTTTTGTCATCCCACTTTATGCTTTTGGCTTCCATGTTGTGGCAATGACTCTCACAGTTGTAATTATGGTTTACTCGATGTAGTCTAGCTTTTTCATTTATTTATTATAAACCTGCTGCCTGGTTTCATAATTTCATGGATTTCATTAACAGGAATACCCAGTTACATTAAGAAAATCATCTTTTTAAAGAGAGAGCCTCTCATGACACAGGGCTGCCTCTCTGAGGAAGGCTTTCTGTAATTATTCACTGGGGGGTGTCTTATTACCTGTAGGAGACACAGTGTTTGCCTGTCTTCTGGTGTAACAGCCCCTGTGGACAGCTGGCAGGTTTCAGCCTGGCCACAACTGCTGAGTCCTTATGGGGAATAAAGTTGATCTGTGGCTATTTCAAAATAAGCTGCCAAGTACTCACAATGAAATGCTTCGCCCATTGAATGCACAACATGATACGCGCTTTTCTGTAAATGCCAGTGGGTGGCTTTCAGGGTGCGTATCTCCTGGGACCAAGACCTACCCGTCAGAGCTCAGAGGTAGAACTTTTTTGACTGATAAAACCAGCCTTTTGTCCTCAAACCCACTTAAATGTAATAACACCTCATTTCGTAGGTGAAAATTCAGTGTGTACTTTGCCAGCCCTCCCTCTTCGTTAAGACATTTACATAGGGTAATGACCACGGAACAGGTTGGTTCCTAAAACTAATTCATAGGTATATTAAGAGCAAAATCAGAGACTTTCTGCCAAAATCACAGGAAGTTCTTTTCAATTAAAAGTAGGAAATGGTTCCTGCTTGTTGGGCTTTGTGTTCCAAGTGTGATGATGTGAAGCGAGGTTTTGCAGTGAGTATTCAGTATCCTAATCTTTACTCCTTTCTCTCTTTTTCTAGGAGAAGCTCTGCCTACCACATCACATCCTAGAAGAAAAGGGCTTGGTAAAAGTGAGCATAACAGTTCAAGCATTGCTAGATGTAACCACACTGAAACAACCTTTATTCACATGAAACTACTATCTCTGCTGTTACCAGCTCCACTGTGCCATCCAAGAATCAAAACACTGCCCAGCTTTCCAATGCTCCAAGAGCATTCTTGTACTTCTGATTTCAAAATTGTCTTTCAGACTGTACACGTGCGTTGAACTACAAACCAGAAACTAAACAGAAACATTTTCTAGAGCAAACTGGGGCTTCACTGCTTTTATAGCTCACTTTGTACAGTACTTACTAGAACAGCCACCTCTCTGCCTCTTAAAAATGTGTGGAGTACACAGCTGTCTTGCAGCAAGATACCTTCATATTATTAAACTAAGAATCGCTGTAATCATTTTGGGGGAACAACAGGAGGGAGACTACATCAGACTTCTACCACATTAGGTTTTTCTGCAGTTGCTTCAGGCTATTATTGCCTTTTAAAGATATCCAGACATAAAATATTTATATAAATATTATTTATTAGTGAGTTGTTATTCATCCTTTGGATGCAAAATGTAAATTAGGAAACTGTATTTTATTACTGCTTTTTTGTGGTTAAACACTTTATTTTATTATAAATATTTAGTTATTTTTTATTCTACTTGGTGTGCAGTAGCTCTAGATCTCGGTAAATTGTGTTTTCTAATATGTAAGATAAAAAGCAAACAAAATAGGTGCTTTTATTAAAAGAACAGCTAGCTGGAATGGCATTCTTTTTTTCTTGAATTTGTGAAACATGGGTAAAAATTTGTCTGCATTCCATGGAGTTTTTTACATTCCAGTAGCACTTTTCCCCCCATGACTAAATTGGCTGAAACTGAGAGCACACCCATTTTATTTGTATATAGATGTTTAAAAAAAAAAAAAAAAAGGTTGTAAACTTGAAAAATAAATGTGAACAAATATTTTTGATTGCTTATTTTACTATGCACAAGATATCTAACTTTTGCCACAACAAAATGAGCGATGTGCATTAGCATCATTTGTCTTGAAATATAATTTTGCACTGTAACTTGATTTCTTTTAAAGACTACAGCACTACAGAACAAAAAATAGCACAAGAACATGAATGAGAAGATTTACCAGGTAGCCAAAATTTTTTTTTTTTTTTCTTTTTTTCCCAACGATTCCTTCAAGAGGAGATAAAATTATCAAAATTGCCAAAGGCAGTCTCAAAGACCTGATCTTCCAGATACAACCTGCTGGGTACAGTGCCTCTCCTTATAGTCTCCATCATTTTCCCTTGAATTAAGCACAATGTTCTGTAGTGAAAATGGTTGCAGGATCAGACCTCTAACCCCACGTCAGCAATAGGAAATAAGGTTCTTTTTCTTACGGCTACTTTAAATTTTTTGAAGAGATTTTTAGAAGCATAACTTATTATTAAAACATCACAGGTTTTAGAGGAAAAAGTTCCAGCACAGCGATTCTCACAATATCTGGAACATCCGTTTTTCTTTCATAGGAGAAGCTAGCAATGTCGCTTCAGCAAGCAGGACAGGAACGCTGCATGTGGTGAGAAGGCTAGCTGTCAGGGGTCGGTGGTGCATACAAGCAGGTAGTTCGAAATGTGTAAGTAAAAGAAAAACAGGCAAAGCAGCGGGAGGACTGAATATTTAAGCAAGAAAATGTGGAGAGAACTATTGTATAAAGACTTTCTGGAAAGATGATGCATACTTGTCACTACTATGTATCTAGGCAAAGTTACACACACACACACACACACACACACATTCACAGATGCTGCATTTAAAACCACCAGTATTCCAATAGCAGATTTTTAATGGTTAATACAGTATTTGAATGCAGACCAGGTGTTTTAATACCACAGATTGCCAATGGGCTGGTATGTACTGACAGCCACATGTTAGGAGGAAGAAAGTGGACTTGCAGTGAGACATACAGTAAGCATGGAACATCCAGTTACTTCAACCAAAGCAAAAGCATTTTATTTTGTAGAGGGAACATTGACTTAAATCGTAATTTTGATTGGCAGCTAGCATATTGTTTCCTATAAAATGTACTGTGCACTTTAACACTAAATTAAAATGTATTTTAATATTTTACAGAGCTGCACAAATATCTGTTTTGTCAAAAAGCACGAGCAATGTAAAGAAGTGAGTCAGAGTTTATCAAATTTTAAAAGCATTCAAAGATCAAGTATAAAAATAGGAATATTGATTTCTGCATCTTGAGGGATAAAATGCAGGTTTCCGGAGTATTTTTTTACAATGTATATATGGCAACATGAAGCTTTGTAATTATTATTTTGACAAATCTTGTTTTTTCATAATTAAAGTTTTGGTTTTCTCCTGATAGTCTTTCGGTATTTGCTTGAAGTTGGCTGTAAGTAAATAGCTCTAAATATTTTGTAATACAGCTTTTTTTTTTATGCAGTCTTAACCTGTACGGCTAAAAAGAGAATCTTCATGAATCTTTGTACACTATTTATATGTGCAATAAAACATGCATGGCAAATCTATAATACCCTAAGCAGTGAACATAATGTATATAGAAAATCTTTACCGTAGTTACAATTAAACTATATTATTTGTAGAAACCCTTTAATGACTGTCCCTGTGACTGACAGTTTCTTGTAAGAGAGGTGGTGGTTGGAGAGCTTACTGCTGGGAATGGCGGGCGAGGGTTTGGGGATGGAGATGATGATGATGTGATGCAAATAAAGGACTTTGGCAGCTAAACTAGGCATAGGATCCAGCTGGTAACGTGGGTTGACATTGGTTCCTGCCACTTTGCTGCTCCTGTTGCACAAGATCTCCTGCCGGTCTTTCAGTGAACAGCAGCAGCTGAATTACCTGCCCTCTGCTTCCAGGGCTGGAGCAGGTGGGCTTAGCTCAGGGAGAAGGGAGACTCCACCTGCAGTTTGCTGGCTCCTGCTCACGGCGCCTTAGGAGAGAGTCATTCCTCTTACTGCTTCCCGCTCCTCTGCACAGTGCTGCTTTTTCTCTTCCCTGCCCTCCTTCTGCAGGGTTTTGCTTCAGCAAACATCAGATGTCTGTATTCTAGTGAATCCAGGCAATAATGCAGGAAGACTTTCTGACCTAGGGATAACCACAGTGTCAGGGCTATGCCAAGCTGCTCTGCCCTCCTCCTGTCTCTGCAGAAACAGGTAGTAGGGACTACTGCTCCAAGTATACACTTTCTCTTTCCCATGCAGGATTCTGAAATCACCCAAGTATGGATTCTTCAATTTTTCTAACGAAGGATCTTTACCTTAACCAGGTGGTTTTGTAGCTCTATTTGCTCAGGTTTGGTAGTGGATTTTGGAAGGAGAGGCTCCTTCGGCAATAATCTGGGGAGATCCTGCTTTTGATTGCTAAGGAAGCTTGAGTGCCTTTGTGGCTGTTGCAATACAAAGCCAGGACATGCAGACTGCTGCATTGGAATCAGCACGATTTCAGCAGGAAAAGTCCCGCAGCAGCAGTCCTCTGGTGCTGCTCCTCACTGAGAGCAGAGTGTGCGTAACGTCAGGCAGCTGAGGGCCAGCGCCAGCCGCGGTTTGAGTATTGCCAATGACAGCGATCTGACAGCCTCGCACAATTCCCGTCGGGACGGCGCAGACACTCGGTAACCACCTGCACAACTGATTCAAGTGCCCCCAAGTCTTCTCAAGGGTTTGCACTGTCCCGGACTTGCAGCCTGCGGCCCAGGGCAGTTCAAGGGCCCCTTCCTTGCCAGCGCTTTAGCACCAGTCGCGCAGAGCTCAGGGCAGTTTCTATAAAGCCTCGAGGTTACTTACTGGTAAAACCAACTCACAAGATCCTGCTGAACACTTACCTGAATCTGCTCCTGCTCACAAGCAAGGCGACTGGAAAGTCCCGCTCCAGGAGGAAGGCAGCAGTGTGCGTAAATGCTAAGTTTTATCAAGGAAGCAAACGGTGCGGGAAAGCAGTCAATTATCGAGTGCCAAGTAAGACAACACAACAGGTATTTTCAGCTCCAAAATTGTAGCTGGGCAGTTGTTTGGGGAAGCTGCTATGGTAATTGAGCTCCTGCTGGACTGTAAATTAAGGATACAGGAAATAAAGCTCCCTACAACCATCTGCAGTGTAATGGGAAACTTAGAATTATGCCATATAAATTTATCAGGTAAAAAAGAGGGCTACTTCTCCCCCATGCAGAGCAAGCTGTTTCCTACCATTAACCCAGCAGCTTTAAAATGGTGGTTTAAAGGCACTTACAGTAAATTACAGGCTTAAACCTGTTTTTTAATTTCCTCTAATATAACATGCAAGCACATACACTATTAGGGAATGGAAAAAAGAATACATCTTTCCCCTAAATACAACTATCAGAATGCATCAGACAAAAATACTAGCTTTGACAGATAACAAATAGAAATGTTTATCAATTAGAAGTACCTGCACCACTCCGAGCACCAACTCCACTGCTGCTCTGCCCGTAGCACTTGGCACACGGCTGCAGTGCCAGCCCAGCACACTTCTGCTCCACTGCAGTGTTAGATATAGCCCAGTAATTCATTTGCTGGCGACAGCAGAGCAGTTTACCTGGTTGCTGAGGGGAAGGAACAACTAGAAAGAGCTGCCACACATTAAACAAGCCTCTGAGCCAATTCTGCTGTTGTGGGAGTGGAAAAAATATAAATGTTTAGCACTTGTGGCTTACGACTTTTGTTAGTGCCTTGCTTTGTAAGAAAGGGGGAGTTAGTATCTGTTGTAAATCCACACAGTGTGGAAAAATTGCAATCAGCACTTCAGAAAACTCTTGGGATGCGCACAGTTGTATCTTCCCAGGCAGAATTCTAAGCTTACTTCAGAAATAGGTAGATGCAAGGTTGGTAGAAGTCAATACATAATTTAAGCCTGTCACCAGCAACAGAGTAAGCTCCCTGCATCAGCCTCCCTGCAACCTAGAGTCTAGCAGGGGCCAGAGAAACATTCAGCATTGCTTACAAAAGCAAACCCCACATCTACCCTAGGATTTCCTCCGGCAAGAGTGAGTTAAGGTTTGAGCAACAATGCAGGTTCAGCTGAACCACGGGAAAGCAGAGTTTACAGGTGATTGCTTGAAGTTACGTAAGGCAAGATAAACAGCTCGCTGAAGAATCTGTGTTCTTGCCTCTTGCCCTATAGAAGGTAGCTGGCAGCATTATACCCCGGGAACTGCTTTAGATCTGCAACTGTCACTCCTAAATTCTGCCATATTTTGTAAAATAAGCACATTCATTTTCAGCAATGAGATATCAGACCCTCTATAGATAGGAATTGCTTTTTTCAGATCTATTTATCAGTTTCCTCTCAGTCCTGTTAAGCTGAAGAAACCCAGAAACATAGCATAAGCCTTTCACACTCAGCAACATCAAAGGCAAGTGGAGAAAAAAAGTGGAGTCTCCTCTACTACAGACTGCTTCCCCCACATGTATTTTAAGATGTCTTTTCTTTAAGTATTATCCATGAAATACTCTTCAGATTATTTGTTTGATGTTAATAACGCATAGGACAGTAAACCACTCTGCATAGCAAGCTTCTGTCTCTATTCTCCACCAGACTTTGTTCTTGGAATGTATTTAGAATGTATTTAGACAGGCCAAAGAAAAAATACACCAACCACTTCAGATTAATTAAGTAGCTTGATTGGTTGTGCCACTAACGACTTCCTTCAGCATTAAGTGATGAAGTGAACCCTGGTATTTAATTAGCTGAAGAGGCACACTGTTGTTATTCAGTCTCTGCGTAGTTGCACTAGAAACTATTTTGAGGTCCCAAGTATGTATCCACATTCATAATCTGAAACTGACTCATCTGCTAATTCTCATTTTGACCTAGAATTCAGCATGCACCTTCGTGGTGTTGAGTTTTTGAAGCATGCAAAAACATTCAAAATACTTACTCTAAAGCACACACATCAAATTAAGTGGGACTTTTATTTTTCTTAGCAGTACAATCAGAAAAGCTCCATTTTACAGAAACTACTTCAGCAAATGATTTTTGTTTAGTTCACCTCTACCCCTTGATTCATATTGGACAGGCGATGCTCACATCCAAATGGTTCAAGCATTGAGGTATTTTGCATGGTGTTTGATGTGGTCATTAATAAACGTAGCAATGAAAAAATAGCTGTGATCATAACCCTAGAAAAGAACAATAAAGAAGTTAGCAAATACACGTAGTTCATGGTAAAGCATCTGTGCTAAGCTCTCTTCTAGGAAAACTGACAACTCTTCCTGTTTGATCTGTTTCAAGAAATCAAAAATACCTGTATTATATATAAAAACTGTAAAGGATACCTAAATAACAGGTTAAGTACATATGAACACTAGGAACCTGAACAAACAGGAAGTACCTTAACCTGCCCTAATCTGGGCATTTAGGTTAGAGATGGGTCATAGCAAGCATCAGTAGCAGAGCAAGATGCAATTTGAGAGAGCAGTTCCCCTCACTGGCATTGTCCTACTGGTAAAACACACAGGAGGTATAAGGAGAACACAGTCCAGGTCTGAATTACTGCTCCAGCATGATGCTAAAATGACATTTAAACCTCTGAACTACTCCACTTTTTCAGCACTAACCGTATGTTTTGGTGAGGGCTCATGATAAGTCAGAGAGGGCAATTCCTCATTCCCCACAGCTGGGCCGCTCCCTGAGTCTGGCCTGAAGCTGCCAGTTGCTTACAAAGAACCTGATGCTCTCAGGACAGCGCTGTGCTGGACCACTGCACTACAGGAAAGAGCAATCCTTCACCAGGGTCTTTAAAGGAATCTAAGATTGCAAGCAGTTCCCTATCTTTCCTGATTTACACAAACACAGGCAAGCTAAATCACAAAGTTTTATGCTAAACACACAATACCCACAGTACAGATAAGGAATCCAGCAAAAGTACATCTGGCACTTTGCTTGTACAGTGACTGTGATACCTGTTAAAAATCACTAATGCAGCTTCTTCAGCCAACTACCAGCAACTTGAGTTACCATCAATGGATCAGCTTGTTGAAATTAAAATCAGGACCCCACCCAGTGGTGAAATGCAGCTGAATCTGACGGATATTGCACTCCTTGATGGGTGGTATTAAGGAAAATATCACTTCTCACCCTCTTCCTCACTTGGCCAGGGACAGACTCACAGGTAATTAATATATGCCCCATTAAGAGACACTCTCTTCACTACCTCCCACATAGAACCATAAATCAGAAAGCAACAACGTGGTAATAGAGGACTGTGGAAGCAACTTGCCTGCTGCAGTCTAAAAACCACCGGGATTTTCCGCTCTGTGCAGGCAGCAATGAAGTTATCAGGCAATAATTGGCCCGCTGATAGGAACTGGTCATCTTTGCCTTGATCAATCAAGATGTCCAGGTGAGAATCTGGACAGGACTTCACAAGTTGTGTAGCATCATATGCCTGCAGAAGTAACAGAGAAACAACGTTCAGTTATGTATGTTAGACTGGGTTAAATTTGACGACTGCAAGAAAAGAACGGCACGTATAGAGTACTGGTGACAGTGATCTGGACACCAAATTACACTTTGGAAGAGCAAAAAACTGGGGAAATGCCAGACAACTGAAAATACCCAGGTTTTAAAAGGGTCACATAGCATGATCTAAGCAGTTAACAAGTTGGTAGTTTGACCAAAAAGGAACATCCAGCCCAGGGCTACATTCATACAGAATCGAAGAACAGCAATATAATCTAGTACCGATTCACAAGCTTGTACAGAAACTAGATCCTGCCAAAACAGCCTGGTATCCTGATGTAACTATTTCGGCAGCTAAAGGTCAACACACCTTTGTAACACAACTATGCTCATGGAAGGCATTCAACCTGAAGGTTACCATGATAACTTGACCAAGAAAACTTTGTATGACTGAGAAACAAGGCACACAGCGCATAAATTAAGGACTATTAACATATATGTATCAAAATGTAACTGTGAATGGGGAACGTTTCCTGTAGGGTTCTGTGTTTGGTACATGCTCAACAAAAAACAAACAAACAAAAAAAAACAAACCAAAAAAAACCCAACAAAAAAAGACCAAATTCCTTTAAAAAGACAGAGAAGTGTTTAAGGCAGTGAGGAAGACAGCAAAATGCGAAGTTTTACACCAAGGCATCAGAGCCATGCTTCCAGGATGCCACCAGACCCAGAAACAACACTGCAATGGAAACAGGAGCTTGGACTCAGCCAGGCACTGCGGCCATGGTATGAAGTGATCCTTGCACATATTTACATGGCAATTATAAGCAGAAACAGGGATCAGAGGTTGTATGTCTGTGCCAATGGCAGATCCAAGATCCTGACGCTTGCTGTTGATCTACTAGATTGGGTTTGCAGAAGAGCTTCAAAGCAAGTTACCGGCCAGAAAAAATTTTATTTTTTTCCCCAAATAATTATCTTAAGTGCATGCAAGTTTAACTGATGATTTCTAAATATACAAACTACCTTATGAACAGCTCTGAAAGCAGCTAGCGCTCTCCATTCCTGTAATGTTTTAATCAGACCTGGATGTCTTCCCAAGAGATACTTTAATCCAATTTACAAGTGATTTAACTGCAGCTTGTGTTTATTTACAAAAAAAATCAGAGTACCTGGTCATGATGATCCCTTCTAACTTAATTTTAGACAGTGCAATGTTTATGCCGAGATAAAAATACCGAAGGGCTGCCCAAATAATGCAGCAACACGTACAGAAGCATTTTTGTATCTTAGCCATTCATATACAACTCCTTACTAGTTCAGATTTAGGGCCTTGGAGCTAAAAATCTAACTTTATCTGGTTTAATCCTGTTCTACAGGATACCAATTTCCAAGTATCCAATGGGTTCCTCTTCTAGCTGCCTCCAGCAGGCTGCCCCTGCAGATGCCATGAGACTCACCAGTCTCTGAACAGTTTGTAGCACTCTGTTTTTTCAGGCTACTACAAAACACAGTTGTTTTGTATATTGAGATCTGAATTTTTGAGCAACAGGCCATAGCCTAACTCAACATTTAAACTGCTCACTGCTCTCTGTGTTACATAAAGTCTCAGATTGTTCATAATTCTTCTTAGCCCGCACTTTGAGAACTTCATAAAACAGGGAGGAATTTAGTCTGTTTGATGACAGCCTTCTATCTCATTTACACTTGTTATAAGCACCATCAGGCACCAGAAAGTCATACCCACCAGAAACATACAATGTTTAGCTGTGCTTAGGGGTGTAGTAAAACAGCAGTACCAGCTCAGGGGCACCCCAGGGTTTTGTTCCAGACCCCTGCTGTGATATATATACAGATCACTCATTCATGTGTTATAAAAGGACTGTGGATGCAACACATACCTCCCATTTGCTTACATCTGATCCCAGATAACCACCAAGGGCTTTCTTCCCCCACTGACACTGAATTGGGTTGCAGATAGGAGCAAATGCTGATACAGACTGTTCGGAAAGAAAGCACAAAAAAGTATGAATTAAGAAAAGTGATTTTGGCTAACTAACAAGCAAACAAAACCCCTTTTTAACAATTGTTCTGAAGTTACTGCCAGAATCCAGGACTCCTCAACCCTGCGAGCTAGGTGCCCTAACCATTATCCTACTTCCTTCTTACTTGCTCTTTCTAGCCCCACAATTTTGCTTTCTTTTTGGCACATCAGCCAAGCTACAAAAGGCAGGGCTACGTGCCTCATTCCTTTCCTTGATGGGAGATATTGGCTTGAATTCCCTGAAGCAGCAGAGAAAGATCTCAAGTCTACTGTTGAGTCAGCACAGTCAGAGTGCAGGACCATTTCACCTCCAACTGGATTTTGGCAGAGCACAACAAAAGCCTGAGGCATGGGGCTGCTCAGCCAGTCTAAGCATGCAACAGTGTCTCATGAATCTAGACAGCTCCAGGATCTGGGGTCAAGAAAAGCACATTTCAGATCACAACTCCAGGTACTGGTGTCTGAAGTCCAAGCCCTATTATACATGGAATTTGGCCCTGGGACATCAATATTTCCACTCTTAGGCCTTGCAAGAAATAGCAACAAACCATCTGAGCCACTGCCAGTTCTGAGGTTTGGTATTTTCAATGTGATGTTTAATTCTTTTAGATAATACAATTAACTGTTAGTGCCAACAGTGAAAATGGAATTTGAACTACTGCCTCCAAAAGATAAAAGGAGAGATAAAAATAAACCTTTATCTTACATTCAGCTCTCTTATTATGCCAAGCTAATGACACTGAGCAAATGTTAAGCTACCTTCAAAAATGCAGTTCCATTTTTGCAGCAGCTGACCAAAGTGCAGGGCCAGGACAGCCCATCAAAGGGCTGACCACACGGGCAGAGCCCCTCACCTCACAGATGCCAATGCCTGATTCTCCCTCAGAAACGCATTTTACATAAGCATGTCTCCAAAGAGAACAACATTTATCTTGACCCTCATGAGTATAAAGAAAAAGCAAATCACTTCCAGAATGTTTGATTTAGGTTCAAGTAAAACAGAAATGAGCACAACTTCAGATAACTTGATTACTCTAAAAATCCATCGTTAGGAAAGCTAACATGCCAGTCTCAGAGGCAGAAAAAAATGGGGCGGAATGTTCTCCAGATACTAATTTGTGTGCAGTTCAGGTGCTTACAGTTACACTTGCTATCAGTTGGATTTAATAGACCTTGTAATTCTAAGCAAACACACATATAATAGTGGTGAAAGGTTTGCTAGTAATAAAAGCTCTAAAATGAACAAGACAAGATTTGAAAAGATACTGCAAATTGCACAACCAGATTTCTAGACAATATTGGCAGCATGAATTAACTCCAGAGCTAGAAGGAGCCTGTTCACATTTAAATATAAGAGTTGGTTTGGAAGAGCTGTAGCGTCATCCAAAATAAAGTGAACTTTCCTTAACTTTTAAAATTTGCAGATTTTTTTAAAATTTCAAATACATTGCAGAGGGGTGTTTCTGGCAATTTTCCATATTCTAATACTAGCTATCAATGAACTGCTAAACTAAAACCACTTATACATTTAATGATACAACAGAACTTGGTATGATGTTTTCTCTCTTCACTTCTATAGAAATCTGTATAAACCTTAGTATATCTCATATAAGCTGTACGATATTTTACCTTGTACTTTCCAGGATTCTTCAGAGCAAGAATAAGAGCTCCATGACCTCCCATGGAATGCCCAAATATAGACATCCGTTCAGGGTCAGTTGGAAAATTGGCATTTATTAGCTTAGGCAGCTGTAAAGAAGTTAACTGTGTTAATAAAAACGTTAAAGTAACCTGAGTGTATTTAGGAAAAAAAAAAGCACACAACTAACATGTTTTAATGCCAGGAACCCACTGAAACCAAAGACACAGCGTTGGTTCTAGCCTGACATTTGTGATCATGGCCTGAAAGCAATTTGAACGTGACTGTAAAATCAAAAGGAAACAATTCATCTGACAGGTAACACAAAGTATCTCTACAGAAATCTATCATACAAGATGTGGGAACTTCCTAATAAACATAGTCTTATTTTAATAGATACATAAATATGTATGTGCTGCTCTAAGTGACCGTAATGATGCACTGCTCCTGGGACATTATTTGCTCCCCATATTCCCATCAACTTTAGTTTTAATCCAGACCACACACACCATATGCAGAGTAAGCCAGACACCTTTCTAATATATATCTCAAGGATCTCCTTTTACACCCAGTTAAAGAAAAAAAAAAAACCCCAAACTACAAAACCATCACCCCACCCTCCCAAGACAGATAGTGAAAACAGTCTAAATGAGCAAAGCAACTAGCAGCAGAGCAGAGATTCGACAAGAGCAGAGTTTGCACAACTAACAAATCAAGACTAAAAGTGCTGGCCAACCCTGCAGCACCTCTGGCAGGAAAGATGACTCAAGGAGTTCCTGCTCAAGCCCTGCCAGGTATTACCATCTCTGTGCTGCGGTTCCCTCCATCCTCAGTACTACAGCATCTGTTGGCGAGGAAAGGCCTAACAGCTGGATAAATCCAATCACTGAAATGATCAAGGATTAAAAAAAGAAATGCTAAATTCTTTTTATAAAAGAGGAAAGCAAGAAAATGACAAGCCATCCATAAGCTGTCAAGATCACCTTAAGCAAGCTTTGGTGTTGGGAACAAAGAGCATAACTGAACTGCATCCCTTCTTTATCTTACCCCCAAACACTAGGACAACCCAGCAGCAAAGTTACCTCATCCTTTATGTAGGAATACATCCTATAGTTTGTTTTCCAAGGATCTTCAGTAGCATCCACATAAAAACCAGCACCGGTGCCAAAATCCCAGCTTTCATCTTCTCCTTCAATATTGCAGCCACCTACCATAAAAATTCTTTCTGTAGTTACTGTCTTTCCTTTACTGATTGTTCAGCATTGGAGAGCTGAACATAAATAATAATATTTATTTTTTATATAGAATATATAAATATGGAATATTTAGATAGATAAATAGAATAAAAGTCAGACAGTTGGGACACAAGCTGCTCACTCAGTGTATCTCCACCCCTCCAAGTATAAGACAATTCAGATTTTCATTCATCAACACAGTGTTTTCACAACACAGTGTTTTCAACAACGCTTTCAAAATGGCACTGACGTATTCCCTACAGATGTATCCAACTTTGAACTTGTTTCAGTATCCCTTCATAAATAAATATAAGACACAGATCTCTCCTAAACTAATACTGTAAGGCTTCCTCCAATTTACCCAGGGACTTCCTCAGAAGCTAGCACTTGTTAATCAGCGCTATCAGCTTATTTCAGTTATTAGACCTCATCCTACCAAGTACAAGAAACTATGTGAGAACAGAACCGTAGAAAATTTTCTTTCTCCCAGAAGGAGATGTATCACCGAACAGTGTGTCCAGACCAGTTTATGTGTTTCAAATGTCTGCTACACCTCCCTTTTTAAGATTCCACAGCACAGTGACACTTACCATTCCTATCATTTTTTAAGTATATAACTCTACCTTTTCTGTAATTCATTTCACTGCTCTTCATTCAGTTCAGCTTCCCGTAGAACTTAAGTAATGAATAACTGCAGGGTTGTATCCTCTTTTCCACAGCTACACTTTCAAATTAAATTTGCAGATGTCTCCTTCAAAGTTAATACATCCCATCCAGTCCTCTCCCACTCTCCCTTTGATTAGCCTGTGATTTACTAGCCTCGTTTGCAGAACAGAACGGAATATTTCAAGGTACATGTCACAGGAAGTAACGGCCTCCCTTTCTCCAAAATGTTCCTAGTTTCTGCAATCCAAAATTATATGGGCTTTCACCACTGTCAGATTACACTGCAAACCCCTGTGTAATTTGACAATTTTCCTGACAATTTGTGCAGATACCTGCCACCCTGTCGCAGTGTGAAATCAGATTTTTACAAGGATCAAAGTTTAGTTAGCTCCAGTGACATGCCCTTCAATGCTGAGTGATTTTGTGACTTAACAGTCCAGCAGTCACAGGGACCGGGAGTGCTTACACAAGATGTTAAGATCTAAAAAGTCCATCTTCAGACCTTCAGAGATAGACAAAAACTCAGCAAGTCCTGCCAGGCAATGAAGGCAACAATGATTCTCCTAAAAGAAACTTAAGGGAAGCCTTGAAAAAAGAAATTTGGAAAGGAGCCTGCAAAATACTGCTCAGCACACCTGTCTGGAAAAGCAAACTGCTAAGAAGAAGGAAAAGTAAAGTCTAACACGGCCTGACAGAGGGTCTGTAATGACAGGTATTTCATATTTTCATGCAGTCTTTTTTCCCCATCCAGATACATCTCCTGGCTCCTAGACAGTGATTCTCACATAGTCATAACTACACAATTAAAAAGCACAAGGGTTTTCACTACATACGCTCAGATCTCTTAATTTGTGATTACATTTGAACTGCTCTTGACTTGTTTCTCCAGACCAGTCCAAAGAGATTTAAGTACATTTGCAGTCTCAGAGTCAAAACCTAAGAGTATAATATGAAACACATATTGAAATTCATTTAAATGGCAGAGCAATCCTGATCAGTTATTAGACTAAAAGGCAAGAAAAAAGCTGCAAAGAAGGTTTTAAAATAAAAGGGACAAAGCAATGAACTATGCAAATGCAGTTCCACATTGATAAAGACAACTTACACATAAAACTAAGAACAAGTCCCCATACAATTACCCAATGAGAATAATGCAAAGGCTAGTTGCCCATCTCTAGTCTGCAGCAAATAGTAACAATGAAGTGTGAAGTTCATTAATACGCAAGTTTTGCTCTTCTGTCCCTCGTCATTAGAAACATGCATTTCTGTTCCTTGACCTGATGCAACTTCAAAACCTAGGCGTGAAAAACACTTTCTGGAAAGAACATCATTTCATTCCCATATTACCTGTGTTCAGATCTGACCCACTAAAACTTGGGAAGTATTGAAAGTCTGCCATCTTCGTAAACATACAGCACTCACGAGACTAGCAGAATCCAGCAAATTCTAAACATAATACACTAAATCCCCCAAAAGACTCTATTTCCAATAACTGCAGGACCACCATTTTCAGGTTCCCATACCACGAATAAGCTCAGCCTTATACAAACAATAGCACACCATTTTAAACAGCCATTCGTTGGTACACTATTGCAGCTGCAGGTGGCAAGGATTTCTGGTTTGCTTTTCAAAGTATTGAAATCCTCTGCAGATATGTATTTAGTTGTTTTTTAGTAGACAGAATAAAGAGTAAACATTACATCTTTGTGTGACAACACAATTCTGCAGATTTTTTAAAGTCTCAGCAAGCCACACAGTGCAGGCAAGTGTCTTGGATAACACATGCCTCTTGTGTTCCTTTTCTTCCCTCTCCTTGTTCATGCTGAACTTAATGGCCCCTTTGATCTAGTTTCAGTGCCATGCCAATAAAAGAATTTCGAATGCCAAACCTTCACTACCATGTTATTAAGAATATGGACAATATACTCTGCCATACCATGCAAGATATAGAGATGAGGCCATATTCTAACTCAACTGGGCAACACACTTTGTAGCACACTGCAGCACTTTAAAGACAGAGTGTACTTCAGCTTAAGGACTGTTACCATGTCTCTTGTTAAAACTTACGTGGGCTTGTGTCTGGCGCGACTACAATAAGGCCATGTTCAGCTGCAGCCTGATGAAAACCAGCTTTCGTTATAAAATTCTGTTCTGTGCAAGTTAACCCTAGAAAAATAAAAATATCATTGGTTACACATTGCTCACAGGACACCAGTTTCAAAACACTTTTTGACAGAAAAAGTTTTGAAAAACAAGAGGGATTCCTATCGCCATAAATATGGGAAAGTCTTTTCACTAAGTTCAACAATAAGTACTTAACAATCTACAGACACAGACACAGTTGCACCTTCACGCCTAGTCACACTAACATTTGATCAAAAAGAGGTTAATGGGTACTCTCTAGCTGCTTGAGCACCCACTCATGTGGCACACAGCTTCCTCAAGAACTGTGTATTTAAATCCATTGACTACAGACACTGTTGCTAAGGTTAACTTCTTGTTAACCACTGACATCTAACTCTGCAACTATATTTTTTCTCTCTACCGCCATTTCACCTGCTTGCATTGCAGAATGGTACATGTCATCTGACAAATCCTACATCTTTTAGACAGGATAGAGACCTATAAGCACTCTGGCTCCAAAATCCACAGTAATCTGTGTCTTTTGTACCGCAGCAGGCCCAACTGAAGTCCAATTACAAATAAATAATACTGCACACCAATACTTAAATTTTTTTCACTGTGCTATTTGAAAGCGGTTAATGATTCTAGTTTTCTCCGAGGAGAAGTTGCAAATAACCTAATTTGACTGATAAACTAGCCAAGATAGCATGGTTTAGATTAAAAAAAATAATGTGCTACATGTCTCAGAGCTCCTCAGACAATTTTAATGCTTCCAGGTTCAAGGATAAACATTTTTACCCAGTCCACTGTCATTCTACAAATCAGACCTACTAGCTGTTTTTGTGAAATGAATACATACAAGGAATATAGTCTCCCCACTACCTGTCAAATCTCCAACCACCTACACAAAAGTCTCAATAAAGCAACTCCTAGAATTACAGGACAGAGCTCCTCCTTTTAATTTTGAATAACAGAGAGAGGAAAAAATTAATTAATCCTGCAGCCATCACCAACATAAATCTGACCATTTTGCAAGCAATGCCTTAACATTACTTATGCACTTTTGGTGCAAGACCCAGCTCTCTGGGAGATAACAGGAACAGGACAGAGGAACAAAGGATAACTGGGAGCACGTTTCTCTACACAGTCTCACCCCAGCTTGCCTTACATCCAGCAAGACAGCAGCTGGATAGGACACCACAGGAGCTGGAGAGATGAAGAAACAATGCTGCAGGTGGGACAATTTCACTCCTGCCACACAACCCTCTTCAGCCCCTGGCCCCTTCTGATCCCACAAGGTTACCTCACTCTAGATGTGCTAGCACCAAGGCAGCTAATAGCACCTCCCTTTCCAAGTTCACCAGTTGCTCGCTGCAAAATAGCACTCACAATAAGGTAGAGTTCAGAGGACAAATTTGCTCTCATGGGCTAGATTTTCCCCCCTATCCTGTTAGCTGAAGTAGTCTGTCACAGACAAAGGAAAGCAGGAGATGTCCCAATGGGAAGGCCTTTCAAAAGAACCTTTATATTTAAATGTTTTGGAACAAAAAGTATGTACAATTTAGAACAAAAAGGTAGAACATTTTGAACACTGAGCATTTTAGAAGGCTACCCCCTGAGGCCCACTGCATCCAACTTTATCACAATACACTCAAAGTAAATGCATGTTCTAGAAGATGATCTTTTGTAGAATGCAAAAGTTGCCACTGTAGTACCCCTACATCAGGTTTTCAGTAATTGTAGTGCAGTAGCTTAACCATACTTAAGATTATCTTTTTTCAGTTACTAAAATTCATGTTACTTACCCGAGAGCCAATACAGTACAGGACACTTTCCAGTTTCTGCTTTTGGAGGCAAGTAGATTCCAAATTTCATTTTGCATTTTAGCTCTGCACTGTATTAATAAAATACTCCTTGTTAATCACCACTACTTAATTAACAATGTCACTAACATTAAAAAAAGAAAGTTGAATCAATGCATTTTGTTCAAAGAGAGAGGTTTGGCCAGTGAATTATAAATACTAAACTAAATAAAGGGAAAAGCAATTTTAAACCTCAGCCTTAGCCTCTTGAATTGACAACAGCTAACCTTCCTATCTTTTTCTGAATATTCTTAAAACAGAGACTTACAAATAAGGCACACTCTTGCAGTGCTGCTAACTGGGAACAGTTTGAAAAACTGAATTTTGAACCCCAGCAATATTTAACTCGAGCTTTGCCTATTAAATTGGAAAGTAATTTTTACTGAAGAACACATCCACATGACTTGCAGAACATACACTGTACAGCATGCTCCAGCAACAGAGGTTTTCAAGACGCTAAGTCTACAGACTAACCAATTGCCCAATTAATATTAAAACCTAAAATTGTCAATAAAATCTTAAGTAAGCATACCTAATGATTTTTTTCTTTGTCTCAGAAATGGAAAAAAACCCTGATTTTTTTTCTGTTCACCTTCATCAAAGAAGACTACCTACTGCATCTGTCTGCTCACAGCATTTATTTTAAGAGTGCATAGCAGCAAAGTATCTGGAAGAGAGAACTGAACTTTGTACACATGGTGGTTCTCTGTGCTGCAAACAGGACAACCTAAAAAATAAGGGAGCTTCATTTTCGAAGATAAAAACACTGGCTTCCCACCTCAGATCTGCAGCACTAAGTATACTAGACATGTTAAACATTAACACTGAAATACAAGAATACAGCCAAAGCAGCAGCAGATGGCATTCCTTACTGAAACAGGGACATCAGCGAGAACTCACTGTTTTCCTGCAGACTGAGAACACTGACAACGATAGATGGATTCACCTGCCCCATGCTAAACATCTAGGTTGCTTTTATAGCGTTTACCTGTCATGTTCAAACACCTTCTGGAAACCCTCAAAGCATTTGTTGCTGGAAACCTGTTTCAGTGCCATGGCTTTAACTGAAAAAAAAAAACCAAAGCAAGTTAAATCTCAAAATAAAATAAAACATTCCTGGACTTATACTGAGTTATGAGAACTGAGAAGCTGAATACAACTTGAAGCATCTTTGTTTAATGACATTTTTTCAGAAGAAAGAATCTCCTGCAAACACTTTCTGATCTTTCATTAACTATCTATTTCCCCACAGAAACTTGGGGGGGGGGGGGGAGAATTGAACTCTTGCAAGCAGAACCAACAAAGCATTCCTGCTTTCCTACAGATCCATGTCTCCAATCACCTCTACCTCTGCAGTAACCCTAGCTCGCTCTTCCATCTACCAATGCTGCTACCAGACAAGAAATCTCATGTGCTGCGATTAGCCTGGAGCTGCCTGTGATGAGTGGCCTGGCTGCTACCTCCACGTTGACCGTGCAGGATATAAACATGCCTCACCTCTCATGTGCCAGTATCCAGCCACTAATTACCACAACACCGAGGGCTGTACAAACCGTTGATGGAAATTAACTACCTTGTTCTCAAGTCTGGGGGGTGGCAGAAACACAGGCCTCACAGAGAAGCAGGTGTCTTATTTCCATGGGAAACAGTATGAAAAATACAAGCAAAGAAAGAGTCAGGAGTTTTAAAACAGCCAGTAGCACACTCTAAGGAAGTTTGGCAAGGTTGAGACAAATGGCGACACCGTCAGTCTGCAGAGACAGCAGGTAAAGCCAACTAGGCTGCTCAAAGAGCGGGAAGTCTGAAGGGCAGCCACACAAGAAAATCCTGAGGTAACACCAGACCAGGTAACAAATGTCTGAAGGAAAACCTTCCCTCCCTCCTACCTGTGCGCTCCTACGGTGCATGGCGGGCCAAGCCACCCATGAGGGCCAGCCCTCTGGGCCTGTTCGTTGCCTTCTACCACCCGCGTGGGGCTGGAGCTCAGCGGCGCGTTACACCCGTCCCCGCGGCAGCATCAAGCCCAGGGCCGCGGGGGCTGCACGCAGGGCCCCGGCCCTGGAGGCCCGTTTCGGTTTCCACACCGCCAGCCCTGCCCGCTGCACCCAAGCGCTCTCCCGCACCTCCATTTTCCCCCCGGCCGCCGGCTGACTGTGCCCGCGGGCCCGCACGGGCCTGCAGCCGCCGCCGGCCCGCTCCCGCCGCAGAGAGGCCCCGGCCCGAGGGCGGCCCGCCGCGCCCCCCGCCCCGCGCTGCCGCCGCCGGCTCAGCGCCCCCCTGTCCTGCTCCCTTACCCCGGCGGCGCGGCGGGGCCGAGCGGCGGACGGCGCGGGCGAGAGGGCGGCCCCCGCGGGGGTGCGGCCTCCCTGCGGCCCGCCCGCAGCCCCGGCCCGCCCCCGGCAACGGCGGGGTCCTGAGGCGGCCGCTGCCAGCGCGCCATGGTGCCGGAGGGGCCGCGGGCTGCGCCGGGTTTTGGTGCGCTTCCCCCGGGGAGGGCTGGGGGGTTTCGCGTCTGCGGAGGCCGCGGCCGCAGCTCTCCTCTACCTCCTCCTCCTCCTCCTCCTGTTACGTCCTCCTCCTCCGCAGGCGCTTCTCCAGCTCTTCTCCCAGGGCCAGAGGGCGGTGGCTGCCTGCGGCCTTGGCACCTTCCCGGCCCGGTGCTGCGGTGGTCAGCTGCCCAGCTGGAAAGAAGAAAATCTTAAACTGTGAAATGAATAAATATAAAGTTAATCCAGACAATCTGATAACAGTGTGCTACTCGAAGCAGCTAGGGTTTCTGTTAGCGTTGTTTTCCCTCCACCACCAAGACCTCATGGGGGGAAAAAAGTCAGTGAAGTGGCCTGAACTTGGGCCGCCACAGCATTGCATTTCACATCTTTTACTTCTCCTCGGTGTTTCAGCATGCTTCATGGCAGCTGCCACCTGACAAGGTCCTGATTTTATAATAACAACAAATTCTAGTTCAGGTAGTTTTTGTCATGACACCTCACTTGCGAGACCACAAAGGAAAGAAGATGCTTGGCAGTGCTGTTGTCTTGTTCACAGCCCAAATTCTTCACACTTTCTGTTGTTAAGGGGTCTTTTTTTTTCTCCTTTTTTTTTTTTTTTTTTTCCGTAAACATGCCCATCGGTGGCTCAAAAAGTGTCCTCAGCAAAGCTCTCTCCCTCTTTCTATTCTCATGCCACATATGGCATTAGCGGTAACTATTTTTGCCCGTAACATTCTGCAGTCTGATGATCTGTTACTTTGCCAATGTGGCAATAATTCATTTCTATATTTAATCCCTAATTCTAGCAAGGCGCAGTACTGACAACTTTGGCCCACTTACTTTCTACTCTTCCCCAGCAGATCCGTTTGGACTGTGGCTGCTGGACCCTGGACCTGGGCCAGCCATCCTGTCTTCCAGAGCAGCTTTCCTGTCCTTTTTCTGTACTTGGATGTAGCTGGTACGAATGCTCAGCCTATAAGCTGTTTAAACTTTCTTCTCAGTTTTTCTTTTGCAAGCCAAGTTTAATTTGCCATTAATCAAATTTAAATGTTTCTTCACTAGTATTTCTCAAAACACTTTTCAAGTTATTCCTTCCTTCTCTCTCTGTGTGCGTTTTGTAGCTCTCTTAATGTCTAGCTCTCACTAGCAAGATATTGCCTAATTAGTTTGTTATTTGTTCTAAACTTTAGTTAGTCTGTTTTCTCTTGTATATAGTCAGCTATCATTACACACATCACATCTCATTTTCGATGGTACCTGTAATTGTTTTTAGCTGTTTCTGTCTTGTCAGTATAAAACCTGCTTACTTCAGCACTGATGGTGACAAGATTTTAATGTGTTCCCGGTCCTCCTGTCCGAGTCCCTTAGATAATCTCTGTCCAAATTGCTCCCATTTCAGAGTGACATATTCAGAAAGATCCAACTGGCAGCCTGCTGATGAGTTTACTAGCCTCCCCCCACGTCTCCATGACGTCAAGATAAAAGCATTATTTTTTATGTTTTTTCAACTGAAGTAAATGCATAGGTAAATAATGTGAGAGCTGTGCCACAGCCCTCCAGAGAGCGGTTTTCATGGCACAAAGCTGAGTATGTGTTCTGTGTAATAATGTGTGAAGAACACACCAGGATACTGTTGAGGACAGTGTAAGGTAGAGGGAGTCAAGCTGGTGCAGTCTTTACTGTGCTGTGGTATATAGATCTTTCTAGTATCTTTGGTTATACATGTTTGTTGAACTGTAATGCCATTTCTGTATCCGTTCTTTGAGAGTGTCTGCACCAGTCACCAGTGAATTCATTTTGGTTTCATTCTGCATATCATTTCAGATTATCTATAAAAAAACAGGTGTGAAATGGGCTTCCTGTCCTTCTTCTAATGGCTTCTTCTTATATGGTGTAGCAGGGCAACCTGTAGAAACAAGGATATTAAAAGACAAGAATGACAGGCAGTCACTTTGAAAAATCTCTTGGCTTATGTATTCTTGCCTTACTTATTATTTTATCAACACATACTTCTCCAATATACTTTCTGTATGTTCCCCCTACACAGACAATACTTAACAACCATTTTACTGCTGATCTAATCCAGCGGTGAGATACAATTTCACATCACCTGCCTAGCATTTCTTTTGGCATCTGTAAGAATGGATTTGTATTCTATCAGAAGGGGTTTTGCCTTTTCACCACATTTTCACCATCCTTTCTGTGCCTGAGGAAACACTCCATTAGTTTCAACCCACTCAAATGCATTTGCCATAAATCAGCAAGAAGCTTCCACATTGTAGGCAAACAACCTGCATGTCTTAAGCTTATAGTACCAAATTCTTCCTTTCCTATTTTATTTTCAGTAAGTACAGTCCGTCCCTCAGCCATGCATCTGGGTACACACTTTTCCAATGTTTTTGTTGCAGTAGTCAGAATTAAGGATGGTATCTGCCTGATAGCTGTGGATTCCACCTCCTGCTAGTGCTTTGCAGTCATTTTTTCTCAACTTTGTGTACGTGATCTTGTCTTCCCTTTGATTATTCAGAGCACTGAATTCACACTTCACTGGCTACTTTGCTGGGAGATTATTTGTATGTTGTTCTTTTCTGTAAAGAACTTTCCCAGTGTTCATAATTTAGTCATTTATGATTCTAAAGTCATATTTGTCTAAATCATCTTAAACTGTCTCACACCATCTTATTGGTCATTTCCAAGAAACATGGTAACAGTATTATCCCTCAGTATATTTCATGCTGGCTGTATTGACACAATCTGCTTCAAGTCTTTAGCTTTTCAAGGGAGAAACTTTACACAGGGAGAGGGAGATTTTTTTGACACTTCATTGTTATTGATTTATTTTTCTATTTCCCCTTCTTCACTACATCAATTTATCTTACTTTTTGTCTTAGATGGAAGTTAGACCTTCCAAAATGTATTTTCTTTTCTTTCCTTCTATACTGTCAAGATTTCACCTGGGTGCAACTTGTCATGTCCTGACAGGGTGCAACTGCTGTCCCTTCAAGGCATTTCTTTACATTTCTGCAACTTGCCCAAGGCGCTTCTTAGCCAACAAAACCCATGGCAGAGGCTAAAGACCACACACTTTCACTTATTTTATTTGCCTACATTGGGTTTTTTCCTTCTTTGTTCCATTTCTGGCTTTCATTATTTCCTTAGAGACTTAGCGTGTCATTTGAGTCCATAGGTCTTTTTGGGAAACAGTGTTGTTCTTTGGTCTTGCTTGCACTGTAATGCAAGTTACAGTGGTGTTGCTGCTAGCTGCCTCCTCTTTTTGTGTTCTTTACAAGTTTTCTAATTCTATAGGGAAAAATATCCTGTCTGTAATAAGACCCTAACTTGATTAAACGAATGAGCAAGTGGAGAAGTTTCCCTCAGCAGCTTGGTGAATTTGTCTTTGGTCAAATTACAAAATCTCTTCTGTGGCCAGAGATGATTTCGAGATCAGCAGTTGTCTTCCATCATTCTGATTATCAGTATAGCTCCCTTGGCATCTCTTTAATTTGGCCATATCTTGTATTGGTGTTTCTGCAGCACTGTACTGGTGATCTGGAATGGCTTCAGCAGCTCTGAGCTGCTGTGAGGTTGGGCATGTAGAGAAACTGCTGGAAATATATACACAGAAGATTCACAGCTGCAGAAATAAGCCATTTATGATAAGAAATTAGAAAAAGTTTGTGTTTTTTGAAAAAATAATTTGTCCCTGGAGCAGTCAAAGCACTGAAAACATTTCTAGAGAAGAGAACAAGCAGGCTTCTTTATTAGTCATGTGAGTAAGAAATATTAGTAATAATTCCTTATCATTTCAGAAAAATGCAAAATAATAATTTACAACTGATACTAAATTCAGTAAGGTATATGTGTCTGATAATTCTGACAGAAAGTATTTTCCTCTTAATGCTTTACAATTAAAAATTAAGCAGTCTTGCTTTTTTATAGTGAATTGACTGTACATATTTGTATTATGTCTTTTTTCCATTTCTTTCTAGTACAAATTAAGTTTGAACTTATGAAGAGTCTGCTTGTTTGAGAATTTTTTCCACATACAGTTCTAAAGTCCTCATGTTGGATTTACTGCACCTTTGAAGCTGATATTTTAGGTTCAGCTATCCAAGTGAAATCTGAGATATAATTGCAGCTAAAGAAAGATACTGGCTGACAGAAATGTAATAGTTAAGATCTGACTTAGTGAATGCCAAAGCACAAATTTAAATTCCATTTCAGCCAATAAATAATTTAATAGAACATTAGCGCTTGCCTTATTAATGGGAACCCCAAGGAGATGTGGAGACATAAGTGCTATTTTTTTAGGCTTATGGTTGTCCTTCCCTGGGAGATAGGTTTTTCTTTAGGTCTGAAGGGGTGAGTTAAGATCAGCAACACCAGCTGGCATTCCTAGGATTTCTTGATCCCTACATAAGCCTTGAAGTAATACAGGTACAGTGGACTTTCTTTCTTTCTTGGTCTGCATCCCTTTCCAACCAGCTTAGGTGCCTGTGAGGGAAAAAGCTAAAAGAGAAAAAGCATGCAGCATCATTTTGTGCTGCAAGACGTCACATTATCTCTAGGAAATAACCAGCATTTTACAAAAATGTGCTGCAGCCAGCCTACTCTTTGTTGTTTGTTGCTTCTGCTCTTAATTTAAGAGATTATTTTAAAGAGCATGGCTTTTAAAAATGCCGAGGAAAAGGCAGTATTTTATTGCTGTCAAAGACTAAGTATGGTAACATACCTAGATGGCATTTGGAACAACTGGCAAGATCTCCGGCAAGAAGAACGTTTATTTCAATAATATGTAGGTTTCCTAGGAGAAGTACAGACAATGAAAGAGTCAGAAGATTCCAAATACCATTTAAGATTAAAAAGTAAAAGTAGATGCTCACATTGCCTCAAAAGAAATAGCAAAAAAATTGATTGATCTGAATTTTAACAGAAGGTAGTTGTCTTCTGAATATCCTCATTTAATTTGATTCAGTCTGAGTAACTGAAATAACAGAAAAGAATAAACCTTGAAGGGGACAAGTTTTCACTTACTAATATGTGGTATTATTTAGTTATAATGAGTGTCTGAAAGTGAGCAAAACAAATGGAGTCACAACCCTCAACTTCAGATTGGTTATTGGCAGGATCCAATTTGAGACTGCCCTGGCAGGCAAAGGAGAGCCCAGGGGAGCTGGTTGGTCTTCAAGGACAACCTCCTCAAAGCACAAGAAGAGTCTTGGCATAAAATTGAACATACATGAGGCCAGCATGGATAAAGAAAAGACTCATGACTGTGCCAAATGCAAAAAGGAAGCCTACAGAAAGTGGAAGCAGGGGTGGGCTATCTAGGGAGAACTTAGAAATATCTCTAAAGCATGCCAAGGATGGAGTTAGGAAAGCCAAAGCTTCATTGGTACTGAAACTAGATTTGATGTGAAAGGCAACAAGAAAGGTTTCTTTATGTACACTGACAGCAAAAGGAAAGCCAAGGAGAATGTGGGCCCACTGCTCAATGGAGCAGGGGAGCTACTGACAAGGAACACGGAAAAGAACAAGGTACTCAGTGGCTTGCTTTTTTTGCCTCAGTTTTCACCAATAAGTTTGGCCTGTCAGGTGAGTATTAGCCAGAACAATGTTTGGGAAGACTGTACTCGTGGATATGCACAAGTCTATGGGACCAGAGGGGATGCGTTAGATGGTGCTGAGAGAACTGGCCAATGTCATTGCAAAGCCATTTTCTATCATGTTTCTATCATGTGACACCCACCTTCAGGAAGGGCGTGAAGGAGCATCAAGCAAATTAAGGTCAGATTAGCCTTACCACCATCACTGGGAAAGTAATGGAACAAATCCTCCTGGAAGCCATTTCAGGTACACAAAGAACAAGGTGATTTTGAATAGCCAACATGGATTTACCAAGAGCACAGCATACCTGATTGTCTAATTGCCTTCTGATGAGAAGTCTGCCTTAATGGATAAAGCAAGAGCGGTGGAAGTTTTATACCTTGGCTTTAGCAAGGGCTTTGCAATAACTTCTCTCAGTATCATTGTTTCTTAGCAAGATGGGCAAAATATGGGCTCAATTAGTGGACAATAAGGTGGGTGGGAAATTGGCTGGATTGCTGGGCTCAGAGGCTATTGATCAGCAGTAAAGAGTCCAGCTGGCAAAGTGACAGCCCTCAGCGATCAATAGGAGGGACAAGGCTGTCTTTATTAACGACCTGGATGATGAGATGGAGTACAATCTGAGATACATAGGTAAGAAAAAAGTATTCACTGCAGTGACAGAGATAAAGAGAGAAGGATAACAGACCTTTGTGAAAAGAAGAGGCTTCAGTTCAGAAACATTTTGGAGTTAGAAAAAAATCTAAGTTGCAGTAAGGATGGGAGATGCTATTCTGTACTACTGGTAATGTAGGTCATAGAAAAAAAAAAAAGTTATTGCCATTGACAGTGACGAGGCCCACAATGCAAAGCACTGTACACAAACCTATAGAAGCAAACCTTCTGACTTGAAGAGTTCACTGTCTACAAGACACAAAGAAGAAAAAAAGTGTTTTCTACACTTCATGTGGGGAACGGAGATATAGATTTCCAAATTCCAGCCATGATGAGCTTTGCTTATGTGGAAACTTCTGCCGTGACTTCATGCATAGTTATATGCAGCAATTCAAAATACTTCGGTGAAGTATCTGTTGGACTAGCCTGCTTCTAAATCCTGAGATTTTCCACCTTCATTTGACCCTGACTCGTTCCATCTCTTCCACAAACCAGTTTCTGAAGCAGATATCCATCCTGCCCTGGATTAATTTTCAGGCCCCTATGTGCTGCTTCCCAAATGACTACCATTTCTTTCTCATGGGAGGTATCAAGGAGAAACTTTGGGAATAATCTGTCTTTCTTTGGGTCATTCAGGGTCTCATGACTGCTGTAATTCAGCTCAGAAAGTGCCTTTATAAACTGCTTTTGCTTCCCACTTTTGCTGCTTTTATTTGCAGTAAATAAACCTGACTTAATTCAAACATGCAAATTTCAACTACGTTGCTAGGGAATTATTTTTTTTTAATGTGTCAATAAGAACTGCAGATTCCCAGATGTTCTCTGGAAATCTCTGTTCCCTCGGCACTAGGAAGTAGAGGTTTAGAGTGGGGAGACCCTCACCCATGTCTTTTAAGTTCTGGGTTCTGTTCCTGGCACACTGAGTGGCTTGTTTTGCCAGTTTTATCTCACTGTATCTCAGTTGCCCATCAGCATGCCTTTTCCTCAAAAGAATTGTAATGATAAATAAATATGAATGTAGTCTGATAGTGACTGCAGTTATCTGTTTAACGCGTTTCTCTTTCCCCCTTTTTTTCCTTAGATGTAAGTCTGTAAGGTGAAACCTCACTTCAAATGTCACAGTGTGCTCCTCTTTCATCAGCCACCTGCTTTTTGTGCAGATCAGAAGATGGCACAGTTCCATCTTTTCACCTTCTCTCAGGTGATTGTTGCTCAAAAGACCCATTCAGCAAATAGCCTGTGTTCTCCCTCAAGGAACTCAAATGTGGCTGTTAATAGTCTCTTAACAGTGGGAAATTTATCCCTTATACCATATCTCTAGGCTTAGCCTTAGCCCCATCATTCCCAACTATTTAGTTTTGAAAAGCAATATTATGTGGCTACGTTATAACTGCTGTTAGTAGTGAATGAATCTATTTTATACTCATGGGATTTGAAGACTGAGATTTTCTCCAGTAGGCAAATCCAAAGAGTGATTCTTTCCACTTGCCTTAAATACCTATTTTAGGCTGCCTCTCTCCATTGCCTTTAGGAGCTGGGTCAACTGGCTTAGACATGGACTCTTGACTAGCAGACCCCTAGCAGTTCCCAGCCTAAGTAATTCAATGAAAAAAGAGTTTTTCAGCTCACACCCCATTTGCTTTTTCTGCAAAGAGACAGGAATCACCCAAATATCTTTGTCATTTCAAACTATTCAGCAGCAGAGACTTTACAAAACAAGCGTGTTGTAAGCTTGCTTGGAAACTTACCAGCCATCATTTTAACTACTGATTTCTTTGCTTCCATTTCCTGCAACTCTTGTGTGGTTGCATGAACATAATTTTTATTACTGGGTTCCTGAGAGCAGTGACGAACCATTTAAGGATTTTCCATCTTCTAGTATTAGCAATCTTTTCTACTGCTATGGGACACTTAACAACAGGAAGAGTAACAGTGAACTCACAAAATACTAATGTTAGTATTGTTAGTGGATAGTGACCTAAGAATTTACAAATTAACTCCTTGACAATTTTTAGGTCAACTGCAAATGCACTTGCAGAAATACGGAAAAGCAGGAACAGAAAAATGGGGAATAGCTTAATTAAATTCTTATACAGATAACTTTTTTTGTTTCAAGTTTCAGAAGAGCAGCTGTAGTTGTGCAGACTAAAGGTCCATTCAGCCCAACACCCTGTTTTGAAGATGAGCTGTAGCACAAACGGTAGAAGGAAGAGGACAAGCATTTGGCGAGCAGCTCCAGAGAGCACCTACTAACAGCTAGCAATCTGAGATCCCTTCAGTTCTTGGCTCGAAATGTCTATCTTCTCTGTGTTAAAAGAGTTCTCTTTGGCTTCATGAAATTGCCCAATTTTTAAAGAGTCCTAATCTATTTAGATATTTACCTGTATGGAAGCCATCTTGTAATTTTGATTGTCCTTGTTGCTCTTCTCTGTAGCCTTTACACTTATCTTTAAATACTTTTTTAATTACTGCTGATCATTTTTTTCATAGTACCATAACACAAAAGATCTCATTCCCATGTAGTAACGGTCAATTTAGAGCATATTATTTTGTATGTAAAGCTAGAGTTCTTTCCCCCCCCCCCCCCCAAAAAATGCATCACCTTGCTTTTTCTACTTGGAATTTCACCTGCCATTTCCAGAGCCATCACAGAGTATCATGTGGTCTTTGCAGTCAGTTCTCCATTATACACGCTGTCACTTCTGATATGTATTTTTTCTGGAGGCTCCTGTAAGACTCACTGGTGTGCCAACTCCATGGTGAAGACTGATTATTCTGCCTTGCCCACTTCCTGCCTCCTAGGGGTCCTTTCACCATGCAAGAACCTTCTGTCTCAATTTGCGGTTAGATTCTCTTTAGCCTTTGATGAGGGACTATGCTGATGCGCATGCATGCTGACTCCTTTCAGAAAATTCATCCACAGTTTGATTTACATCCTTTAAATAGTATGGTTTTCTCTTTTATTTCATTATTTTTTTTACTGGCAATTTGATTTGAGGCAGATCTGACACATGATGGTGAGGAAGTCTGCTGACATAGGATCATTCCCGAACATCTCCAGTGTCAATACAGATTTTATAAAAAAAGAAAAAAAAAAGGATTTTTTTTCAGCTTCTATATTAATATGTCCTAAGGAAGGATCCCAGGACATATTGTCTGTGCCCACTGTTCACACCCAGGGTGGCAAAGCAGTCTTACTTAAAATATATTACCTCGCATATTCAAGATAAACCCCCAAAAAGTCCAGTGCTTGAAATATTACAGTACCTGGCCATGATGAACACTAACTTTTCCCCACAATCACCTAAAATTCCTTGGTTACATTAGTTTTTAATTTTCCATTCCGGTAGGAATTTGGTAGTTAAAATACTAACACAACTATAACCATCACTTACTTTGCATGGCTTTTCACTTGTTTCACGGTGCTATAATCCAAGCAATTTACATGCAGCTACTTCCAGCTGATGTCCCGCAAACATGAAGAATACGATAACTTTACTCATGTAAAGTGGCACACTGAATTTCAGTAAGGCTGTTGATTTTGCCAGCTTTTCTTTATCCTAAAATGAAGATTTCAAACTGGCTGAAAAATGTTAAGCTCTTGTGTAGGCAAATAACTTTGGACATAATTAATTGTGGTTTGCAGAACTGTTGTTAGCAATGTTTTCAGGGTCAGACAGCATGGTATGTCCGTGATTAAATTACAACAAACATAATAAGATTCAGTCAAGGAGGCTTTCAAATTGCTGTGCCTATTTGCCAGGTCTTACATGTCAGAGCTGCAGGTATATCAGAGGACTTCACTGCATTATATGAAATTTCCAAAGACCCTTTTGCCATATTTCAAGGAGTGTCCTCAGAAGATTATACTATAAATCTGAAGACCAAATATCTTCTTTTCCAAATGTCCTTGCTTTTATGGCTTGAAGTGCCAGAAGGGCAAGCTAAATGCATTTGCTTTCAATGGTCAGTGCAAAGTATGTCAAAACAGGCAAGTCTGGCAAGGACTGTTCCAAAGAACGTAAGAAATTATGATACCCCGGAGCCTGCGTGCAGTAGTTGAGTGCAGTGGAGTTTAAAGCTGAGTGGATTTTCAATTCAAGGATCTTATTTGGCACATTTCACCCTATGGTGCCTCACAGGTTTGTAGCTAAAACAATGTGTTTCTCTTTGTTTGATAACTTCTGAAAAATATGTCTACGTATTAACTGTATTAACTGGCTGAATGTCAGAGCTCAGAGGGTTGTGATCAGCGGAGAGTCTAACTGGAGGCCTATATCCAGCGGTGTTCCCCAGGGGTCAGTACTCGGTCCAGTCCTGTTACACTTACTCCGTGACCTGGATGAAGGCACAGAGTGTACCCTCAGCGAGTTTGCTGATGCTACAAAACTGGGAGGAGTGGCTGATACACCAGAAGGCTGCGCTGCCATTCAGTGAGACCTGGACAGGCTGGAGAGCTGGGCAGAGAGAAACCTCATCGAAGTTCAACAAAGGCAAGTGTAGGGTCCTGCACCTGGGGAGGGACAGCCCCATGCACCAGCACAAGGTGGGGACTGACCTGCTGGAAAGAAGCTCTGCAAAGAAGGACCTGGGAGTTCCAGTGGGCAGCAAGTTGCCTGTGAGCCAGCAGTGTGCCTGAGGGGATCTTACCAGTGTATGCAAGTATCTTAAGGGCCAGTGTCAGGAGGACGGGGCCAGGCTCTTTTCAGTGGTGCCCAGTGACAGGACAAGGGGCAACAGGCACAAACTGCAGCATAAGAAGTTCCACCTGAACATGAGGAAAAACTTCTTTCCCTTGAGGGTGACAAAGCACTGGAATAGGCTGCCCAGGGAGGTTGTGGAATCTCTTTCCTTGGAGATGCAATCCTGTGGAACTTGCTGTAGGTGAACCTGCTTTAACAGGATCTCCTGATAACAGCCAACCCTGACCATTCTCTGATCCTGTACGCTTTTCTTTACACATTATAAAGCTTGATGAAACCTTAAGATTAAAGCAAGGCTTTGAGAGGATGTCTTATTAACATCCATACTACTTCGATGTGTATTGCAACTGTAAACAAGAGCATGTGTGCTGTAAGATCAGTTGGAAGAATAAATCTATTTTAGTTTTAAAATGGAGAAAACAAAAAGGTTTCTTATTTTAATACTCTTTGTGAACGGAAATACTGCCAATAGGCGGCACTGCGGTTCTGTGACTCGGGTGTTATTTATAAATGTCAGTGCAACGGTGCACTGCTATTTATTTGTGCTGCTGTGTCGGGCTGACCCTGGCAGGACGCAGGTGCCCACCAAAGCGGCTCTACCGCTGCCCTCCTCAGCTGGGCAGGGAGAGAAAATGTAAGGAAAGGCCGGTGGGTCGAGGTGAGGGCAGGGAGAGATCGCTCGGCAGTGACCCTCACGGGCAGGGCAGGCTCCGCTTGGGGGCATTAGCTTAATTTGTTAGCAATCACATCAGAGCAGGATAATGAGAAATGAAACCAAACCTTAAACCACCTTCCCCCCACCCCTCCCTTGTCCCCGGGCCCAGCTTCACTCCCGCTCCCTCTCCCCGCTCCCAGCAGCGCCGGGGCCGGGAAGGTGGCTGGGGTCAGTCCCTCACAGGCTGCCTCTGCCGCTCCTTCCCCTCAGGGGCGGCTCCTCACACCCCTCCCCTGCCCCAGCCGGGTCCCCCCACGGGTGCCGTCCCTCAGGCACAGCCGGCTCCAGCCTGGGTCCCCCCGGGGTCCCCAGCCCTGCCAGCAAACCTGCCCCAGCCCGGGCTCCTCTCCCCGCGGGGCCACAGGCCCTGCCAGGAGCTGCTCCAGCGTGGGCTGCCCACGGGTCACAGCCTCCCTCGGGCACCCACCTGCTCCGGCGTGGGGCCTCCAGGGGCTGCCGGTGGGGATCTGCTCCTCCGTGGGCCTCCCCGGGCTGAGGGGGACAGCCTGCCTCAGCGTGGGCTTCACCGCGGGCTGGGGGGAACCTCTGCTCCGGGCCTGGAGCCCCCTGCCCCTCCTGCCTGCCATGGCGGCTGCGGGGCGGTTGCTCTCACCTGCTCTCACTCCTCTCTTCAGCTGCAGTTGCTGAGGGTTTTTTCCCCCCTTCTGGAATATGTTGTCCCATCACTGATGGATGGGCTCGGCCTCGGCCAGTGGTGGGTCCATCTTGGAGCTGGCTGGCACTGGCTCTGTTGGATACAGGGAAGCTTCTCACAGAAGCCACCCCTGCAGCCCCTTGTTACCAACACCTTGCCATGCAAACCCAATACAGCTGCTTACTCATTTTAATCTTAAGTGCTACTTCTTAGTGAAATTAATTTAATTGGCTTATTACTATAGCAATACTTCATTTCTAAGAGTGAAATGTCTTAAGCCATATGTAGTTAGCCAGAGTATACCTTTTCAGTAGAAGAATGGCAGCCCTTAGCAAAAGAGAATGATTGCGATGGCTTATTTTGAACCAGTTCGCTGAGGTAACTAAATTCTACAACGTGCTTTCTCTCTTTGTCCAGCAAGACATTTAAAATTACTTTAGCCTTCAGCAGACATCGTACTGTGAGTATGAATGGGAGAAATGAAACCAAACCAAAACAACTCCTTAAGGAAAACCTCTAGTTTATAAAACAACTGATGGCATTTAAATATTTAAATATTTTAATCTGCTTTACTAGCAGTGGGATCTGACAAAGCAATAAAGCATTGGAACACCATTTTACATTAACATTACAAAATACAGCAAACATTTTTCTCTATGTATTTACATAAGCAAACATATATAGGTATTCAAAATAGAATGCATCTCACCATCTGGCAATAATTACATAAGTACAGTGCATGGCTGGGTGGGTGGGATAGATACATAGGATTTTTTACCCTGAAGTGTATAAAGGATGCACACCAGCTTAGGAGATACATGGTGAGCTTCATGTCTTTGGATATTTTTCAAATGCAATCTTGACAGTAATAGAATGTCAATCTACTTGAAAAATGGTTGATTAAAACATTTTTCCAAACAAAGCAGGTTTTTTGGATGCAGATAGGACAGGCTGACTCAGCATGCTTTTCCTGTAAGGCAGGGAAAGGCCCTAACCTCTGAGCTAGCCTGTGTGAATGTCTTCTCTTTTTTTTTTGCCTGGAAAATTACAAAAATTTCCATTCCATTGTGATGCATAACGAAAAAACTCACATTTTTTTGCAAGATGGGTTGCTCTGAAGCTGGTCATAATAAACTGTAGTGTTCATCCCAAGCATGGACCCAGTGCTATAAAATGGCATTCAAAACAGCTGAACTTTGTCTTCTGTCTGCAGTGTAATGACTCTGTTAATTGCTATGTTCTGATGACCAACTTCCCGCAGATCTGGCATGGTGGGTAGAACAAATATAGGCACTGACTCTGTCATCCTCACTAAGGCAAACCACACAAAAAAAATCTATTAACATTTTGGTGCAAGGTGGCAGAATCAGGCATCACTAAACTGTCAAAGATGTCCATAAGGAGCTGGAAATATTGGTCTTTATCTGCTGTGCATTCTTGGCTTTGAGAGGCTTCTTAGGTAAAAGCTGCTGATCACTCAATAAAACCACTGATCTGAGTGCTTACAGAATTAAAATGTCAGGCAGCAGATATCCATGCTTCTAAGCAAAAAATAAGTGTTATGTTACCTCCACCTGTCAATTAAAGAAATTCTGTCAAGTCTCTTAGGTCCAAAACATAGATTTTATTTTAATAAGCTGGAAAAAAAATATTGTTCAGAGTCATCTTCTAATGAAATATCAAGCAAGTAATTGAAACCCTCTCTGTAGTGAAACATCCCCTGTCAGTATTTGCAACCTGAGCAATTTGACATTGTGAAAGAGGAACAGAAGGTGAAATGAAAGAGAAACGGGGGGATGATTTGCTGTGCCATGTGGGTGAAATGCAGACAGTAAACAGCATAAGCGATGGACGTTAAATGCTCAGTAACAGTTTATCAAGTGCAAGCTGGTGAAGAAGACTGCGCAGACCAGCAACCAGACTCTTGGGAGTTTTGGGAGGAATTGAGTTCAGAGAAATGCAGGGTGCCGTATATATCGTACAGCATGCAGGCAGGCTCAGCTCTCTGGCACAAATGGACCCGAGCCATCTGTCCTGTTTGCTTTTTTCTCTTGCAAGACCAGAGACACTTGCATCAAGATGGACACAAACTACACAAAATGTGGCAATTCCCTCCACTGGTAGAAGCATCGGTATTTCCTTTCCCCTTGCAGGCAGGGTTAGAGACCTTCGATCCTGTGTCAGTATTCATCATATGAAGGCAATCTGGTATGGTGGCAGATCCTGATCCTCAGACCTCTACTTTCAAAAGACCTTTGGTTTTATTACTGCCTACTTCTTGCCTGGGGTGCTTGTTCCCAAGGGTGAATCCTCAAAACCATCTCACCAGTTATGGAGTGGAGACATTTGGACATCAGGAAGTACCTGAATACCCTGTTTCACGGGATGCCTTGGACCACTTGTGCTCCATCAGTGCTTCATCCCTTGCCTGGGTGCCCTGTATGATTCAATCTGACTGTTGTCTTAGCTCAAACACCCTGTTTAGGGTCTGTATCAAACTTGTCAGGAAACAGTGGAAAGTCACTGCTCCCACCTACTACTACAGTGGTCCTCATGCACAGCTGCATTTAGCAGATTCTCCCTGAAATCCCTTCTGTGCCGATGCCTCACACTGCACAGTGGGAGCAGGGTGTGTATAGGAAGGCAGGAGCAGTGAGTCCATTTTTCCTTCTGCTGAAGCTGTTCAGGTTTTGGGGTTTTTTTTTTTTTTTGTGGTGAATAAGTGTACCCAGAGCTACAGTGACCATATAAACTACCTTAGTGAACACAGCATTTGTACCACTTGATTTATCAGGTGATCCTAAATTCCCAGTTTTGGGGGGAAAACCATTAATGGCCACAAGGTGATGGATGACATACGTGGCATTGCTGCAACATGACACTTTGACCCAGGTGTGGAGTCTGAAGGCTGTGGACCCAGTCAGTGTCCCCATGTGCATGAAGAGCTCCTGTGACCTGCGCATGGTGGCTCTGACATATTTCACATTGGAGGAAATGGCTCATAGAACTGGCAGATTTAATTATCATACTGGCAAAAGAACAATAAAAGCCGTTTCTTGGAAATCAACCAAAATACCTAGGCAAGTTTTAAATCCTCTTCTACCACAGATCAGTATTTTAAGCTAGAAGTCTTCCTCTTCCAAAGACCCCCAGCTGGTAGCCTAGAATCAGATTCAGTTTCTCCCTGTCTCTCTCTTGCTCTGTCTTAGTGGAGATTTAATGGGTCTCTAAAAACTGAACAATTTCAAGAGAAGGACTCATGAGGGCATTAGGGTTTGGCATCTGGGCCAGGCAGTGGTTTTTTTCAGAGTGGACAGGATCTGAAACTGGAATGCATCCTGCTTTTGATGATTGTGGCTGCAAAATTAATGGAATTAATCAAATGCTTGGATCTAGATTTTGCAGGTGAATGCGACACTTATGTTTCTGCTCTCCAGCAGAGTCCCACTGGCTTTGGTGAAATGGTCTATGATGCCCAAAAGGAAGCAATTTCATGACTAGGCATTCCTGTCAAGCAATGTATTTGACATTCTTTATGTAATGTATTGTGCCCTTGGAGCTATGTAGGTGAAATACAGTGTCGCTTATAAGTCCTGTTATTTTTCAAGTGGGTTCCATTTGTCCATACATATTTCATTAAGGCTGAGTCCTAATAGTGCAAGATACCTACTGTTCCTGAGCAATCTACCATAACAATGAAACAGTGAAATTATGGAAAACAATTTGGAGCAACTAAAAGTTTTCTTATAATTCTGGCTCTACAAGCACTAAAACAAAACCAGAAGGACATCTTTTATAACAGCTTTTGTAACCGAAGAGAAATGACGAGAGAGGTTCTGCTGCAACCTTTTACTGAAGGCTTTACTCATTCAAAATTTCCTCTGACATTACTTAAATCAGACTCTGTTGGAATCAGAGGCATGGATGTGGAATTGTTCCTGAAATCATTCAGCGATGTTGTGCCTGATTTTCCACTCTTCTCTCACTTCACTTCCCTGCCAACATCAGTGGGAAGGAGCAGGGAATCAAGCCCAACAATTACTTTTGAAAAGATTACTTTTAAGTTTTAAGCTGAACAGATGAAACTTCTTGAATGGAGATAAAGCACAAGACATGAAATAAAGATTATGAGTGGTGGAGGAAACAAAGAATCATTCAAGTATAATTTACCTTTGAAGTTTGCTAATTCACACTATAGAATGAATGGCAGAAAAGCCCAGTAACATTTCAGAATGGTTACTCAGAAGAAAAATATAGCCATAAAAACACTGTTACCAAAATGTCCATATAATTAATCTCTACAGGTTTTAATAGATTTTTCTTTAATACATTAAAATTTATTTTAAATATATATTAGTAAATTAACCATCATTTTATTTAAAATTCTGTAAAGTGCTCATTCAGTTGATGATAACAAAATTCCATTGTAGCAAGACAAACTAGCTGGAGCCAACTCTGCAAGAACATCAAAGCTTAGCTTTCATTTGCAAAGAGAAAAGAAATGCGTAGGTTTCTTCACAGCTCATGTTATAATACCAGAAATTGCATTTTTTTTCTTTAAGAAATATATCCTTTAGAATATTAAAAAAATAAGTTTAATAAAGCCTGTGCTTAAAATAGCCAAAGTACTGTATGAAAAAAAATTGCACATTTGATACCATTTCATCCCTGCTTTTCAACCACAGGATAATATGAGGAGTATGTGATGTTATTGGAGGGTCTCTTGAACAGGGCTGATTTTCCTAAGCTATCAGAGCTTCTCACAACCAGGTGAAATTTTCAGCATACACATGGTGGTTGTCATGGCAGCTGCTGACCATCAAACACCGCTAACCTTTTCGTTTGCTGGGCTGATAATTCCCTTGGAGGTACCATCCAAATGATGTATTCCTATCGTGACCATTGAATAATCCTTAGCCATCATTTTTGCCTCTTTTTTCAAACTCTTCATTTGTGCTAGCTGGAGCTGGCTCGAATTATATGCAAGTGCTGGGATAGTGTTCACTAAAATCAGCTGGAAAGGTTTCTTCTCCTCCTTGTAGCGACACTGAATGTAACGAGAGAAAGCTGAACGGTAGGTTTTATTGAACAACGTATATACAAGTGGGTTGACAGCCGAAGAAAGGTAGCCAATCCAAACAAATACATTAAGTAGTCCTCCAACGACTTCTTCATTGCATGACTCCTTGCAAATCACGGCCATCACATTGGTGATGAAAAATGGGCACCACATCACAACAAACAGAAAGAAGACAATGCCAAGAACCTTGGAAGCCTTCTGCTCGTTGCTGATGGATTGCATGGTTCTCCTCCCAGAAGTCCCCACTTCTCTGTTCAAAGAGCGCTGGAAGAGTTTCTCTGAGGACAGGGAACTCTGAGGGAGGAAGCTAAATGAAGCAAACTTGGTCTTTGGGCCAATGTCATTCACGCATAGCATAGCTTCCTTCTGCAGCGACTTGATAGTTAAAAAGTAGGTGACCACCATGATGGTTAGAGGGATGAAGAATGCCACAAAAGAGCCTACTAGGACAAAATTGTCATCCACAAGTAAGCAGCTGCCTTTCTTAAACACTTTGGAGTCATCTTGTAGTCCAAAGACAGGTATAGGCATGGAGATACCTGAAGGTAGATTAGAAAAATAAGAGGTTAAACACAGTAAGAAACCCCACTATTTCCAATCTCCAAGAAAAAAACCCCACGCTCTTAGCTATATACAGATAATTTCTCAAGGAATAAATGGGTATAGGACACAAATGAGCACTAACAGATGGACCCACAATTGATAGATATCCCAAAGCAAACTGAATTGACACAGGGGAATGAGCTATATTGCATCTCATGTTTCAGCAGCGGCACAATGCTAGTCCTGTTCTTGTGACATTTTACTGGGGCTGTCCTAAGAAAAGATGCTGTGTGAAACATTCATCCTGCAGATGCTGAATTTCAGGAGCTAAATGTGGTCTGCTAGGCTCTGACATTTGTACTACCACCACCTTTACAAGGTTCCAGCAAAGAAGGGCAGAGGAAGAGCAGTGTTACAGTTTTGAAGGTTTTTTGCCGTTACTCTAATCTGAATTCCCTCTCTCTTTCACAGAAACCCCAGCCACAGGTAAAACACATGTCCTTCCATCCAGCTGTCCCATGACACCTGGTAGCAACACAAGCATAAAAAACTGCTTTATACCCTTGGACCTTGGGCCCCTGTAATGATCTCCAGACTTGCCTCTTGGTTCCTGCCACCTTGGCAAAGGCTTTTATTAACTATGATCAAAATGATACTATGTTTGTCTTTTCTGGGGTGGCTTAGAGAGTGGTCTTGGGCTGTGTTTATAAGAGAATTAAAAGTGTTCTGGGTACTGGTTTCTGATTAGGCTGTGAAATACTGCTTTTAAGAGGAAATATCAGTTTTTCTCATATCTCTGAGAGTAATCTTTCATTGGCTCTTTTTCTGTTCTCCCTGTAATCTCCATACATTTGACGACACAGTCTAAATGCTAAAAAAAACCCAGCACTTTACATGTCAATAGCCAGAGGAATGACAGGGATATATTAAGCACTGACAGACCAGATGAGGCAGCCTGAGATGTGGTTCTCTGTGCAGGACTGCAAAGGTCCATTCATGGTATTGCCATCTGCTGCAGGCTGCCCTCTCAACGCACAGCCCCGGAGGCAACAGCAGCCATGCAAACTTTTTCTTCCCCTGGAGCGTGTGCTGTGTCCTTGCCCTGTTATGAACAGCAAGGCCAGGTTGATGAAGTCCGTTCTCCTTGGACTGCTATGTCTGATTCAAGCCCACTCAGCCATTTCCTCAGGGACTTCTGCAAATGCTGCTAGCGTCTCAGCAAAATCAAACAGCTGCTCTTGCTTTGGTTGTTGGGTTTGGGTTTTTTTTTTTCAATATTTGTCTCGTCCCCACCCCCCAAATGGATACTGTCTCTCCAAGTAAGGCAATATTCAGACAGTGAAAAAGATGATGTGCTGTGAAGACAGCAAAAGTGGAGTTGTGAAGCAGAGAGCGATAATGCAGCCCTCTCTGGATGAAAGCAACTAGGAGTTTGACTCCTGCAGAAAGTTAGCATCATCTGGGAGCTTCAGTCCCCTTTGCATCTTTGAATAGAAATTTCAGATGCTGTATTTGGCTTCTGAGGAAGAAAAAATTCATTAGGGAAGAATTTCTTATGATGTGAGGATGATGCTGTATCCTAACTTGTCCCTTGTGTGCCCAAGAATGTCCTTACTGGTTCACAGTTGAAACTCATCCCCTAACATTAGCATTTCAGTGGTACTTCCCTCTACGACCCTTCCTTTCCTTTCTTTCCACTCTGGTGCTTAGACAGGGAACCCTTTAAAAGCACAGGCTGTCTCTTCATTTCACACATTTCCAGTGCCCAGCACAGCCGTTCCAGTCCTAGAGGGAGGCTGGGGAGTCCAGGCACAGTAAAAAACAATAATAATGACAATAATAATAATAATATTAGGCTATTATTCTCTTCATATGTTCCATTCCTTTGGTGCTTCTGGAGCTTCTACAAAGATATTTATTTTTCTAACACCATGGCTGTTTATTTTTCTAACAACACTGTAGCTTTGTCTGCACAGGTCAATTTACAAAAGCGCTGTTCTTATCTGCCTGGGGCAGAAGCTGGTGGAGACCCTGCGGTATTGCCCTTTCTGTTTCTGCTGCGCAAGCCCTAAATGCTTGAACCTGGGCTCTGAGAAGCCAGTGGGTGAGGTGCAAGCAGCTCCTGCATTGAACTGATGGAAATCTCCAGTGATGCCAGGAAAGCTGCTGCCTAAAAAAATCTGAGTCAGTCCGACTGACAGCACAGAGGGAGAGGTCAGCTGCAAGGAGCCATGTTGCCCAGCCATGGATGAGTAATCTGGGGTGCAGAATACCTCCAGGGAAATGGGGAATGCTTTGACATTCCTTTTCTTTTTTGGATGAGTTGAAAGATGCTGAAGGCACCCAGCACCTCCCAGCATTACACTCCAGCTGCGTGGAGGCACAGCACTAGTCAGAGCAATGCCACAAGCTTCCCATCTGGTTCTGCCCTGCACTGATAACAGCAGGGCTGTTTTTTCATTTCATTCAAAGACCTAGTGTGAGCTGCAGAGATAAAATAAACAATGGCGTTGACAGAGTAAAAAGATGCCTTTCATTACTACAGACCTTATGGTTCAGCTGTATCAGGGGGCATGGGAGGAGAGGCAGCAGCACTAGAAAGGAAAATTTTAGCACAACTGCAAGCTTTTTCAAGTAGAAGGCCAAAGTCAGTTACAACTCCTCACTTGAAATACAAGGGCAGCAGTTCTCCACCTGCTTTGTTTTGTTGTTAGCAGCTTCTGGAGACTGGCATCTAAATCCAGATTTCTGGCTTTAAAAAATGGAAATGAGTTTCAGCTTGTAGCTGGAGTTTTCACATTTCCTTGTCATTCTTTTAACAAGCGCGAAAGTGCAGTTCACAGCAGAGCTGTAGCTGGCGCTGGTCATGTAAGTTTTTCTGAATGACCGTTCAAGGTGTTTTTCCCCTGCAGCCACGGGTAACTGGCCTGTATGCAGTCTGGAAATACCAGAGGTACCACGGTTTGGTAGCAGAGAACATTGACAGCTGTAACCTGCTTTTTGTGTACACCCAAGTTCTGCTGATGCAAGGGGTCCCACAAATGACACTGTGGCATTCCTGCATGGAATAAATTAACTTCCAGCCCAATTTTCTCTTTTCATCCCTCTACAGGGACTAAACTCTTTGCTCCTGTGCCCAAACAAACAAAATTTGTCCGTCTTCAACAGCTAGCTTCTGGCTTCTGTAGCATGAGGATAGCAAATTCCACACAGGGACCAAATTCAAAGGCAGTCATGTTTAAACTATAAATAAAGGAGCTTCCATGTGCAACCCATGTCCACTATTTTGATAGAATTTTTAGGAAGTATCATACGTGGCCAAGAATGTCACCTATATGTCACTCAGATTTGGTCAAGATCAGGCTTGTCCCGTAGACACATAACAAAAAGTCCTGGTCTAAGCTGTATTAGCATTATTGCAGCTGACTGAATTCATTCTTTAAAGATCGAAGTTGACTGATCTATTTCATCTTGATGATTCAGGTATATAATTTCTTGCTGGTTTTACTGTCCTTGCTTTCCAGCTCCCCACTCTTGGTGACTGTGGATGTTTTAAAAGACACAAACTGTGCCTGTGTATTCAAACATCAAGAGAAGAAAATCAGCTTCACAGGAAAGGATCATGCAGAGCTACCAGGTAGGGACAAGCAGGTATTTGGGAAATGGGCATGTGCAAACAATAGAAACAGAGGAAACGACTTGGCAGGATTGTTACAGAACAGCTGTTCCACACCCTGTCCATGCCACATCCATGGCTCCCTCTAGCTCAAGCTCCGTCTGGAAAAGGTCTTGACATCCCCTGAGTGCTTTTTTATGGTTTATCTTATTCTGCTTCCAAACCAAACTAAGCTGAAGCATGAGGAAGCACTCACCACAGAATGGGAGCATCCATTCAGGCCCTGGAGGTACATTATCCACTGCGTTTCCAGTTGACATTTCCACTTATATCAGAACATTTTCCCTTGTGGACATCCCTAAATATTATGTTCCTCTGGTAGAAGGTGGTTTATTCATATAGCTTGATTTATACACAGGTGGCTGTTTCAAACTCTATGGACTTTAATAAAGTGTAAAACAGAACCCACACAATACAGATGAGTAATAAATCCTTCATTAAACCTCAAGCATTTGGGCACAACTTCAGAATGACAAAAATCTCTTGAAAACATCAAAGGTTAAGAGGTAAAACAATAGCATCCTTCTTGTTGTTCTCTCAAAAAGCCTGGTAAAACTGACAAAGGTTGATTTAGTGGTACACATTGCTGGGTCGCAAATCTTCAGAGGTATGCAGCAGCCATAAAACCACTTTAACTAGACAGCTAAACTGGGTTTGCAGCTACCTTGAGCTGCTGAGACTATCAGTGAATCAAAGCCAGAATTTACAATATGCCCTGCAGGGTAGCATACTTGGGCTGCTTAGGATGAAGAGAAGTCAAGGTTCCTTCCGTGAAGTCTCCTTCAAGCAGAAGCTGTCAGTCACATGCTTTCACCTCACATATATCCATTTCAATTGATTTGAATACAGATAAGCATTACTATGTGCCCTAATAAATGTCCAAGGAATAGGAAATACCTTCTAGAAATGTCATTACAGTTTCTCGACAAAATTCAGCACCTTTGTTCAACTTTGCATGAAAAAGAAAAAATCGCCCCAGCTCAAGTTCTAGCAGTCACATTGATTCAGACATACTTGGGTTATGGGCCAGATGACGAGCCACTGCACAGAGATGCACTGTGACACTAGGGACTTCTGAAAGAATTACTGCTTGGAGAAGCCCAGTTGCTCCTTCAGGCAGCTCAATGGGGCAATATTGTCTCATTTCTTTAGAAAAGCCCATGCCTGGTATCTGGTGCCTTTCTGTACTCAGAGAATGTCCTCCTTTGATACTTCTGCACATTCAAACAACAAACTTGTTGTAGGATGTCCATGTCCATCCACATCCTACATCCCAAGACATAAAATGCATACAATGCATATCCTCAGTTTCATGTTGTATAAAAATGGCCTTGGTGCAACACAGCCATCACATTATTTCAATATTTTGGATTGAAGTAACCACACAAAAGAATATTTATTCATTTGGGCTACCACGGTGCCCTGTGTGGATGTTTGGTTGCTCTAGGAGCATATACCACAGTGAACCACTTGTAGGGGGGCTGTGGACCCTGTCCTCCTCCGAGTGTCAAGGATGCAAATGTGTCTGAACTTCATATCAGGAGCTGGAGTTTAGCAACAGCTACTTCTGAGCTTTTGCTTAAACATTGCAGAAGAACCACTCAGTCTGGCTCCATGTCTCTGCTTGGCGTGTGGCACTCACCGTTACGGGAGTCAGGGTTTCCACAGAACTGCAAACACTTAGCTGATTTCTGCATGCACCTGAAAATGTTATTTCCCAACTGACCATTTCCAGTCATGACAAACCTTTCACTGTTATAATTTTATTGCTGCTCAAATAGTGCCAGCCACATTGCCAATAGCAAGGGTGTGCAGTTTGCTGATGGGTGGCAGTGTAGATGCAAACATTTCCACCTGGGGAGAGGGGATGTTGAAAAGTTGTGGGTGGATTGGGAATCACCATCTGAGGCTTCATCTAGTTAGTATGAATGTTAAAAACCCTCTGCCTTTCCTAGACAGCGTGGCAGTGTCCCCTGTATCCTGGGCTAGAATTTCTCCTCACGTGTGAGACAAGCACGGACCTCTTCTGTAGCGGTAGGAACGCATGTTGGTGGAGGCAGGAGTCATGAGGAGCTTTCTGTCACATCCCCACATAATAAATTCCAACATAATATTTGCTTTCAGATGGATTTCCTCAAGAGCTAAGTGAGTCAAGGTGCTAGGGGAGCACTGTCTCTTTTCTGCATCCCAAGAGGCCATCTTCACAGGGCTGGAGTCAAAGTGGATCCAGGCATTTTCCCTATCACTGTCTATAGGCCAAATTTAGTTTTTTATTCGAGGGCACACAGAGAGCTGGTTTTCTATATCTTTCCCTTGGTACACTTAATTTCGTCACACATGTTATATTTAATACAACTGAAAGGAAAACTACATTATATTTAGCTTCCCATAGGGGGTGCCAAGTAATGCTTGGATTATTCTATAAATTTTGAAATGGCTTTGTTCTTGGCAGCTCAGAAAATCTCTGAGGAAACATGTTATTTAGCCTAGTAGGAGATATATTCAATTCTTTTTATGTGAGAAAATGATTGCAAATGATCACTTATAATAATGTAATGCCAGAAATCAGCTATTTCATTTTAGAAAAACAAAATCAGAAAAGTCTCAGTGTCTTACTGATGTTTCTCACTTACGTCCTCAGTGCTGAAGCCTATTTCTAACAAGAACAGAGATGTGTCTCTCCAAATTAACTTGTAGGAATGCAATAATAAGTTAAATAGAAACAGAATTAAAGGAGCATTACAGGGAGGACAGAGCAAGAAATGAAGGACATGTGTCCCTTTTTGACTCAAATGATTAGAAACCCACGGATCCAGAGTGGGCTGAATTATGAGAGAGGAAACAGCTGATGGAGTTTCTTACTGATTTGGTATAATCTCATTCACTTACAAAATGTGCATGCAGCCCTATTTCCTAGAGGCAGCAAGAATCCAACCATAGGGAGTGGTTTCTTTGCTCTCGGCTTTAAGTGCTGTTCCTGCCTGCACGCACCTCAGAAGTTCTGTGTCCTTCACATCTGGTCCTTCTTATTGCCTTGTTGGATTTTCCGATTGTTCTGAGTGTTTGCAGAAGACACAACCTTTTGCACAGTAATTTCCAGTGGAGCCTCTCCACTGTTACAGTCTTTGCTTTTTAGCTAATGACATTTTTGGCTTGGGCAGAGGCTTCTGCCAAGGTGCTTATTGGCTTCTTTCAGCTATGTCAAATCAAGAGAAGTTGTTACCCCTCTGTGTAATATGATTACCCGGTCGCTAAAGGGTCTAACAGAGGCATATAGAAGTCTGCATTTAGCAAATAGCTAGAAATAAATAAATAAATATTTATGAATGTCCAAAAAAATTTACTTTGAAAAAGGATTTAGGGACTGGGGATTTCAGATCATGCCATTTGTGTATGCAGCAAGGAGCAATAGTAAACAGATCCTGGTGGTTTCAACTGAGCAAGCTGAAATAGAGAGTCTTGCTATTACAACCAAACCCTCTTAGTTTACTGCCAGCACAGGTCTGCACAGGCTGACTTCATCTTTTGCTGACTGCCGTGGGCAGAGGGGAGGCCTTCAAGGGGTGAGAAATTGCTTGACAAAGCTGTTCTGCCTGGTCTGGTCTTTCATAAGCAGCAAAGCAGTCACACTTCCCAAAGCTAGTCTTGCTATCTCATTTGAGTATTATTTTTTTTATTTTAAAGTAACTTCCTTATGTGCTTGTAGGCAATAATGTCCTCAGCTCTTTACTGCATATTGCCTTATTTTAGCTGAAGCTCTGCAGTGCTTCTGCCTTTTGTAGAACAAAAGTCTTTCTGCTTGGAGTTAGCACATTGGTGACCTTCTGTATGGAACACCTGCAGGTAAAACCTTCACCTCTATGGCCAGCAAATATGTGTATGTTCTTGATCAGTAGAAAACTTGTAAAACTGAAACACTTTATCAATTTATACAGATTTTTTCTTTTAGATGACACACACGTACATTCCATCTGCTTGTTTACTACAGCATTTATACATACTGAGGCACAGAGCTTTTCCTAAATAAGTAAGAAATATCAGACTACCCCATAAATAAATTCTTGCACAATATGGCTAAAGGACAAAGTAATGTACCACATGCCAGATTCTTCCACAGGTCTCCCATGAATTCAATGAATCTCCCTTTTACTGTGCTTGGTTAGACCTCATGGTCTGATTCTGAATATTTTAGGGATGTTAAGCCTGGAGAAAGATGTCAAAAGAACCTGGCCCTAGACTCGGCAAGTGTGTCAACTCTCAGTTAAAAAATCTCTTTGCCTTGTGTAGATTACTGTGCAAATACAAGTCACCATAAATGCATCTACAAGGAAGAAGAGGGAGGCAAGAAGGTATCTGGGCTTTTGCAGCAGAAGAGAGGGCAGAGCTGTTTAAATCCAGGAAGTCCAGGAGGTTAAAAGCCAGTAACAGAGCCTAAAAATCCTTTTCCTATTTACTGATCCAGAGGAACCCATTCAGCCTGACCTCCAGTAAGGAGTGTGCCATCATGCCACGTAGAGCAAACTTGTCCACCTGAGAAAGCATTATTCCTGTGTTCCCCATGTGAAAACTTAGCCCATCCTTAGAGGTGGGACAAAGAAGTGTTTATGGGAGGGATTCAGCAGTGTTGTTGGCACCGCATTGCCATGTCACATCTGAGGTGAAATTGCTTGTCTTTTGTCCTGCTCAGTCCCATGTTTCCCAGCTTATGCTGAGAGCACACGGACAACTAGTGTCAGTGGCAATGCTGAAAAAGCACAGAGAAGGGTAAACCCCACTACATACCAGCAAACTGTGTGGAAGCCATAACTTTCTTCTGCTGGGAGCTGGGCTAGGTTAGATTTGCATCCGGCAAGAGGCTTCTTTTTCTCATTAGCCCTCCCTCAGGCCAGCTATTCCTGCTACGTTCTCATGGGGAAGTGCCTGAAGAAGGGAAGGGCAGGGAGACCTGCCTGCAGCCTCAGGTGCATTTTAAAATCTGAGAGTATGAAATATTACAAGGACTGGAAAGGCATGGGTACTCTCCATCCTACTTGGCTTAAAGGCATGTGGATACCACGTGTCACATAAAAAGAAGCAGGGCTGAAAATAAGCACTAATTTCACAGAAACACACACCCATCTGCATGTGGCCACATACCTACTCAACTAAGATTGCCAACTTTTCTAAATGAGTTACAAGCTGTGTTTTCATGATCTGAAGTCACCACTACTTACATCAGCCTTGTTTTGACAACAGTGTCAGTAGGTCGTTACAAACATTGGCAGTCCCCTGAGGACCAGCAAGGCCAGTGCTGTGACACCTTTAGCCTGCGCTCTGACAACGTGCCAGTGATGCTGTATCTGTTAGCGCAAAGGAGATGTCCTACCAGCACTCAACTGCATAGGGTAGAAAGGGTGTAGGGTAGCAGTGGAGGTTTCTGCAAGTTTTGCATCCCTCTAGTTTGTCAATAGCATTTATATCTTCAAATGGGTCTGGTGAAGTCTCCTGGGAGGGTTCCTCCGCCTGTACATCGCTGGTCCTCTATCCCAGCACTCCCAGCTGGGACACTGGCGTTGTATTTCCAGTGAGACTGACAGGGCATGTGGCCCCATGTGCCAGCACTTCTACATGGACTCCAGCTTGTTCCGTGCATCTGCCTCCACTTTAATCCCCACCCCCCACCTAGGAAGACCTGCTGGGAGGTAGGGTGGAGATGGCGTGTCGCATTCACAGTGCCTAGAGGAAACCAAACCGCAGCTGCAAAAATCAAGGCGGGGGGGAGTTTTCTAATGTAACAGTAGAAGGCTTTTAAAACCTCCCACCCTGTAATTTAATTGCATTATTATTTACAATACCAATTTATTTGCAGTCTGATCTTTGGCGAGATACAGGCTTATCACTCTCCCGAGTCTGGAAAGAGTAGAGAGTAAGGCGGTGTCTGGCTGAGCGTGGACAGGAAGCCGAGGAAGCGGCTTGCCTGGAGGATGCTGGCTGAGCAGAGCCAAAGCTCAAGGTAGCCAGATGGCAGCTACAATCCTGCTGTCAGCTGGGAGTTGGGAGGGAGCTGGGCTTAATATTCTCCTGCAGGGGATGTAGGCTGATGATGGCTGTGTAACCACATCGTCCATGGTGATTAGAAGTGATTAGAAGTGAGTGACCTTATGATAAAGAGCTGAATATTTAGTTTGAAAAATTGCAAGAGGTGCCCTAGGTCTCCAGCCTAGCTCTATGCAGAGGGACAAGATGCTGCTTTTTCTTTATTTAAAGCTCCTGGATGGACAAACCTGCTACTTCTGTGGCTCAGCAAAATGCAGCAAAGCAGGTCAAACACCCTTTTTCCTTTTTGTATACTCAGTTAATGTTGTTTAAATTGCATTGGTGTTTTTAAGTTCCCTGTAGCAATGGTTTAATTTCTACTCAAAAGAAGTTACAAATTTACAGTTGTCACTGGCTTAGGTAAATACATTAATTTGAAAAGGAAAAGAGCCTTTAAGTGGGATCAACTCCAGCCACTTGTGGTATCCCTCTTGTTTAGCGCAGGACCTTTTTGTATTCCATGTCAGATGGCTTTGCAATGTTCACTGTTCAGGCCCCTAGGAGAACAGATTTGGGGATAATTGTGCTTTGAGAAAGAAATAAATACCATACGTTTGTAACAGGATCTTTCCAGATCACACGTTATCAGTCTGCCTTTTTAGCTATGAAGATCCTGAAGGCTCCTTAGGGCTAGCTTATTATATACTATACATGCTACATACACAGTGATGTCTAAAAAAAATGTATAGTAGCAATAAGCTAGAAATTACAGACAGATCATAAGTAACTACTGTGATGTCTCCTGGAGCAGTCTGAGTGACAAGATCCTTTACTATCTCCGTTTTTATACTTCTGGGATTTTAATTATTACTGGGTATGATTTGTTGAACGCTGGTAATTTACTTAACTCTGCCTTAATCCTCCAATGAACTGAATAGAGATTTCTTTTGGTATCTGAGATTTCTCCTGCAGTTCTGCTTGACCTCATTGCATAGTTTAAAAGGAGACTGAATGTAACTATGAGATTATTATTATTATTATTATTATTATTATTATTGTTGTTGTTGTTGTTGTTGTTGTTGTTATTTTAGCAACTATTTTGCACTGAGTCTGAAGGCACAGACAACCCAAACTGTAATTCTTCTGAATTTTCTAGACCTCAGGCCAGTTTCCACTTTGATCCAGATCTTCATCTTGTCTCTCTGTGCCTCCTTTTGTGATTGCTTGCAGAGAGGCTGCTGATTAAGCAAATAGTCTGCTTCTAACTAGTTATATAAGGAGACTGCGCCAATGGCTGGACAGTTATTGGGGTAGATGCCCTCATGCGGTGGATAATTTGGAAGGGAAAACAGGATGAGAAGCAGCTTAGAGACCTGCACTGCTCTGAACATCATGATTCAGGATACTGTACGTGATGTGCCAGTGCCTGGCCAGTATATAATGCCCTTCACCCTGACGGAACTGTTCTTTTGTTAAATCAGCCAGCGCCCTGGTCACATTTAGAAGATGGCAGGGTTGAAAAAGAGATGAAAAAGCGATAAATCATGCCTTCCCATGTATCCCATCTACAGGATGAACTGCCCTTGCAACAAAAATTGGCTGCTCTGAGTGCTGGAGGGATCTCCTCATGTCCTGCAGTGGTATGCAAGGCAGGTCTGGTTTTACCCTGGAAACATACAACCTAAAACTTTTGGGCACTTTTACGCTTGTAAGAAGAAAGCTGCAAGCTAAACCCCATGCAGTATTTTTCTTACTATGCTCGGTTCAGCTCAGTCGATGATCCTAGCAATAGCGGTCAATTTGTCATTTGGAAGCTCAGATCAAATACAGAATCATAACAAGGGTTATGTACTACCAAAAGAAAACAAGTCTTCCCAGTGGCTGTGATTTACTTGTGACATAAATGCCAGACTGAATGCTGTGAAATACACAGCTCTGATTTTGATCAGCCAAAAAACAGAGCCTTTATTGTGATATCTTAGCCTACTTTTAGGACGTCATAGGACTTTGACAGGCTGTTTTCCATCAGTGACTCTGGAGGACATCATAGGCAAAACCAGCTGACAGGTATTTCCAAATTTTTTTGTAGGTAATTAGAAATATGTTGAGTCATCTCTGACAAAACCCCTGACACTTATTAGCTGGACTTCTACTTAGAAAAGATGCCCATGGCATGGGCTGGGAAATGAATGGGGAAAGTTAATTGCAGACCAAGTGTGCAATAGTTTGCAATGTTCCTGTTAACAGGGGTAAATGTAAGGATTTTTTTTGTAAAACAGAATTCTGTGATATGTATTTCTTTCTTAACATTATAAAATGTAAGATCTGGCTTAAATAATTTTTTTTTAAATACATGAAAGAAGCTGTGAAATTGCTCTCTATAATTTTAAAATGAATGGAAATTTGTTCTTGACATTTTCTTTTATGCCATGTAGTGCTAGTTTAACAACACTATTTTTAATTTAGAAGGCAATTAAATGCAATTGCAGTGTACAGCTGACAGAGTTTATAAATCCCAACATGATTCCTTGTGCACTTCTTCTCTGCTCATTTATATTGCATGTGGCTTCTGCTATGTGGAAATTCCAGTTCCTCTGGTAAGAGATGCTAAAGTAATTTCTTGGTCACTATAAGATCACCTTTTGAGCATGTACTCTTGTAGAGACCTAGTGGAAAAAGATCAGAGCAGGCCTGCAAACATGTCCTTTCTGCATTTTGCAACACCTCACATAATACTTTCTGCAGAAAAGAGTATCCTGCGGTAGGATCTAGGCTCATCATTCCCTCTCTGGCTGGGGAATCCATTCTGGATTCTTGTAGGTATTGCACACTGTGCTGGGTACACGACTGGCTAAAAGATAACAGCCTTTCAGAGGAGGAGTAACTTATAAGGGGCACTGTACTGTTACTGCCTTTTTTCTTAAAACATTCAGTTTATCTGTTTATCTACAAAGAGAGTCTGGCTGGTTATAAGTCATATTGCCAACCATGAACAGTCACTTACTCATTGAAGAAACCTGACAATAGGACCAGCCTGGTCCAGTTGAGCTTAATGCTTCTCTGCCATTAGCTTCAAGGGGAAGAATGGTTCTTGTGGTCTTCAGGGCAAAGACAAGTGTGTTTTTTTTTAAAAAAAGACAACGAACAAATTCTGCCATCAGTACCTTGACTGACCAGATTCTTTCCACACAGCTCCGCTATTAAAAATACAGCTCTATAATTTAAAATTTGCCTTTTTTTTAAAAAAAATGAAGTAGAAAGGCCACACATGAATGTTGTGACCACTCCTCATTGCTTTTTGTACCAGTAAAGCAGAATATTTCTTGCAAAAGAGGTGCTCACAAAATGAAAGTGTGTCTTTTTCATAGGCAAAATCCTTCATCTCCTCCTGATAATCAGGTAATTACACAAAGAAATTAGTAAACGTATACATAGTAATTATTCTTCATTTGATAACACATATGTGCTGGTATAATGCATTCTTCCCCATCCAGATGTTTACTTGGTTGCTCAGTGTCTCCAGTTTGGAAATGTGGCCCAACGGATTTTTATGCTGTTTCTTTATGTCTGTGTTTCCAAATTTGGAGAATTTGGAAAGCAGTTCAATCATTACTATTCTTTTCCGCATTTTTGCATACAGAAAAGTATAGGTTAGTAACACCACCTTGTCAGATAATGAAAAAAACCCATATACAAGTTCAAAATGCAAGTTTTTTTAACTTTCACAGATATGAGAGGAAGGTACGTGTGGTAACCTGTTGGTCTGGTGGATGACATGTGTTCACTCTTCTGGAAAGAAGCAAAGGATTCTGTTACATGGGAAATATGGGAATAATTTACATCGATGAGGAAGGTAAATATGGTATTTATGTCTCTTTCTCAGAACCATTTAAGTAATGTCTCATAACTGGAATACATGTGCTAGCCAACTCAGAAATGTGCATCCCAGCACAGAATGTTAACTTCCCTCAGACAACCTATGGATGAAGTGCTCATTTACTCGTTAGTTATCACTGCTGGGGGAGTGATTAGTATGGCAATAAACTTTCTACTGGCATAATTGTTACTGACTACCAAACCTCATATATTGTGTCTCTATAAAATAACAAAATGAAAATCCTACTTCTGTGAAATGGTGATGAAGCTCTAATACTTCGTTCATGAGATTTTGTGCCATGGCACTTCATTATAGTTAATGCAAATTTCTCTATATGTTGTGTCACAACTTTTTGACAACAGTTTTCTGGCATTTTATTTTTATGGTGGCAGCTACATCCACAAATGGAGAAGGTCCCGGAGGATTGCCCAAGCACAAAACCTAAAATGTTTGCTCTTGAAATCCTCCAGCTGGAAAGAGCAAACAGTATGTTCACTCTCTAGGAGATGATTTAATGAGTATGATTAAAAAACAAAGAAATGTTAACTAAGGAAGTGATTATAAATACTTCTAAAAATGCAAAGCCAAGTTTTGAATGACTACATGGTAAAGAGAGTAGTGTAGCAGATATTTCCAGTTTAGCTCCAGCACTTCCAAATTTAAATGCTCAACTTTAAATCTATATTGTCGAAATACAGTGCTGTGTGTAATTATTTGCAATTTTATGTATTTTGGCAGTGTATTCCATATTATACCAAGTGGTCTTTTACTATGCCAAGCCGTCCCTAAATTAGGCTTGAATGAACTGGCAAATTACAAGTATGTCATCTGGGAAGGATGGAGGATGTGGTGGATCTGGAACAGGGATCCCCAGCCTGTAGCCCCTTGGCTATTTGTGCCTTTTGAAAACAGTAAAGGGACTTTCAAATGAAAGCTATCCTTGGCAGAAGGAGGTGTGAGCTGAAGAAGGCCAAACCACAATCCAGAGACACTGAGACTTGTACTTTCCCAATCCCAGCTGCTTCCCTGGCCCTTTGTACTCTGTAGGGCAGCAAGAAGTCATGCAAAGAAGTTGCAGGCTGCCTGGGAAGGAGGGGCAAGCCTCTATGTCAGCATAAAACTTCACACTGCCAAATTATCAGAGGGCTCAGTTGCACTGGGCTTGCACCAGTGGTAAATTTTTGCACCCTGCACTTTGGAGAATGTTGCTTCACATGCTATGGTATTTCTCTATTTTTGAAGCCTTGGAAGCAACAGCAAAAATTTGGAGAGTTATGCAGAGGGGGATATTTCACCAGCCTCATCCAGCTCCACTTTGGACTTTTTTTCTGCATGAAAAGTACTGAATAAATCTAAGTTGTTAGTGACTGGGGAAAGCAGAGATTGCCTGAAGGCAGTGAACAGATGTGTAGGCTGAGTGAGAAATGATAAAGAGAAAACTCAGCTAAGAGGATTTGGGCTTCATCAAACCTCACATTACTTAGACCATTAACGGAGGAATAGAGAGAAATAAGGACAGAGGAATTACATATATAATAGCTTAACATTCATGACTGTAATTCTTTTATGAGGCCCTTTCGAGGATTTTTAAATGAGAGAATGAGGCATTGTTGGCCTCTTGCAGAGCAATACATTTCTTAGGTCCACTTAGGACTCAAAGGTGCTTTACCTGAATTTTTCAGCATAGGCTCTATTTACAATTCTATAGATTCCAGTCAAACACTATTCAAAATTCAGCTCTGATTTTTCTAGGAAGAGGAAATGCTTGGGCTTTTTACACCTGTTCTCAGTAATGACCTCTGTGCTTTAAAACAAATGGAATAATTTTCAGGGTTTAATGGGCTTTTGCCTTCAACAGCTACAAATAATCTAATTATCTAGCCACTCTGGGTAGTGGATGATTTAAGAATTAAAGACACGATTAGAATCTGTTACAGTAATTAGAATCAATTTTAAACCAATTGCCTGTGGCATTACATGGTCTAGCGAAAGAAATGCTGCTGGCTAAATGCTTTTCTTCCACTAAAGGCAAACCCATATATTAGTACATTTTTTGTTTAAACTAAGAAAGTCAAGATTTCAGAAGTCAAGTAAATCAAATTATCTTTTTTTTATGGTGTTTTTAAATACTTAATACATACTTAGTATGTCACCGAAGCCAACAGAAGGAAGACCACTGAGTGACTGGTCTTTGGAACAAATTGACTGAATAAATTTGTGAGTTTAGTGAATAAAAGGAAAATTACAAATTTGGTGAATGGAAGTGTTGTTGCTTAGGTAAATTAGAAGTCATAATGAAAGAAACATGGGTAGATGGGAAGCAATAAGACAACATCTGCAAGCCCTGCAAATCAGCTAGAAGTATTTGCAGGAGTCAGTGAGCAGGTGGATAATGGTGATCCAACTGATATAATATTCCTGGATTTCCAGAAAGCTCTGACAACACTATGTCAAAGGGTCTTAAAGAAACTAAGCTCTAATGTCAGAAGAAGAAAGATTCTTTTGTAGAAAAAGGATGGGTTGAAAGACAGAAAACAAAGGGTAGGATTAAACAGTTTGTTTCCACAGTGAGGGTGGTAGAAGGTCACATCCAAGAGCCCTCTGTGGTCATCAGCGCTGTTCAGCCCATCCGTGACCTGTTTGTGTGAACACTGGGACTGAATAAATGTGCTGGCAACATGCAGCTGTTGGCTGTAGAGAATTGCAGAAGGTCCTCATAAATCCCAGCTAATGAACAGCAAAGTAGCAAACAAAATCCAGTGCTGAGAAGCAGTTGTACATTAGTTTGGGGGTAGCCCTAACTAGATATGCAGAACTATTTGTCATTACTCAGGAAAGAGAGGAGGGCCATGAAAATGGTCAGAGGGCTGGAGCACTTCTCCTGTGAAGACAGGCTGAGAGTTGTTGACAACAACAGCTGGGGTTGTTGAGCCTGGAGAAGAGAAGACTCCATCCGGGGAGGCCTTATAGCAGCCTGCCAGTGCCTGAAGAGGGACTACAGGAAAGCTGGAGAGGGGCTTTTTATCAGGTCTCGTAGTGACAGGACAAGGGGCAATGGTTTTAAACTTAAAGAGCATGGGTTTACGTTGGATATAAGGAAGAAAATTTTTTACAGTGAGGGTGGTGAGACACTGGAACAGATTGCCCTGGGAAGTTGTAGATGCCCATCATTGGAAGAGTTCCAGATCAGGTTGGATGGGTCTTTGAGCAACCTGAACTAGTGAAAGACGTCCTTGCTCGTGGCAGGGGGGTTGGACTAGATGATCTTTAAAGTTCCCTTCCAACCCAAACCATTCTCTGATTCCATGAGTTTGGAGTTAGTGAGCTCAATGTGCAGGGATAGTCCTAAAGATCAAAAGAAAGGTAGGTTTTATTGAAGTGGGAATTGAGAACAAGGCAGGAAATATTACTACACTACATGAATTCATAGTGTGTCCACATCTTTAATATTGTGGTCTGGCCACCTATGTCTGAAAGAGAATGTAGAAGCACTAGGAAAGATTCAGAGAAGGGTACAAAGATGACTTGGGCACAGGATACTACCATACAAACAGAACATAACTAGATTTGGACTCAGCCTGGTAAAGCAGTCGTTGAAGGGGGCTATGCAGGAGGATGGACTAAGGATTCTGACAGTGAGGGAGCTATTGAAGGTCTCTGATCACCAGGTTCCCACCCTCTTCCCCTGCTAAAATGAGCCTCTATGCAGGGGAGCAAAACATCTTTCATTTCTTTCTCTTGCTTTTTACCCTCCATCTCATACATCATGAAAGTTCACAGTGCACCAGCTCAGCTGCAAATTGCAGGAGCAAGGGGAAGCCAAAGGATATCTAACTGAGGATGGAGGGCAAACCCTTGAGAAACTCCTGCCTCTCCAATGAGATAACAGCCACACCATGCACTGAGGAGAGCGTGTTGTGCCTGACAGCGGTGCTGTCTGTGCCACCTATAGCCCTATAGCTATGTGAAAATGCAATGAATTAAATAATTTATAACCCTGCCACTCTAAGTAGCACTGAGAGCCTGGAGACTGGTAAATGATACATAAAGTACCTCTCTGTTCAGAAAGCACTTCTGTTAGTAAATGGTACAGAAAGCACCTCATTCTTTAGAAACCATTTCCTACCTATTCTGAGCTGAATGGTGGCAGATCAGGAGGGCAGGGTCAATGACTGACTGACAGCAAGTTGCATGGGTGATCTGGGATCTAGCAAGGTTCCTCATAACACTGGCATTTTTCTTTATTCTGTTAATATAGCAATATGCCATAGTGCAAACTCCGTCCAGCCTGGCAGTGACTAGCTCAGCAGCTTCTTTATAGCTTGCCATTTATTTGCTTCTCTGTCTGTCCTCTGGAGCACATCAGATTTGCCAGAGCTCCTTCACGACATGGTTGCCAGACTGGGAACCAACTCGTCTTCCTTCAGCTTGTCTCCCCATGCCCCTTGCTTCCATGGGACTAGCAAACCAGCTCAGCACCGCTTCATTCCTGCACACCATAGTGTGCTTGCCTGCATTCATTTATATCTATTTAACCTACTTGCTTGAGGGACAGGTGATGTGTGAATGACATGAAGTTTACCCTATCAGCCCACTTACTTTCCTGACATCCACTGTTCCCTTACATGTGTCCTTATTCAGCTGCAGTAAAGCAGGACACCGTCTTCTTCACTCATGCCACACTTGAGTTATTTCCAATAAAATAAGTTGTATTTTTCAGAGTTCTATAAATAGGGACCATGTTGCTATCACTTGCCATAGTAATAACAGATAACATCTGTGGCTCATCTGATCACTGTGAGAAGAAAATTCTCTAGAGAGCAGAAAAGGTGTTTTTACAACGGGTAAGATGCTGTCAGTTATTACTGCAAAGAACAGTCCTGACTTTTGAAATGAAATATCAAGATGTCAAAGAACTAAGCCCTCCTGCTACAGGACCATAAACCATGTTCTAACTAATAGGGCTTAAATAATATTTTTTGTGGATTCATTTTAATAGTGAGCTAATTCAGATACTCTGACAGTGAGCCCATGTCTGAGGAAAGATGCTGAGCAGCATGGATCACTAGGTTTCCCCTGGAATGGTTGTTCTGATCATTCTGTGAATTTATTTGTGTTTAAAAAGGACAATAATTTCACACACAATAAGCATAGGCACCACTCACAAAGGCAGACAAAGACAGTACATAGAAACTTAAGGAATGCTTGACTTTTTTCTATCAAATGGAGAATGCACTGAAAATGCTGGCACAGCAGTGCCCAAGATTTGAAAAACTGGACAAAGTAATATGTTTTCTACTGGACTGATAAAAATGTGACTGTAGAGATATAAGGTATGATTCATCTAATCTAAATGAAGACATCTACATCTGAATTTCTCTAGGCTTCCTTCATATTTGAGAGGTAACTAGGTATTTTTAGGGTGGAGTTCACCTGGCCTGCGCCGAACATCTACAGCTGAACAGCTGAATGCACCCTAGAGCTAGACGTGGTGCTGCTGAACCTCATCAGGTCTTGGAGGAACTGTCCTCCTGTTGAAAGAGGGCTCCCGCTATTTCTTACTGCACAGCTATTTTAAGTCATAAAAATCCTAGACCGCTTTTTCTCAGACTGTGGGCCAGGATCAAGAGGGAGGCCAGGAGACCATTCAGAGTGGCAAGCTGGCAGCAATCTCCTTTCCTTCCCCTTGGAAGAGTGGTAACAGATTACAGTTAACACATGGAATAATTTGTATTAGCCAGGGAAGCAGCTAATTACATTTGATTGCTGGCAACACCCATCTCTTCCAGGGCAAAGAGGGATTTTTTCCTGCTTCTGAATAAATGAGCTGCCAGTGCTCAGGGGGTGTACGAAACCAGATGAGCTGAAAGGGAACCATGCTTCCAACACGTCTAAGAAGCACTGCCCCAGGTGTGTGAGGAAATCCCTGGTGGCATCAGTCACCAAACTCTTCCCAACTCCCATGCTGTGAGACTGCCCTGGACCAAGGGTGCTGCCACCACGGGAATGGAAGAGCAATGCTCCCATGTCTGGTTTTGAGCCTCTGGGTTTTGCTAGTGCAAAGAGGGATTAATCTAGTGAGTCATTCAGAGCACCTATTTTAAGCTGTAACTCTGAACCGTCCTGTGGAGAAATTCCTCTCATTTTGGGTTTGCGCAGAGTGTCTAATGCCTCCTAAATAGGATGCATAAATACCCCACCATATGCACTGAGAAAGGCAGACAAGATCTGCATGTATGAAACATCTGTAATCAAATTACCCTAGTAAGAAACTGGGAACAATAGACTTACATAAAACAGGGATATTTTTTTTTCAGTTGAGATAAATTTTTCTTTTCAGACATTAAGGTAATAATGGATAATCAATATGGGAAATAAACACATCTTTAAGACAAACCCGAACCCAGTAGTCAGTTCTCCTACACTTCCTGTTGTTGTTTTTGATTTCCACTGTGTAATTACTACATTACAGCACTTCTTAGACTGTAGCAAGCAAAATATTGCAGGCAGAGAATACAGTTTTAGACCGCAATATATATGTCAAATCCTCTCAAAGGCTAGAAATCTGCAATTACATGCTGAAATATTGCCTCACTTACCAACTGATATGGTCCAAACAGCAATTATTTTTGCAAAGGCCTTAGTTCTTGAGTTAAACCGGCTGTGATGGATGGGGTTTCGAATGGCAATATAGCGATCCAGTGAGATGGCACAGAGGTGCATGATGGAGGCAGTGGAGAAAAGCACGTCCAAGTAGATCCAAATGGCACAGAGCTTTGTCGGTAGAGGCCATGTGTATCCTGCACAAGAGAAAGTTGACATCAGCTAAGAACATGTCATACATCTTTTGTTGTGACACGTATGTCTTAGTGCCTATATCCTTCTAGTGGGAGCTGGTAGTAAGTGATGTCTTCAACAGAAGCTGCCTGATGCTGTATCAAGAAACCTTTTTTATTTGTTTGCAACCTTCTAACTGTGTAGCTTTTGGGATTAACTCTGCTTCTTTCCCAGGCTACAGGCAGTGTCAGTTTTTTTCTCTTTTATTCTATTTGCATAATGCTAATGCTTGATGTTATGATTAACCAATTCTGGCAGCAAATCTATGGAAAGAGAAGCAATTTTGTCATTGTAAACTTGCAAGCTCTCAATTTCGTTTTAGGACTTTTTATCCACGTAATTACTACATTATTAACACCTGCTGGTATGCAAAGCCATCTAAATTGTGAAACTGAAACTTCAGATTTAGTGGCAGCTGAAGAAAAAAATGCATTTTATTGCATACCAGTGATATTTGTCTCACCACATACTTATATAAGCATATTCCCTGTATCAATAAATATTGATAGGCTCCTCCACAGAGAGCAATCCAAAGCAAAGCATTAGTGTTTACCAATATCCAATCCTCTTCTTAGCTGCAAATTAAGCCTTCTCTTTTTCCTTGTTCTTTCCACTAGCCTTGAAGAATAATTGATTGCTATCCTTTCTGGAAGCTATTGGGAGATGGCTATCGTGTCTTGTCTAGTTTGTTGGTTTGTGTCTTTTTTTTTCTCTTCAAGACTAAGCAAAGCCAATTCCTTTATCTTTTGCTTACAGATGATGCTTTTAAAACTTTTGTGCTTCTTGTTTCTCTGCCCTGAAATCTATTTAATTTATCCTCATCTTGTTTGTCATTCAGTGACCAAAACAGGGCTTTGTATTCTTGCAAAGGCCTCCTGACTGCTAAGTGAAATACAAGATTGCTTCACAGGAATGTCCTTAGTTACAAAACCTGGAATGATGAGTGCCTTTTGTATAAAAATGTCATACTAGTGATGCATGGTTAGCTTATGATCCGTTTTGACAGTCAGATCTTATTCAGCTTTCCCGAAGCCTGGACAAACTTTCCCAGCAGTAGTTGGTTTGCTATCTTTTTCCTTAGCTGTTATCTTTGAATTTATCCTCACTGAATGTTATTTGTTCATTTCAGATTTTCTCTTCAGGGGTCCAGATGATTGTTGATGATTCTGATCCTGGCCCTCTGAGTGCTTGTAACCTCTCCCAGCTTGGTGCTATTGGAGAGCTGTGTAACTTCACGCTCTACACACTAGCCAAGCTGTTAGGGGCAATACTGAGCAGATCCAGGCTAAGCAGAGCCCTGCAGGACCCCCATTCAAAGGCCATTCTAGTCCTGCAGGCAATCACTAAAAACTCTCCTTGAAATAAGTTTTGCAGTTATCTGCGTCCTTATCTTGTGGTGATTTAATTTAGACATATTAACCAAGCTGCCCATGACAGCGTGTCATGGGCAATGCCAAATTTAGTGTTGTGAGAACACGCTAGTATTTGGGGGAGTGCCTGTCTCCTTGGAAGATACAGTACCCGATTTGCAATAGCAGGAACAGAGGGAGAGGCAGAGAAGCGAGGTCTGTGCCTAATTGATTTTAGTCTTGGTAGGCACTGAGGAGACCTATTTCATGGTGCTCTTGGACTGCTGTAATATGAGCTGATCCTGACAAGCCATACAGCATTTATGGGTATGTTTTATCTTGTTTTCTGGTTTTCCAGTGGGGAGTCTGGTCTCTGGGGTGTGCTACGTGAGGGCGGGCTTTCTGGGGCATGTCTTCCCAGCAGCATCTCTCTGTCAGGCCAGGACAGTTTACAAAGGGAAAAGCGATAAAGTATTTTTACGCTTGACGACATGCATCTGTTCTCTTGCTTCAGTGGCCTTTGGGAAGGCATTTGTCATATCCTTCTAGATCTCTTGTCCTTGCTCTAAACCTGGATGGGGCAGGGGTAAAACAGCATCCATCAGATAAACTACGCTGGAGACTACAGGGCCAAGATAGGGAAAAGTACATGAGAGGAGCCAATTGTGGATGAAATAAGAGTTAGGAAGTGTGTAGACAGTATCCTCCAGGAAGACCTTGGGACATTTTATGTGGAGCATGGTGCAGGGCACCTTTGTCTTGTGCTGTGCTCTGACCACTGTCCAATTCACCCATTGATATATCCAAGGGGAAACCAAACCAAACCGAACCGAACAAAACAAAATACGGCTGCAATTTAAAGACTGGGTAGGCAGGAGAAGTTTTACAAGGTCCAGGATTTCATGTGGTCCATGAGAGCTCATGAGGTCCAGGAGCTCGTGTGAAGGAGTCCCATACAAGGGACAGGCAAATGAGGCTTGTCATCTATACATTTTCAGGTTGAGAGACTGAGAGGGAGGGCAGGTAGCCCCTAGGATGAGATAAGATTTTCTTCCTGATATATCCAGGAGAGGATAAATATTTTCTCACAAGGCCTTTCAGGTGAGGAGGCAAGCTGGCCAAGCTGGCCAGGATGACTGGGCAGGAGGTACAGGAAAACTGTTTTGAGCGAAAGGCTAAGGAATTGCTGTAAGGAAAGAAGAAAGGAGAGTCTGTAGGCACAGGCAGTTGCTGACAAGGCCCTGTGCACTGTCCTGCCTTCTCAGAAGCACATCAGCCGAGACCACGCCTGGGGTCAGCACTGGGCTGGACAGGAGCCCTCTGAAATGCCTGGTCTTTCCACTGCAGCAGGGAGTTATGTAGCATCTGCCAATAATCCCTACCCCTGCTCCACACTTTTGCTGTCACCTATGCATGGGACAAGTCTCCAAGGCAGAAGCAACAAGCATCCAGCACCCTATTGTTTTGGGTGGGAACCAGCACTGTTGTTCAGCTCTGTGAGTTTTCTGCTCTGTGGGCATGTCCACCTTGGCAGGACTTGCTTGGTGTCTTTTCCCAGTAGAGGCTGGTGCTGCTGGGTGGATGGAGAAGCCTGCCTGGGCCAAAGGATGCAGGCTGGGACAGGTGCATGACTGGTGTGACTGGGCACCCAAATGGGAGTTTCCACAGTAGCTGTAAAGTTCTCAAGAAGGAAATAATCTCTCTTTTGAGCAAAACAGTCACAATTCCCCTTCAAGGTGATGCGGAGCGGGTGGTGGGGCACACTTGTTCCATAGCCTCTGAGGTGCCCCGGCAGAGCAAATCAAGTGCAAAGGCCCTCAGTTTGGGCTTAGGACGACAATGCAGGTGATGTGGCTGAAGCTGGGCAGCTGAGACTGAGCAAATGCTTCTGTGTAAGGTGAGGTTTCCCTGCGTGCCATCACTGGTCATTGTGGAGGATGATGGTGCACCATGCTGAGATGGCTCTTCTGGTACCTGTGTGCACTACCAGATGATTTTTCACCCGCAGCTACCCTGCAAAGGCCTCCTCTTCTTAACCTTGCAAGACAAAAAGCAGGGGGAGAGGAGGCAAAGCCAACACACTCCCTTCCCCATGGCTTTAGGTGCCTGGCTGCTCCTCCACTCTGGTGATTGCAAAGCAGGGTGATGCAGCCTTCCCTCTGCGACAACGGTTTCGGCTTTGCTGTGTGCAGGAAATCCTGCGTCCCAACCTTCAAACCACTTCTGAGCCTCAGATTTCTGGCACCTCTTTGCTTGGCAGCAGAGCCTGGCCAGCAGGAGTCCCTGTTGCATGTCTCAGAGAATCATGCAGGATTATAAAGGTTTTTGCTAATCTCACCCATCGGACGATTGCTGCTCCCACAGCTCTGGTTTACGCTGTTTCTTCCACCAAAGGTAGTTGCATCACTGATGCAATAAATTACAAAGTTACACCATCACTGATGCCAAATACAGTTTGCCAATGTTACTGAGGGCAATCTGTGTAGAAATACAGAAACTGGGAAATAAACTTCCAGGTTTCTGTATGAAATCTCTCTTAAGTCACAGGCTCGTGCTTGGACCTGTATTCCCAAAATAGTGAAGCAATAGAAATCTTTGTAAACAACCTCACTTTCCTCCTGATGTTGCCTGGCTTCTCCTTGAACTGTAGTAATTCAGTTGTGGCACTGGAAAACTCAAAGTTTAGGGATTATAACAGCCTGACTATATTAGTACTGAACACAGAGGCTGCTGCTTTTTTTCTACGTGAGCTATGCTGGAAGTGATTTTGGTGAAAATGAGATCTGCTGTTAAACATCTGCAAGGTTATGAACTGTAAGTCATTATTCACTTAATTTTTAAATAACTACTCTTAAGAAATCATAGCTTTGCATTTGTAAATTTTACTTAGAATCAGGTAGAATTAATTCCCATCCATTTTTTAACTCCCACAATATTTATTCCAGCATTTGCTGGTAAGTAAGTGTCTAAGCAGGGTATTGGTGTTAAGAAAATTCTTTACATTTTTATTACTTAAACAAGAAAATTGAAGAGGTTGCCTACTTTGAATCTAAAGGTAGTCATTAGTGCTTCTGTGCATATTTGCAGAGCAAAGTAACTGACAGGACCCTACATTCTCATTAGGAATATTGAAAATTATGAGCCAGGGAAAAAACTGAAAGAATAGCAAGAACAAAGCATCTTCGTATACACTTTGAGACAATTCATCCAGCAACTAAGTAATAAACTGATGATCTGGACTGTGTTTAAAATGCTTGTAACTAGAAATAGAAAGTAGGAAAAGATTCAAATACTTCACCTATTTTTACATCCATTAACCAATTACATATATTTCAACTTGTATAGAGTGATTAATTTTTTTTGTGGTAACTAAATGAAATAATAGCAACAACAACATGTGCATGCAATGTTTAAAGCTTCTTAATACATGCAGTAGGTTACACAGCTAATACTCACCGTACAGTATGGTTAACATTGACACAGGCATGACAAGGAAACCCAGCAGCATATCAGCTATTGCAAGTGACATTAGAAAATAGTTAGTGGCATTCTGTAGTTTTTTCTCCAGTGACACAGCCATGATGACAAGAATATTTCCAGCAATGGTTAAAACAATCACTATCACTGTCAGCAAAGCTGGCCAGTTTTTCTGTGAAAGCTGAAACAGGGAAGAGTAGCACGGTGGACTCATGTTACTTTCACACGAAAGATTGGTAAGGTTTTCAGAGTCGACAGTCAGGTTAAAAAGATGTGATATATTAATCTCTCCAGCTCCATAAACATTTCTGTAAAGTCTTCTCTCATGATTTATTTGTATTAAGGAGTTTACAGTTGGGTTCACAGAGCTCTTCTCATCACAAAGAATATCCATTGCTAAGTCCAAAACCGGTGAGATAAGTAGTGAAAAATAAGAAATGATCACCCTTTGTCACCATCAGGGTTTATATTCCTCAGCTGTCCATGCCAGAAGTTGAGGGAGCACAATCTTTTGTCGACTGTATCTTTGCCACTAGTGTGATGTAGAAAAACATACCAGAATTACTCCAAAAGCTGAAATGTTTTGTTTTCAGTTCCATCGGAAGTCCAGCGTTGGCATACATTGAAAATCCAGCTGAAAAGCAAAACCAAGCTGTAGGATAGAGAATGTGGACTTGAGGCTTCAGGAGCAAAAATGTTGGAGAAAAAGAGAAAAAACTTTTGCAGCCACTAGGACTCCCCTCTGGAACTACATATCTTATTGCTATTGGTAACCATAATCACACAATTTTAAACACAACAGTATTAAAATAGCTTGCCATAGAAAACAGCAGAGCTCTCACTTCCCTATTAAGAAAGTTGATTAAAGATTCCATCCAGCATCTTTCTCTTGAAATAATTAGACATGCTCTTATTTATAGTTTGTCTTCCATGATATGGCTGATAGTGTCTGACTCCTGTTTATTCCAGCATCATCTTCAGCCTCATATCAGAGATTACACATTCTGCTCCATGCTGACTTTTATAGCTAATTGTACCTTTTGGCCCAGCCTGGCTTCAGAATGGAAATTAAACAACAAGATACTATCATAAAAAAAATACAATTTAAGGAAGACTTACATTGTACTTCAGAGCCCACTCTCAAACTGCAATTAGGTGCACTTTATACTCTGATTTACTATATTCTTCACTGTGTTTAGCCAGTTTTGTGTCCTTTTTCTTCAGCCTCCTCCAAAATGGTGGTATTTGGAATAGTTTTTTGACTTCTAAACTGCACACTTGAGTGAAGCCGGTTCCTGTGCTGCAAGGCTTGCTCTTTTCTTCTGAGAGATAGGCTGCTTGCCGACTCTTTCCTTGTGCGTTTCCCCGCCCCAGGGCAAGCTGTATTTAAAGTAATAATAATATCAGAGCCCTTCTCGAAGTGACACAAAAGAAAGCACACACATGCACACGAAAAAGCAGCCTGCACGGAGGAATTACTGATTTCGACAGGAATGGAATTTCTCGCTCACTGCCTTGTTCGGTTCGTCAGACCTCCCACTGTCTGGATGTCATAAACTGCAAGGTAGCAACAGCAGAGGAGGGCAGGGGAGGGCAGACCAGAGGGGGTCTTTTTGGTAAACTAGCAGCTTGTGCAGCTTATATTTCAGAGGTCCTCCGCTTGGGTGCTTTTTCAATGCACGCTTTCCACTTGCAGAGGATGGCTTGCAAACACAGCTGCATGCAATTACAGTGTTTTACAGGATGCAGGCTTAACAGAGACAAAATCTAAGGCTCCCGATGGTAGATACTAGTGAAAAATGTAAGTGTGAAGCTTTTCCCATGTGGACGGAAAATTATGCCAGCCTTAAGATGAAGGAGTAACATCCAGTCCCCTTCAGTTTTAACTCCTGGTCTGTGCTGACACGATAATCAAATTGGCAATAGATATTTATAAAAAATTGAAGTCACTCTGATATCATGCTCATTTGTCAGGAGGTGGATGTAACAATTAACCCCAGCAGCCTGTCCCAAGTAAGTGTCCCAAATGGAGCAGTTCAGTAAAGCAAAAGAGTATACAGCAGAGGGGGAACCAAAACAGCCTTCCACCATTTCTGCTTTCTACGTCTGCTGCCAGGACGTGGATGAGGAAGTAGCCAGCTCTTTAATTTGCCACCTAACATAAAACCTACTCCCAGATTTTCTGAAACACAGTTGTCAAAATTTCAGCTGAGTGGATTCACCGCTCCCCTGCCCATCCTGAAATACACTGCAGACTTCCCTCATGTAGAGGGCATATACAGGCAGGCTCAGGCAGTTTGCAGTGAGAGCTCAGAGACATGCTAGTGTCACTGGGCACTGGTGGGTCCTGGCAGACCCACAGCAACTGCCGTGTGCTCCTATAGCGCAGCTCTATGTGCAGCACCACTAACTCTGCTGCACTTCCCGGGGGCTGCAAACACAGGGAGAGTTACAACAGTTCAGCTGATGTGCCAATCACTTCAGGGGTCAAAAACCTGATCAAAGTCTCAGAGCACCCACCAAAGCCCATTCAGGTCACTGAGGCACTGTTACAGGACCCCTTTCACAGTAAAGTTCCTGTGGAAACAGTTTTGCTCCCAGCTGAGCCCAGACCAACAGCCATCACAGCAGGACGGAGCAGTCAGGCAGTAGCTCCTACCGATGCCCACATGGGAGTTGGAGATGAGTCATCCCAGTGCTTAAATTTCCCAGTCCTGTAGGTGAGGCCAGAAGACTATTGGGCAACACAAGATGGTAAAGAAGGTTAATAATGCTGAATTTAGCAAGAAATGTTTCAACCCTGGCAGTCTTGTCCAGGAGCCAGAAGGGGCTCTTTCCCTCTTGCCTTTAATACAACAACCAAATGGGTTACTGTGTTCACCAAGTGAATTTGGCATCCATGTTCCAGAGGGTTCAGCAGCCATCCTGCGAAGATGCTCTTGACGTGAAAGTGCAGATCCGCTGCAGATGTTTGGCTGCACTTCTGTTGAACGTGGCTACTGTGCAAAACAGGGCACAAGACCCCTTGGCTAGGGCTACATATAATCCTTTCTGAAGAACCCAGGTGTCCTGTTATTTTCTTAGTTGGTTCCCTTGGGGCTCTAACATTTCTAAAGTAACAGTCATAGGTGGGGGGGTACTATTTTGCAGGTGAGTACCCAAACTGTGGGTCTGCCAGCAAAGCCCAGTTTCACCAAGCAGAGCTGTGCGTCTTTTTTCCCACTCCAAGGACAGAGTGGAGGCTTAGGACCTGGTCTTCTAATTTCCTGAGTTAAGAAATAGGCTGTGTGTAAAAGGTTTGTGAATCCTGATTTCACATCTCCAGCTCCCTGTAGACCTGAAGCAGATGCCTAAAGGAGCTTCCTCGTTCTTACAGAGTAGCTTCATCTCCCTTTTACTAGAATGGCATGACTTTCACAGATACTTCATCCTTCCTCTGCTTCAATGACTCATTTAAGACGGCAGCTCTGCTCTGGACATCAGAAACGCAGAAGGTAAGTGCAAACAGGCTGAACGTTGCCTCATCCAAGACCTTTGCAGGTATGGCCATAAACTCTTCATCTAAGTACTGCACCGTTTATTTCCTTTGGTCTAGCTGTGGACCACCACCACCACCACCACAACGTCTGAGTGCCTTCTGAACACTACTCTGTCTCCCCATAAAACTGTTTGACATATGTGAAACTGAGGCACAGGTAGATGAAATGTCTTTTTTAAGGTTTGCACATGAAACATGGATGAGTCACAAACCACTTTTGTATAGCCCAGTATGTCAGAAACAAATTTGTGATCTTACAATGTCTTCTAGCAAAGTATGTTGGATGTGCTACGGAGCACAAGTACGTTGTATTATTTGTCTCAGGATTTCTTTGACTGCAAAACCCAACCATCCCATCTCCCCCACAAGAACCTGAAAATGGCTTCCCTTCCATATGGTATCGTTACAGGGGTCAAGCAATGCAAAAATATCCAACCTCTCTGTGCTGAACCCAGTGAAAGGCAGGTATCAGGGCTTCCACGGGTGCTTTCGCCTCTATGCAGAACTAAGCATGTACTTTGCCTTGAGAGAGCAGGGAGGTACAACCCCTAGATGGTTAGTCACGTCTAAAGGCAGCCTTGACTATTGCTTCTCCTAATGGTGAGTAGTTCTGGAAAACTGTAGGTCCCATGATCTTCCGTTTTTAAACAAAGAAGCTTGCACTCTGACAGCAGCAGAGCCTCACATGCTGTGACCTGAAATCCCAGGCAGCATGTCTGCACTAAAAACAGACAGCTGCAGTCTGTCCCAGTCTATGTAAATTAAGTGAAATCTTAGCTTAAAACGGCGATAATGTAGTCTGCATTAGACATAGAGCATTCTTCAGAAACACAGCTGGCATGGGAACCGTCTACATACTGCTTTTTAATTTCTGGAAGGCACCAACATATCAGATTCATGAGAGCCCCTCCTCTGTTTCCTAGCTCTGCTTGGAAATGTAGAACATTAATCTGTCCTCTTGGGCAGGGTTTTTATGCTTGGCGTGGTGCACATAACTGCTTCCTAGAAATGCTGCTTTTCAACAATTTCATCTGAAAGAGGAGAAATACAAAAACTAGTTTGCATAACACAGATTTGGTGTTCTCAGGATTATTTCAGGTATAAAAATCCCCAGTTTCTGAGTTTGCCATTGCCCTGCCCTATGTATTGAGTGGCTTGTGTGATCAGTAAATGTGTAAACTGCAGAGGTTAATCACTCACTCTGACATCTAAAAGTGAGGCAAGTAGAATGTGAATAATTTGTGTTGCGGTCAAGACAGCTACCATTTTGTATCTCTGTGTACATTTATCAGGGACTGTTGGAACAGTTAATACTGTGGTGCCTCAGGATGTGAATCAAAAGCTAGTTATTGCAAACCAGAACAAATAACTAAACAGTGCTGTTCTTTTTTTGGCACACACTCCGCAGTCAAGCTCATTCTGGATCTCTCAGCCTTCTTGACCCATGCCATTGCAGTAACGTGAGAACAGGTTGCATGATCTTTCTGAAATCCACGCGGGAGCAGCGTCCTTCAACCTTGCGTCCACAGGTGATGATCCTGAGCAAGCTGGGTGTTGTAGCGCCAGCACCCTGTGTCCTCCTGTGGGCCACGGGTCGTGATGACTGAAAACCTGTGGTGAGTAACTGGTGTGTTGTTGTGGGGGTCTCTGCTGTGAAACTGGCTGTCTGTATTGATTTGGTCTGGACTGCTTTTGAATGAGAACTGAATATTAGAAGTTGAGGCTAAAAGCAAAGCTGTAATAACTCAGTTTGACTATAATTTCTAAGTGTAATATATACTAAGAAATCTGTAATAAGCAAATATGTATCATATATATATATATAAAAATAACAGAAACTGTAAACTTTCATGTCTATCCCACATGCAAATGCTCGTTACAGTCTGTTCAATCCCAGGTGATTTTAAAAGCCTGATTGCCTCATTCATCCCTGAGTTTTGGAAAGATGTGCAGTATTCCTGGTGATTTGTAGGGTGTCCTCCTTTCTAACCACATGTTATTCTTTCAGGATCTGCAAGTTACAGCCCAAAGAAGGAGGTAAATGTGAAAGACAACCTGGAACAGCTTAAGGTACATTGTTTATCTTCCTAAGCCTGTGCACCAAGATCAGTAACATTGCACTGGTGACCTCTTTTAGGCTGGTATGATTCCAGTGTGATTCCAGTGCAGCTCAATTGAATTGCTGTGGCATAAAACTGATGGAACGATTAGTTGGCTGGAAATCAGTCAGATATTTTTTTTCTCATGTGCAATTTTGCTATTTAAACATTTCTTTTACCACATCAAAATTTTTTCATGGGAGGAAAAGTTCTGAAGAACCTCAGTTTGGAAGTACCCAAACATTTTGCTTCAGTCTTGTTGATCTAAATGTAACATTTTAATATTTTTGAATTAAAAATGTTTTCTTATGAGACAGCTAACTGGCTGATATGCAAATTGCCTTATTCTCCTGGACGTTTTATATCCACTGTAACAGCAAGCCTAGAGGCAGTTTCAAGTTGAACTGAGCTGAAATAAAACATTCTTGTTCAGTTAAAAAATAAACTGAAACGTTTGATTTGGGTCAAACCCATGTAGTGAAGGAAATGTTTTGTTTTGATTCTTCCCAAAGGAAACCTGAATGCTTTGGGCAAAATTATTTTTTTCTTGCATAAATGTTGATCCCGCGGAAACTTAATTTCCCACAGGAGTCAAAACTGCTGGGGAGTGTCCATTAACCTTTTGTGCTGAATGGATGAATGGCCTTTGATGCTTTACGGAGGAATGCTACAGCCTTATTTAAAGAAACATCTCTAAAATTCCATGCTTTATTTTAGTGATACCTGAAGGGACAAGTTCTTCTTTACATCTTTCTCTCAGATGTAAATATTAACTATTTATATACCTGACAATAGCTTTTATATCACCAGAGGCCTCTGCAGACATTTGATTTACTAAAACACATTTTGCTTTAGATATTTCCATTTCAGCTGCACTAGGAAGAAGCTGGCAGGTTGGTTTGTGCTGAGACAATATTATGCTGTGTTCTGATCCTCTGAATTACAAATGAGCCAGTTCCACTGTAGGTAAAACTTTATTTCATCCAGACACATATCAGTGCGAATCCCATAGCATAAAGCTCTATATTCCAGTATTAGTACCAGAATCTCTTCCACTAATTTTTTCCTCAATTTAAAGCTTGCAAGCAGCAGTGAGCATTTTCCACTTGATTTACTTCAGTTTGCTGCTTGAAGATGCACTTGCTGCCCACAATTAACACTGGTCATCGTCCAAAGCCTGTATCACCTCAGCTCTTACCCATCTTACAACATCTTTTTAATGGGGTGATCAAAACCACACACCATATTGCAAAGGTGGCATTGTGGGAACTTTCTGCCAAGCCATCATCATCTATGGGGAGTCTTACATGTCTGTTAAAAGCTGTTTTAGCCTTTTAGTCAGGCAATACACACTATAGAAGGTGGGTGCACTTCATCCTTCATTCCTTTCCCTTCTTCCAATAAATTCCATCGCTTTGTAAAAGGTGATAAAGTTGGTTTTTTTCCCTGTATTCACTGCTGATGTCTACTCATAATCTTAGATCCTACAATATTTAAATTAGACTTTTTTTCCCTCTCAAGGTCAGTACAGTACTACAAAAAGAAAACAAAAGCTGTTTCAATTTATTGTGCTCCATACACAGATTTGTCTGTATTTCTCTGGGCTTTTATTTTTTTTTTCCTTTTCTTTTCTTTCTTGTTTCTCTAGCAGCACATAAGCAGAAAAGCAAGAGTAAGCTGAATCCATGAGGAACTTGCTACATTTCTACTTGGACATTGATGGATGGAGAAGCATTTAAAAGAAAAAAAATATCAATATTGAATCCAAAAAGGTGGAGTCACCTCTGCTGGTTTAGCAGCATTATGGGGTGGCAGGGAGTTGCCCAAATATGTTTGTATTTCCCATCTCCCCAGAAGCTCATGGGTTCAACAGCATATGGAAGACACTACCAGAGACCTGTGAAATAGGTGGGGACCTGCCAGACCAGCAGGAGTTAACATTACAAATGTATTTTCTATGCATACCTTTATTGCTCTTTAAAGATGGCAGAACAAAACAGCTGCAGCCCTGAAATGATGATCTTAAAAATATAAATATAGCTGCTATTTGTTACAGCTCTCTATTAAACTGGCAGATGATTGCTGTTATGTTTTCCCTCTCTTATTCCTGGGATAGCACATTTTCCAACTTGTTAAGTTACAGTATGTAATTTATGACCATCAAAGTGGAAAACATTACACAGTGCATGAATTTGCATCAGCATGAATGTCTGTTATCGAATGTGTGCTGTAGTTCTAGAAACATGCAGTTATTCCTCCTTGGCAAAACTAATATTTTTGTTATCAGGTTTTGTTTAGTTGTATTTAACTGATTAGAACAGCTTTAATGGATACATGCAAGAGTTCTGTAAGGGGCAGTCCCCAGTAGGTCTACTTTTCTGTGAAATCAGGCAAAGCTATTGTCTATGAAAATATAGTCCAGCATTAAATCAAGGTTGGTTCAGCAATGTGAACTTGCAAGAAGGTGCAAACTTGCAACAGACAGGCTGGCTGATTGAATCCTTAAGTATTGTAACTGTGGCATGTCAACAATGCTAGCATCGTAGGCTGGGATCCAGTCTGCTTGTTTAAGATAGATCTTAACTGTAGGTGCACAGAAAAAAAATGCCTTAATGGAAAGGTAATTGAGTGTCTCCATTGAGAGTCAATGGAAAAGCTTCCATTGATTCCATGGCAGTGAATTTAGGGGCACTCATTCATTGGACTGCTGTGCTGGATCCCACTTTTTAATCATTTCATGTAAGGTGGTGATTCACAGATCAGGCTACAAATTGTATCTTCATAGCATCTGATTCTTGAAACAGTGAGAGCTGAGTCAGATCTGCAAAATACATTAAAAGAATCATGTTACCTCCAGGTATGTAAATATTTCTTTACATCTAGATGCAGCACTGGCTGAACTAGTTGACTCAGCTCAACTGACTGTGCCAAGACTTTGCTGTTACTTCCAAAGTTTGCAATGCTGTATTTTCTGCAGAATAATTTTACTATAATTTTAAGTGTTCCAGAGGAAATGCAGCATCTTTTTGGCTTAGTGGTACAACTAATTCCCACCTTCTTTTTTAGATGCAGTTTGTGAACAGGTACTCTCTACAGAGCCTGTAAAATTCTGCTCTGAAGACCTTGGGGAGATCACAAAAACTTACAACTTGATTTGTAAAAGAAGCTGTTATTATTTACCTAGTTTAATAGACTGATTTATCTGTGCTCTTTTTCCTGAATACCACTGGAATCTGAATGTTTTTCTTTAGAACACTTAAGGCAATCAAAACTATTTATTTAAAGCACTGAATCACTTAAGGAAACAAATGGAATACAACCAAAAGCTAAAATATTTTTCCAGTGGGGTTTGATATCTCTGTAAACATTTTGACTTTCATTTTCTTCCTACTCATTTTTGAGTCTGTCGAGGATCTAATATTAAATTTTCTATCAGTTTCTACTAGGGGTGCAAGTACTATAAGTTGAAATACAAGTGGAGAACCTGCTGGCTTTATGTAGTGCAGTTTATACCCTCCCACACTCTAACATATGGCTGAACACCACTGTATTGTGGAGTCCAATAAAAGACTGACTTACAGTCTTTTTTAGGAAAATCCACACTCACTGGGCATCTCCCTATCTTACACACTGGTATCATACAAACATGGGCTACAGCTGAGCATCAGAGCTGTGTAGGGTAGACACAGGAATCCCTGAGGGCACCTCTGATCTGAATGTTAAATTAGCTTTATTGAAATATCTCTTTTAAATGAATGGAACCTGATGCCTCTCTTGTACTGGAATATGCCTTCTTAATGATGCTTCCTTGAAAGCTGTTGATGAGAGGCAGGAATGAGGGAGCAGTCATTACCATTAAAAGTATTGAAGTGTTAAATGGTAAAAGTGATTGCCTTTCTTCCAACCATAAGTTTTTATCATGTTTATTAATACAATATAGGGCACTGTAGCTTTCTGTGGTATGTGCAGAGTCACTGAACTCATGTATAGATCACCTTCTTGCGCACCAATAAATCCCAGTTAGCTGCTGGTCTGCTCTGGTCATCTGTGCAAAAGTCCTGAGAGACATGCTGGCATGATCCACTGCAGAGAAGATGTATGTGTCTAGGCATAGGTCTAGGACTAGGGCAGACAGAGTATTTCCCACAGCATTCGTATCTTTCATGAACATGGCTGTAGCCTTGGCAGATATCCCCGTGTGTGTCTTTGTGAGATACCGTCAAGGAAAGACTTCATGAAGATTGCTGGTGCTACTGCAGCAAGGGCAGAGAGGATGCATGAGCATCCTTGGGGTGGATGGAAGGCACCCAAGAGAGCCCTTTAGGCTGACAGCGTTTCCTGGGATGTCCTGGCAGATACAGGGCGGCAATAGCCCCAGTGCTCCAGTGATTAATTGGGACCTGTAGCACAGTTCTTACATGGTAAGCAGAGGCAGGCAAAAAGGAAGGCACTTTTAATGCAGGTGTGAAAGTAGATCAGGGTGATAAGGAGAAATACCAGGAACAGATGCTGCTGCAAAGTAACAGGACCTGAAGAATAGAAAGTGAGGACTGAGAAGGATTTGATGTGTGACAGGTGAAGGGCAGAAAGGGGAGGAAAGGAAGATCTACCTGTCAGTTATGGTATGCAGATTCATAAGAGTCAGGTATCAGGTATGCGGACTCAGGTGAATCTTTGTCAAAAACTCCCTTCCATATCCTGTGGCCAGCTAGATTCCTTTGTAAGCCCAGGAATAAACCTTTTCCACATCCATGGTTTCAAATTTGTTACTTCAAATGCAAAACCTCAAAAAGTAGAAACCCTAACATGATATCTCTTTCCAAAAAAAGTCTTTGGGGTCCTGGAGGGCTCTCTTTAAACTTTTAATCCTTTCTTGGCTAACTGTCAAGTCCTTATTTTAATGTCCTTTTTATTCTTCAGTACTTCTTCGACTACTTTATCCATGTGTTTGTCAGGCATGCCGTAGAAAGAAGAACTTCTCCAAGTAACTTAGACCCCTGTCCCTGTTCGGACTAAGAAAAGGAGAGCTTGGCAGTGGAGTACAGTATCTTTCAAACCACTGGTAAATCAATATAAATGGAAAATCTCCTGTTTTCACTCCAGTGTGTTTCCACATGTGAGAGAAAACAGCTTATCTATGCCAGGTTCTGCAGTGAGCCAGAATCTGGTCCATAGGGATCTCGTTACTCTCGTTTCCCAAGGTGCTGTGCCAGTATGCTTTCCTGTCTGAGAATGACCTTTAATACCTGAACACTGGAAATCCAGTGATGGTCTGAGAGAAAACAATGGAAAGCCTGCCTTTGTAAAGGAAGGCTTGGAATGGGCAGGTGAACTTTCAGCAGAAATTATGTGTAGGCAAGAAGTTGTAATGAATTGCACAGGTTATAATGGGGAGCAAATTCAGAACAGAGGTTCATGGTCTTTGTTCACAGAGGTACACTCCTGGTGCTAATGGGAGTCCCACCATGGACTGCTTGGCAGAGGTTAGAGGCTGCATGTTTATATGTGTCTGGTTTTATTTATAGGGAGCTTTTGGACTGTACAATCCACAGGAGAAAAGGCGGGAGAAAAAATGCATCACCTTTCCTGGTTGCTTTGTAGGAAGAGTTATTATGAACACAACTCATTTATCAGCATCTTATTGTTTATTGAAGTCCAGAGTTGTGTGTAGGGCGGTTTGGAAGCGAAAAGGACAGAAATACCTATAGCATGTTGACTTTGGAAAGACACTTCTGCTATAAAGAGGTAACTTCTGCCATTTGTGCCTTATACCTCATCCCCAAGAAACACATCAGGAGGGGAACAGAAATCAAAATGTTCTGTGGTGCTGGAAAATGTCAAGGCTACAAGACATACCTGGCACATGCTAGATGGAATCAATACATTACACAAGAGAGCTTCAAGCATTGCACTGAATTGCTTCTTTGATGCTCTGTGTGTAGTGTTTAATGTAACGTGTGGCATTAAAATGCAAGATTCAAGCCAGAAATTTGCCTCTGAAAGTAAATCAGGCACCCACCCAAATGCCTAACAGATGAGTTTTGCTTGTATTTTTTTCTAATGGCTGAAACTCCTGGGTCCTGCCAGCCTGGCAGAATCTGAGCCCTGAGTCAAGGGCTGCTCAGTTAATGCCTTTTTCCTGTAAATATGTGCTTAAATATCAGGCCGCTGAACTAGTGCATCCAGCTTGAATTATTCTGCGCTGATGGTAGGTGAACAAAGAAAATAGCATCATCCAAGACAAATAAAGGAAGCCATTGTAAAAGCAAGTTATTTTTCCTAACAGTGAATTCTCTGAAATCAATAATGTTCCCACTAACATGAAGTTAATGGAGAGTCAAGCTTCCACAAAAAGTAAGCTGGAGAATATGGGGCAGGAGTTCCTGCATCAAAATGCATGAACTATCTCAGTGACTCTAAGTACTAAAAGGAAGTGATCCAGGCCTATGTTATGGGCTACACTGCAATGTGTTTTCTGGCACGGGGACACAATACTTACTGAGACTAGTAGGTGGTTCCCCAACAAACAAATCAGTGCCACCCACATCATTGTCCAGACTATGGAAAATTAATTATCACAGAGAGCCATAAAAACTAGGAATCAGCCTGGTGCTTCAGGAAGGCCATCCCAGAAGGCCCTGAGCTCCAGAGAATTGCAAATGAAGCTGGAGAACGGTGCCTCCCTCCTGCCTGCAGCTGTCAGGGATGGGGCTCCCCATTTCCCCATCCTGCTGCTGCTGCTCTTTGGATGTTTAAATATGTTGTTCCAAGTTCCCTTAATGTCCCTGTCATCCATGTGTGCTGGCAAATGACAGCAGTTAGTTGTGCAACATCCAAACCAACTAACAAATTGCCACCTGAAGCCTGCTTTCTGTGCTCCCCCCTCAAGCTTCTGGGATGAGCTCCTGGTCCGATTTCACATATACTGCGAGCAACTGACTTCTACAAGATAAGCAGCTCAGTGGTTGCACCCTGTGTTTCTCTCTCACACATGCTCCCTGGCAAAGAACAGGAATGAGCCATTAGATTCAAAATTTGAAAACTGGAAACGCTACTGGGTGTATCATCAGCTGGAGAGAAATCCCATCATTACACTGCTACTACAGCATCCACCTTATTTGTGCCTCCAACTCAAATGCATTAAACTAATTACACAGTAGTACAACTCCAAGACAGATTTAACATATTGGGATAAGAAAAGCTTCAAAAAAACCACTCCTTCATTAATAATTGAAGAGATGGTTGTGCTGGCAACAGAGGAAAGCAAAGCGATGCCAGCCTGTGGGACAGAGCGCAAAGAAGCGGTCTTAAACTGTGCTAATAAACACATACAAATCTGGAGTTTGTGGTCATTTAATCCAGAACATGGAGTCAACAGATGAGAAAGCCCCTTAGGTCATCTATTACATGTCCCTGGCAGTGGAGGACTGCTGCAAACAGCGTGCTTCTGTTGAGCCAGCCTAGTTCTCCACAGGCAGTGGGACACCCACTTCCTAGAATATCTTCCTATGTAAAGACTTTTTGTTTTTACCTCTCCACAATGGGCAGTTTAAATTCACCTTGTGATTTCATCCACCGTTCCTAATTGCATCCTTTCTGCTGAAGGACATAACTCCCCTTGGTGTTCAGACCCTTCAAATATTGATAAGAAAATCACTGTGTCCCTTTTCTTTTGCAGATGTGTTTAAGCCCAGTTCTTTGCATATTTAGTCTTTTAAATCTTTCTTTCTGCAGCCCCCGCATCCTTTTTGCTGCTCTGCTTTTACGATTTCTCACTGTGCGTATGTCTTAACATTTCAGCTTTGATGGTAATACAGCAGTAAGGAAAAGTTTGGCAAATCCTTGCATCCAAAGTGGAAGATAATTAATCCTATTGTTCATCGATTTTACAACTGAAGACAGACAATTGCTTTTCCTTGGATTCTCTTCCCACCATCTTCTGGGCTGGAACAGATTGTCCCCTCCAGTGCAATTTCAGCCACATTCAGTCCTTGAAATTGTGTTTGCAGCTTTTTCCCTTAAAAACAGGAGGGGTGGGGGAAAGGTAAAAAAGAGGAAGTGAATTAGGCGCTTTTGGGCTTCCCATTTCACAGCTGTTTCATTCCATCATTAACCCTGTCAGTGCTGAAAAGTTTGGGAAAACTCAGGCATAGGAGGAGGTTGGTGACAGGCAAAGGGGATAAAGCAAGGCAAATGCTTTGGAGGACTGGTGAGCACCACTAGGAAAAAAGACACTTTTGAGCAGGGTAGCTGCAGTGTATAGCAAGGACCACATTGGGAGGTTGAACTGGGGAAACCAAGCAGGCAGGAGGTGACAGGAGGAAGAGATATGGCAGTGGCAACTCATGGGACAGAGGGATAGTGGGGGAGCAGGAAGTGATGCAGTACCGCTGTCGACTAAATTTGTCGCCTGCTTGGATGTGTAGGGTGAGAAAAACAGACTTCATGGTGCAGCAGAGAACATGGGGAAGTTGGATTTGTAACCTCCAAAAAGAGCTATTACTCTGGGAAAACCTTCTGTACTGAGAGTACATCTTGATATAGGATGTTGTAGCATGGTAAGATGAAGCAGAATGAATAGGTATTAAGACGGAAAAGTCTTCCACCACCATATGCTTGACATAGCAGGGCACTGTAACAAAGAAGATTGGCAGAGGTAAGAGCTGCAATGATAATACTCCCCTCAGGGGAGCAAGAGGACCCCAAACTCTAAGGGGAACCTCTAGTCAAGGGTCCTCTTTTAGTTTATAACACTAGAAGGGGAATATTCTCCTATTAGAGAAACATCCCTCCAGAGGAGATGCCTAGTGGTGTGCATCTAATGTGGCTGGAGCTACAATATTTGGGTAAAGTTGTGAAAACAACCTCATCTTCATGGATTCTGCCTGTTCCTCCAGAATGACAGGTATTCTGAGAAATATTCACTGTTGCAATTAGCATAAGGAAGCCTTGTACATCAGTTGGGTTTGGATTTTGCTACATGATGTTTAATGGTCACAGTAATTTGCCAGGGGATGACAGCCAGAGAATCATCAACCCACAGGAACAGATTAGCATGTAAAAATAATGATTGTTTTGCTTTGTTTCTGAGCATTTTTTTTACACATTTCTTCAGCTTCCCTCTTATTCATAGAATTTTAGCCACATATCTGCTTATTTCTTTAAATGTTCCATCCAGATTGTCATGCTGGAAATAGTCTCCAGCAAACAAGTATTTTAAGTGTTAAGCAAGCCTGATACTTCCTTTTAAGTCTTTGGCACTGCCACATCCATAAGCATCCAGGACAAAAAGTGAATATAATTTACCAAAGCATAATGATAGAATTTTCCAAACACTAAGCAAGTTTGAGGTAGGTTTACTTACTGGCCTGCATTCATTAGTTGTAGTGGTGTCACCATCCCTTGTTCCAGCTGCGTGTGCTTGGGCAGGGTCTCATATGGTGCAAGCAACCTCATTTTTCAAGCTGCTTTGTGTCCACAGTCCATCTGGAGGTTCCATGCTATATGGATGGGCATTTTCATATGGGTTAACTGCATACCTGCTTAAGCACAGGAGCTTTCATGTGAAGCAATTCAGCAAAGCTGAGGATCTGTGAGCGATTGCTGTGAACCAGAAAACATCCTCATTCCTGTTCTGGGCAGGGAAATATTTGTAGGTGCTTATCCTATCCTTGCATACAAATAAATGAGCAAAACAAAGCAGGACTGCTCCTGAATGTAATTCTGACAGCTTGTTTAAACCCCAGCACCTCAAGAAATGTTGAATTGTTCTTGTCTTATGGGAAGAAAAATGAACCTGTACTTAGGCAGACTTACAGGGCAGATTTTGCCCAAGTAGCATCTGGTCAGTGACATGTTCTTATCTGCATTTGATGCACCTGCTGATCGCAGTCCTATCAGTATGTTTTATGTTACTCAAGATGTTTTTCTTGCAGAATTCTGTGCATTTGGCCACCCTAACTTTTGACTCCTTCATTTATTCACTCACCATTCTCTGTTCTTCTACCTGCAGGTACTCCCTGCCACAGAAGGGTCTTAAGAAATTGCTTCTGAAAACTGGCCTGAAATTGTGAGGAGTCCTACATCTCTGCTTCCTAGATTTCTTTAAAAAATGTTATGTTGGATCTGGTACTGTATTTTACAAGCCACACTGGAACAGCTTAATCATTTAGGCTTTGTCTTAAATAAAATTTTAAAAAGCCTCTTTTGGTATGAAAAAAAATCTCTTTTTCTCACTTAAGAGGAGGAGCACATCTTATGTCTGCAGCAGCTGGTCAAGCTACAGGGCTCTGGTAATAACAGAGAACATTTTACTTCCTAAAGTTGTATTTGGGAGGTAATCACTTTAACTTTAGTTAAAGTCTGGTTAAGGATTTAAAATTCCTAGTCCCTTCATTCTAGCATAGCCTGATCTGAAGAACAGCAGATCAGCAGACAGAAGTCAGGCTAGGCAGAGGCAAGACCTTCATCTGTGACCTGTTTTGGCTGCAGTATTGTTGGAAAGAGAAGTACCACTCCATCCTCTCCCCGTAGTGATACTAACCAAGCAGTGGCCCACCCTGCAAGCCATGTAGCGATGGCAGTTGCTGCTGTTGAAGAAGCATTGAGGAGGACATGAGACACTGTGAGCCAGCAGTGATAAAGCACCGAACATGCCCTGAGAGAAGACAGCTTGAGTGGATGCAATCTGAGGACTTACTGGGAGAGGAGAGGTGCTGACTAGCTTATCCTTGCTGGGTATTTGATGCAAAAGTGCAGTGAGGCATTTTTGACTAAGAAAATCCAGCATAGAGCGATTGGGAATGAAGGGCCTAGGAAAAATTTTTTTCAATTTTCATCTGTGTGCAGGCTGGTCTTCCTAATCCTCTTCTTACTGATAGTGACAGCAGGGTAGGAATCATATATAGGTTTGAGGGTTGATAGTGTTTTTTCACCCTGGTTTGGTTGAAATAGTTGGGAATTCTGTGATTAGTTTCCATTCCTACCTGGTGAAGCAGTGTAGAGTGAAGATGGGTTGTCCTTGTGCAAACATGTACTACTTTGTTGTTACTGTACAATGAAAACATATCAGGGCTCCAGAAAAGCAACAAGTAAGTGTAGGGGCTTAACTCTACAGGGAAGACTCAATTTAGTTGGTTATTAGGGGAGGTATACAAGAAGGATGATAGACAGCAAGTATTTGGGGAATTCTACACAGAAGAAATGAGAACAGCAAAGTCTAAGGAAGGAAAAGGTGAACAGAAACAGGTTGAAGCCAAGAGATAATTTTTCTTTCACCGTCTTAGCTCCTTCCTTTTCTGGAGAAATCCACCACAGGGAATTTTGTGAATGAGGATCTTAGAAAATACACAGATGACAGGAAATGTTTTGCATTGAAATAGACTCAATGTCTGGAGAGGTTTTTTCTCATTTCTAGCATCCAACTCTGACTGTGACAGTCTAGAAGATAGCAACAAAACCCTAAATCCTGCTGTATTTTTTACTTGTACTGCCACAGTGAAACTTGTTCAGAACAATATTGGTCTGAGGAAGCACAAAGAATACCGATTTCTGACATTTCTTCTTCCATCAAAATCAGATGAAATGCTGAATTAAAAATAAATGTACCAATCAGTATTGAGATATGATATATAAGAACTACAGTACGGTCAGTGTAATGTTGTACTGGTTTGGTAAAGTACATGCCTAAATCAGCTGTATTGTATACAACTCCTTATCCTTATTTTCAGATTAAGTTCTTCACAGTTTGTAGCATTTCCAACTAAAATATCACCCCCTGGTTTAGAAGATTAAACTAATATTCATCTCATGGCAACAGCTCTGGTTGGCATTTACCACTGCTGTTGCCAAATGATTTTGTGATGTTGCACGTTCATATTAAGCTAAATTAGCAGTAGGAGTCATTCACTGAAGTTACAGTATGTATCATCATCACAGAGTGGGAAATTGTTTGAAACAATTTCCTATGTAGCCACAGTGCGCAGCTCATAAGCTGTTTAGAGCTTTGCATGTAGGAAACACAGAAAGGAATTTAGGACTGAAAAAGGAATACACTGCTGGCCATACCCTCACCCAGCATATAATGGCATTGCCAGCAGAGCATGCAGCCCTGATCTGAATGGGAAAGGAGATGTATAGGTCTCGATGCATCAATCATTGCAGGTTCACTGGCTGGCAGGGACAGAGAGGACGGTGTGGTGCAGTGGTGCAGACTTAACAGCATCTTGGAAAATTCGCTGCCTGGCCGTAACTCCAGACTTCAACAGAACTAACCTGAATTACACAAGATCATATCACCTCAAAAGGTAATCAGTTACATAATCAGTAATTGACACAAGGTATCTTCTAGAGCTGTTTGGAAAAGAAAAAATTCGTTAGAAAAATGTTGACATTTTGGTGGAAAAAAAGAAATATATATTTGATTAAGAAAAGGAAAGGTTTTTCCTCAGAATCTGAAAGTCTTTGAAAGACAGCAAAGCTTTACGCAGAAAGGTTTTGTTTAATAAACACCCTGATTTTCCCATTACTGCAAAGTGTGGATGGAAAACACCATTTGAGTCCCAGTGCTTGGGAGTGGATGATCTCATCAGACTACTGTACAAACAGGACCATGAGCTGCTCCCTTCCCTCCAGGGTCTTTGCTCAGGAACTGGCAATGAGAAAATCAGAGCTGAGGACTTAGATGCAACAGCAGACACATATTTCCACTCACCAGAGAAGACAGTATTTGCCTCCATAAATGCACTTTTGTGTATGTGGCTTAAAACAGTATTTACTTATTTTTCCTTTTTTTCTCCCACCTCTGAAGGCATTTAATTTGTGCACATTCACATCTAGACTGCTTTTTGTTTTAGACGGAAGGCTTTAGAATTGTAATTCACAGGGGCTCAGGACCTCACAATAGGTATTAAAAACAATTTTTTTGACCTTCTTAATGTTACACCTAATGCTGCTAAGCAATTAAGGCAATAAATCTGTGTAAACTGAATGTATAATTCCTCTTAGGAATATAAATGTGAGAAAATTAAATGTCAACATCTTACCTTGGTGTTTACAAGTGCAGCCATGGAATGTGAATTCATTGCCTTACTTGAATTCCAATTTTGTATATATTCCTGTTAGAGGGACGTGGGTTTTTTGGGTGGGTTTTTTTTTTTTTTTTGGATGACTTCAGATACATAATCTCTTTGGTAGTGCTGAATGTCCCACTTCTGAGGAACTTTCTCTGATGCTGTTTACCGCTGATCATGTAGAATCAGGTGCAAAACCAACTTGCATGGTTTTAAGAGAAGCATAGTGTCAAAGGCAGGGTCTCAGGCATGTGAGAGCTGATGGCAGCTCCCAGCTCTCGCAGTGGGTAGCCTGGGCCACATCATTTCACCTCCTTGTGTTCTTTTTCCTGTTAACAGTATTTCCTGTCTCATTGGAATTAGAAATTTCTGGAGGCAAGAACTTTGTCCTGTTCTACTTTTATACCATCCTTGGTGCCATCAGGGGACTCCACACTCAGTGCCACACTCAGCTGAGGCTTATACGTGGTACATCAACACAAACACTAATAACACGCACTGCCCACTCCCATCTGCCCGTGCATCAGGAAGGAAAGGGGAGAGGAAATGGAAGCAATTTTTGCATTAGGGAACCATCTAGGAGCTCCTACTGGCTGGAACTCGGATCGTGATAGCTATGCACTTCCTAATGACTCAGGAATTCACTGCAACTACAAAAGATAAAGAAAAAATCCTTCCTTTGGCATATCTTGCTGATAGAGAACTGATTCCACCTGAAGATACAGTGGTTTTATGTTAAAGGTTGTTATTGAGAGTTCTTTATTTGTTTCAGTCCTGCATTTATAGCGTTACTTCAGCTAGCTAGTCCTGTCAGAATACAGAGCTTCCTGCTAATTTAGTGTATACTGGTCTGGTTGTTCTTCACTGTTTTACTGAATTTGCTTTACCTAGCACAGCAAAGGAGACAGACATCACTTCTGTGGACATCACTTCTGTCTCATGTACCAGCCTGTGCTCAGGTGGGTCAAGTACCACAGCTGCATGATGAAGCTGACAAGAATATTTCCTCACCAAAATGTGAATTTTTTCCCCTTTCATTGTTCTTTTTTTTTCTTGGCAATTGAAGATATGGCCTGATGACCAAGTTGGTGTCAGCTTAATTAGCATTTCCATCATGTTAAAATGTGGTAAGAAGGGGAAAGTTTGATTTTAACATTAAATTTTCTTGCATTTTTATGTTACTAAAATAATAAAACTGCAGTGGATGCCACTGTCTCAGACTGAGATCCTCAGAGAGAAGTAACCTTGTTTCTGGGGCTAGCTGAAATGCAAGCAAGAATAACATCTATGAAGCCAAGCCAATAACCCCCGTCACTTGACTTTCACTCAAAAGTTGATTCACTCAAACCCAATTAAAATAATAACTCTGTGAATTAATTAAATTGCCCTTCCACTGAAGTGGAGGCTTAAGTAGTACGCTGCATTTGACAGAAAAGCAAAATAATTGTATTGAATAAAGGGTGAACTGAACAAGAATTTCTGCCTTTGAGGTAAGCTGGGAATTGAGTGCTCAACTTGGATTGAATGGTAAAGTTGACTATTTCCATGTAGTTCCTTGATGGGTTCATCTGTACTTGCAAGTATTTGCATGATTACCTTAGTCATCACCTACAGGGATGAATTGCTTCTGAGCAGATGTAAATTGATAATCAGCTTGCATGCTTTCGAGAGGAGACACTGTCTCCAGCAGACTTTCTGTTGGCCACATGTCAAGTTCCCCAAGTCCAGCTCTGCAACACTGTGGTGGTTTGACCTTGGTTAAGGACCAAACACTCACCCAGTTGCTCATTCATTCCCTCTCCTGAACGGGACAAGGAGAGAAAATTGTGTGAAAAATCTCATGGGTCAGGATAAAGACAGGGAAATTGCTTGCCAATTACCATTATGGGCAAAACAGACACAACTTGGGGAATTTAAATTTAATTTATTGTCAATTAAAAATGGAATAAGACGGTAAGAAACAAAACAAAAAACTAAACCACCTTCCCTGCCCTCTCTCCTTCCCAGGCTCAACTCCACTGCTTCATTCCCAACTCCTCTACCACCTGCTTCCCGAAGTGGTGCAGGGGAAGCGGGGAATGGGGGTTACACTCAGCCCGTAGCAGCTCATTTCTGCTGCGCCTTCCTCCTCACACTTTCCTCCTTCTACAGCATGGGTCCTTCCCAGGGGCTGCAGTCCTTCAGGGTGAACCTGCTCCAGCACAGAGTCTTCCACGAGCTGCAGCATGAATATCTACTCTGGCCTGAGGTCCTCCATGGGCTGCAGGGTGGTTATCTGCTCCGGTGTGGTTACCTGCAGCTCACAGAGGCTGCCCTGCAGCCCCTCCACCAACACCCAGGCACTGACACTGTACAAATGCTCAGTGAAAACCTGCAATTCCAGCAGTTATTCTAGCAATATTCCTGACTTCACACTGGGCAAATTCTTTATGCACCTTCCCAGCTTGATGGACAAAGCCAAAGTTAGCTTGGTATTACATTTTCCTCACTCACAAAATGTATCTCCTTCCCCCTGCACAGTCCCATGAAACTTGGGGAAACCCTAGTTTTGGATCTCTTTTCACTAAGGCATACTGTTTCTCTTCAGGGATGGTGAAGAATTCCTGGTCTGCTGATGGCAGTCTCTCCTCCCAGGCATAAGATGTCCTGTGAAGGCTACCAACAGCAAGGTGCTATAAGAATTCCACACTGAGATAAAAGAGGTACCTTCTTACAGTTTTAATATTCTTCTACTAGAAGTTAGTGAACGTTTTACAAGCAAAATTTTGAAACCTCTGTCAAGAGTTGATAATTAATAGAGACACTCCTGTGCACCGATATGTTGTTCCCTGTTGAAAGAACTATACTATACTTAGCTGCACTCAACACAATTTAGAGCTTCAAGTGTTGGTGAAAACAAAAATAATTCTTACCTGCTCTATGCTGATTCACACTTTGCATAATGCTGGGCAATTGCACTGCTGCTTAAAGTTAAGAGCATACTTACTGTGCATCTAATCCTTCCATACTTTTTGCAACATTAACTTTTAACAGTTGTTTACACATGAACTGGGCTGTTATGGGTAGTCTCTGAATCATACATAGAGTCAGAGCAAAGGTCATAACTGAGGTACTGATGTTTTATTACAGAAATCAAATACGAGGAATGGGTGGGTTGAATTAGCTTTGGATTTTTTATTAGCTTTTCCTTTTTTCCCCCCAAGAAACCCTCCTTGTCAAATAAGTTTTACAAAATAACCTATGTAGGTATATAGAATATGACTGACAATAGTACCTGAGAGCAGAAAGTTTTGGTAAAGCTGGGAAATTGCAGTGACAACAAAAGAAATGCTTCCTTATCTAATTACTATGTATTATAGAACCATAGAATGGTTTGGGTTGGAAGGGACCTTAAATATCATCCAGTTCCAACACCTGGCCACGGGCAGGGACACCTTCCACCACACCAGGTTGCTCAAAGCCCCATCCAGCCTGGCCTAGAACGCTGCCAGGGATGGGGCATCCACAGCTTCTCTGGGCAACCTGTGCCAGTGCCTCACCACCCTCACAGGAAAGGATTTCTTCCTAATGCCTAATCTCAATCCACCCTCTTTTAGTTTAAAGCTGTTCCCCCTTGCCCTATCACTACATGCCATTGCAAAAAGCCCCTCCCCAGCTTCCCTGTAGGCCCCCTTCAGGCACTGGCAGGCTGCTATAAGGTGTCCCCAGAGCCTTTTTTTCTCCAGGCTCAACAACCCCAACTCTCTCAGCCTGTCTTCACAGCAGACATGCTCCAGCCCTCTGATCATCTTTTTGGCCCCACTCTGGGCTCGCTCCAGCAGGCCTATGCTATTCTTATGTTGGAGTCGCCAGAGCTGAAGGCAGTACTGCAGGTGGGGTCTTACGAGTGTGGAGCAGAGGGGGAGAATCACCTGCCTCAACCTGCTAGCCATGCTTCTGTTGATGCAGCCCAGGGTCTAGTTGGCTGCCTGGGCTGCAAGTGCACATTGCTGGGTCATGTTGAGCTTCTCATCCACCAACACCCCCAAGTCCTTCTCCTCAGGGCTGCTCTCAATCCGTTCTCTGCCCAGCTTGTACTTGTGCTTGGGATTGCCTCAACCCATGTGCAGGACCTCGCACCTGGCCTTGTTGAACTTCATAATGTTCGCACAGGCCCACCTCTCATGTACATTTTGCTTAAAGAAAAAAAAAAAAAGATAACTGAAGTCTAACAAAAAGGCTAGACTAAAATTTAATTCATAAGTCAAATCTCTTCAAATCTATTTGATGACATATTGCTAATTTAATTTTACATTTCCTAGTGCATATCAAATTAGTGTCCTACTTATAATATTACTGCATGCTATGTATAGTGCTATATATCTATTATATATAGCATATTTGTGCAGACTTCATACATATATTTCTCAGTGGTTAACTTCAGAATTAGTGGCTCTGGGGAGATTTTACCTATTTTTGTAAAGGTTTTTTTGCTTTTACTGTGGAACTGAGGTAGTCTTCTGTCTTAAGAGATATTACTGTAAAAATATAAAACCGCAGCATGCGTTCTATGAGAAACTTAATTTAGGAATTCACGCAGAGAAAATAAAACTGCCAGAGGTGCAGTATGCAGAAACTGGACAATACCAGGACACTTAGGAAGATGCTATGAAATATCTGTTCCTGTGACTGAAGTCCTTATTCTAGAGCTTAGCTGAAAGATGACCATGTCAGCTCCTGTACTTGCTTCTGTAAGGCAGTTGATCAGTCCTGACTCAAAGAAAAGCCACTCACTGACTCACCAGGTCACAGGTCCAGGTGAGAATCAAAGCTGTGCTAGAGGCAGTTTGGAAGAGCTGGCTGTTATCTGCAGCCAGTTCCCAGACTGTCACCAGGTCCAAGAGGACCTCAGGCCTGACTGCTGCTGCTCCGCTCCCAAGAAATGCAACACTTATGGGTGGTTCAGTGGGTGGCTGTTCCTCTCTGACCTGCTCAGCCTTAGATCTCGAATCCCTAATCCTGGTGGTAGTCTTGTATCCTAGCATCTGGAACCAGGCAGCATTTATAGGGCAGAAGATACTTCTGTTGGCAGAGGTCTAAGGAAGTTGTTGCAAAAATGCTTAAGAGACTAATAGAGTTGAAAATAAATGTAAATCAAAACCTGACCCTTTCAGACATGCAGTCCCCTCAGCTCTTGGAAACCACAGCCACCTTGAGCATCGAGGCTGTTGGGACCACATTGTTCTTATTAACTCATAGTAATAAGTGCTAACACCAGCTCATGAGAGGTATAGGTGTTAGCTTGTTTCTTTCCCTGCCAGCAAAGATTTCTGAATATAGGAAGGAATATATTTCTAAGTATAACTTGAGTGCCAGGAGATAGCTGAAATCCTGTTGTATCTAGGACAGCAAAAGTTCTTGGAGTGCTCTTGTCTTCTCCTGGGAGGAATTACCATTCTTTATTACATAGTAAGCAGAAGCACATACCTTATATTTTCACTGTGAAATTTTTAGTTTAAGAAACTTCGGTGCAATATTATAAAAAAGAAAAACCTCTCAGCTTCCAAAATATTTTTCTCATTTCTGTTTGCTTTTGCAGCTAAAGAAATAACATTAGTTTTCTATTTTTTTCCCCAAAGTAAGAAGACAAATAGAAACTAAGATCTATCTAATTCTTCAGAGGGATCGAACCAATTCATGACACTTCTTAGATTTAACACTCTAGTCATTTGCTATGACAAAGTCCTCTGCTTCTGTAAGGAGAAATGCAGTCAGCACCACGCAGTTCGCTGACACTGGCTAGCAGAACACATGCCTATGTTTCGGCAGGGAGATGGCAGATGTCATCCTGTGGGAAGCTCTGGGGAAAAATGAAGAAGGGACCTCAAACTGTACTTCATCCTGGCAGCCCAAACCACCACCCCCACTCCGTGTTGTGCCCAACATCTGCATCACCCAACACTAAAGATGCTGCAGGCAATGGGGAACATAAAAATACAGCTTCAATTATTCAGTGGTTTTGTGCTCCCAGTCTTCATCATACGCTTGTCCAGCATAGTGAGTGGCTGGCAGAGAGGCAGGTTTCATAGGGAAAGGGATGGCAGGGACTGTGTGTGGCCCTGTTGACAGGCGATTCCCTGCTTTATAACGCAGCCACAAGCAGGCAGCTGTGTTAGCCACCCATCCTGAAATCACTGGGGTTAAATTTCTGCCCTGCTCTCCTAAAGATGGACTCTGTTGACCTTTACTTTTCCACGGCTTTGGAAGCTTTCATCGTGCAACCACTGAACACACAGCAAATCCAGTCTCATGCACAAACATGAGTATCTTGTGATTCAGCAGAGAAGATGCAATTTCTGTGCATGTAGGGAAGTCAAATATCCCTCTGAAATACAGAGGTGAACTCCCTGCAGAGGTGTGTCATGCTGCAAAGAGCCGAGGGCAAACTGGAGTTGAGAGGAGAGACAGGCAGAGTGTAAAAGCAGCATGAATATGTAAGGCAGGCGGATTTCTGCAGAAGACTACTGCAGAGTCAGCTGTAGTTAAACTGCCCACAGCTGCTGTTTCTCTGTCACCTTTGGAAGTGGAGGGTGCTTTAACCAGCAGCAAAGTCAAAGGAAAACTTCAGATATAACCTAAGATCTCATGTCCCTCACTGCCACCTAAGAGAAAACTTTTATTTTACCTTGTAACTTTACAGTCATCCATGATCAGAATTGAACAAACTGCTTTACTTTGGGAAGACTTTGGAGCAGATTGCCTTGAAAACATAGAACCCCCCTTCATTTCATATATGCATCTTGGTTGTTTATCCCCCTTCTTAGTGGGAAGGAATAGGGAAGATCAAAAAGAAAAGGAAAAGTTTCAAGTGTTTTCAGAGTTTTTTACTTTCTTGCTTTCTATTTAGAAAGTGTTCTTGTGAAAGAGAGAGGAAGAAAACAGAGAATAAGACTCTTTAGAAGGAAGAACATTTGGGGAATTTTCCTGTTCTTCCTAGTCATTCTTTTTCCATATATTTTTCCATCAAAAGGAAAGAGAGACGGATGGAAGGAACACAACTAAGTGAGGAAAGTGATGGCAAGGAATCCAAACAGTAGAGGTTTTCCTTTTAAAAATTGCAGCTATATTTGCTTTTAAATTTTTTGGTCAGCATTTCCTATGGGAAAAATACTTCTAAACCAGCACTGCTTGTTATGCATCATTATTTGTGTATATGGCACTCTACATGTTTGCAAGAAGGCAAAATCACTCTGAAGTATTTGCCTCCGTGCAAGCAGATGTGGCGAGAACTCTAGCTTTAAGATATATTGGTGCAAATGGATGCTATTCTTGTTGACACCAGGCAGGTCTGTCTTTGAGGTAAGATGGCAGGCACTGTAATGCTGCAAAACCTATTTGGGAATATCCAGTTAATGAGTGAAGTGAAACTGAGGAAGCTAAAATCGAATTTCCAAGGTAGCACTCAAAAAGCATATCTGAGGAACAGAGTAAGTCTGCATATGTGAAAAAAGGAACAAGAAGTGGGGGTTTGCAGGCAGGAAATAAAAAGCAAATTGATAGCCATGCCATAAAGGCTGGGGGTATAAAGGAGAAGCCTAGAACAGAATGGAAGAAAGCAGAGAGTATGACAGACTGTTATATTTAAAGGCAAGAATTGCAGGGTGTGAGAAACTGGGAGAGGAGGATGGAGAATGTCTGATCATTACTGACAGGAAGTAAGAGAACAGCTGGGTCTTATGAAGGAAAGTAAGAAAGAAAAACATGGTTATCTAGCCAAAAGGTGTGTGCATGTTTGTAACTATATATAGCTATGTAACTGCATGAATGGCTTCCGCCCCGAGCCTGGTGAAACATATCGCTGGAATTTGTATGCGGGCTCAGAGATATAAATATGACCTTCATTGCACAATAAAGGGTCTCTGGTTGCACAACAACCTGAGTCCGTGCCTTCATACGCCACAAGAAACAATTGGGTTTTGTGTCTTTTAAGGAAGAATTAGATATAGGAATACAAAACAATAACCCAAGGGAAAGTTGGCTCCCCAAGTTGCAGGCAACAGTAAGATCCCCCCTGAATCTCCTCTTCTTCAGACTAAACAACCCCCATTCCCTCAGCCGCTCCTCACCAGACTTGTGCTCCAGACCCTTCGCCAGCTCCGTTGCCCGTCTCTGGACACGCTCCAGCACCTCAGTGTCTGTCTTGCAGTGAGGGGCCCAAAACTGAACGCAGGATTCGAGGTGCGGCCTCACCAGTGCCCAGTACAGGGGACAATCACTGCCCTGGTCCTGCTGGCCAACCATTCCTGATACAAGCCAGGATGCTACTGGCCCTCCTGGCCATACTGATGGCTCATGTCCAGCTGGCTGTCAACCATCACTCCCAGGTCCTTCTCCACCGGGCAGCTTCCCAGCCGCTCTGCCCCCAGCCTGTAGCGCTGCCTGGGGTTGCTGTGACCCAAGTGCAGGACCTGGCACTTCTCCTTGTGGAACCTCATACAATTGGCATCAGCCCATTGGTCCAGCCTGTCCAGATCCCTCTGCAGAGCCTTCCTGCCCTCAAGCAATCAACACTCCCACCCAGTCTGATGTTGTCTGCCAGCTTACTGAGGGTGCACTCGATCCCCTCATCCAGATGATCAATAAAGATTAAAGGGGACTGGCCCAGTACTGAGCCCTGGAGAACACCACTTGTGACCAGCCACCAGCTGGATGTGACTCCATTCACTGTCACACTTCAGGCTCAGCCTTCCAGCCAGCTTTTAGCTCAATGAAAAGCGCACCTGCCCAAGCCATGAGCAGCCAGCTTCTCCAGGAGAATGTTGCGGGGGAGGGTGTCAAAGGCTTTACTAAAATCTAGACATCAACCACAGCCTTTCCCTCATCTATTAGGTGGTTCATCTTGGTGTAGGAGGAGATCAGGTTCGTCAAACAGGACCTGCCTTTCATAAACCCATGCTAGCTGGGCCTGATCCCCCGGTTGTCCTACGTGTGCCATGTGATGGCAGAGGAAACGGCCTCAAGTTATGCCAGAGATTTAGATTGGATATTAGGAAAATTTTCTTCACTGAAAGGGTGGTCAAGCACTGGAACAGACTGTCCAGGAAGGTGGTGGAATCACCAACCCTGGAGGTGTTTAAAAAACATGTAGATGTGGTGCTTACGGACATGGTTTAGTGGTGGGCTTGGCAGTCCTGGGTTAATGGCTGGACTTGATCATCTCAAAGACCTTTTCCAATCTAAGTGATTCTATGATTCTGTGATTTCATACTATAAATGCAGTAAGCCCTTCAGCGCTCTTCCAGTTACAAACTAGTAAAGGTATAACTCAGATGCAAGATCTCAAATTGCTGTATGTTAAATTATACAAGTATAAAATACACTTGTTATATAAATATTTTTTAAAGGCAGTCACAAGAACTGCATTATTTAATGGTCACTCTCCTCTCATAAATGTTTTTATCTTTCCTGTTCTTTCTTATCAACTTCCAAATGGGCATTTTCTTAATTAAAGTTATCAGGTCTGACCATGATGCTTGTAGGTTATTAACTTTATATCGAACTATTCTTCAAATGTTCTACTTTGCTTCTTGAGGGATCCTGCAGCAAAGAGATATTCTGATCTCCTTAATCAGAAACTCTAAGGCATCAGAGTTAAAGCTAATTAGGATTTATGAGACTTTGAAGGGAATATAATTCGTATGCAAGCACTATAGGTGATATGAGGTTTCAGATGATGACTATAGATAACAGCTGAGCATGGGTACCACAGTTTGACAGAATAAATCATTAGGAATACATTACAAATTATTCTTTCATTTCATCTTATTTTCAGTCAGAAGGCTAAAGCAGGGAAAATACTATGCATGTGACATGATCTTGTGGCCCACCTTTTGTTAAAATCTAGGCTGGGACTGAAGCAGTCATCAACACTTCCTGCTTAAAAAGCACATCTCAGTAAAGTCTCAGCTACTAAAACAGCACCTCCCCATTCAGATGTCCATCCTACTTTCCTCTTAACACCTGGATCATATCACATCATGAGTAGGCATGTGCTCGCTGAGTGTTTAATGGGGACTTTGTCAGAGGAATACAAACCTGCTCCAATGATTTTAGAGTAAGTGCTCTTGAGACCTCTTTGAACCACCCCACCAAGTCCAAGACAGCTGTTCTGTTGTAAAAGTCAGCTTAACATACGGTTTATAGTGGTTGTATATTATTATATTATTATATTCACTATAAAATAAACCCAAAGGTGCTTGAATTCTATGAACACAGAAAATTGCTATAAGCAGAAATGAAGAGAGAACAGTGGTTATATACAATCTGTACCAGACTAGCAGCAAACATTACCAATAAAAGGAGAGGAACCATGAAAGGAAGGACTTCACTACTATGACAGCTGTCTACTTGGCAGCTAATACAACAGATATTTGATGAATGAAATCTCTCTAGGAGCCTCTGGTTATGGCAATAACTTTATTTTGCATTTGGCATGCTGTTTCCATGTTGGGGCAGCTTGGTGAGAGACTCTGAAAATTGACTGTGTGGGATTTATGTTGTGCACATGTCTGAGTATGAATTACAGAAATTATTAATCTTGGAAGGGACTTGAAGAAGTCCTCTTAGCCATCTCCCTTCTCTGGGGAAAGATAAGCGTATGTCCTTGGCACTGCTTGTGGCCTTGTTAAAATTGCCAAATATTCCTAAAATCTGTGTTTCCACATACCACTACCTTTAGAAGTGTTGTTTTTTTTTTTTACATTTGGATTATCTCATGTGGCAAAGAACTCTGTCCCACACCTGGTGCAAAATGAAACCATTGATTGCAGTCCTCTTTATGAAAACTCTGTTTATATTGAAAGACATCTGGTGTACGTGGAAAACATTTGAACTCTGTTTCTCTTTTAATAGTATTTTCACTAATTAAAGTTATGTTATGTCCTTCTTCAAGTCTCTCTGTTCTAGATGGAAGAAACAAAATTCTTGACAACCATTTCTCATGTCTGTTTTCTAAACCTCTCGGAAACGGTGTTACTCTCTTCTGGGGTTTTCCCATTACTTTTACATTCTGTACTCCAGACAGGTTCTCAATAGTGCTGTGAGGGGCAGAAAAAATTACATTCTTTGCCACTTAGGAAACCTCTGTTTTTACATCCCACAATTGTATCAAAGTTTCTTGCAGCAGCATGTTCCTGACTCATGTTCAGCTTCTAATCTACTATAACCTCCAGATATCTTCTTTTTCTGTAGTGTCTTTCCTTTGTTAGCAGAGACAGTGACAGCTAGCAGAGATATAGCCTCGACACACCAACAAATGGTCTGTTTACAAGCTGCTCCGTAGTCTACATGGCTGTATATCCTGGTGTAATCTCCAGTCAGGACCTTAAAAGGCAAAAAGCTATAACAATGTCCCTAGACTGTGAGTGAGGATTCATTCCACAGCAATCTCTAAAAGCTGCAAAGTGGCAAACAGAGGGAAAGAATTCTGGAGTCAATTTTAAAAATATAAGGCTCACCAATTCTCCTAATCATACTTCTCCTAGAAGTAAGCAAGTTATATTTAGGACACATATGGTCAAAAGTAGCAGTGATGGTTTTGGAGGCTGGATTTTGGAACTGTTAACAACGTTTCAATTGTCACTACTTGAGAAATCAAAGTCATCAGTTCAATAGTAGTAGGTACTGGCAGTGTTTTTGGTGTGTTTCTGCACTGTTTTGGGATAGGTGTGGAGTAGAGGTGATGTCACACACAGAGTCAACACTAACACCTCATGCCCTGTATAGAGCTCTATGCATTTCTCCCTGATGATCTTGCATGAACCTCAAATTGATTCCAGAAAATTACAAATGCAACTCATCAATTTAACTCTGTTTCCTGCCATGACAAGGAACTGAACAGTCATAACCAAAGGAAGAAAATTTTGAGTTATCTTGAGAGGAGAACAAGACAATGTGGCTTTTTTAATGAGAAAGGCATCTTGCAGTGAAGGAAACAGACAGAGCTGTGGAACTGTTGTTTCTTCCAGAGACTTTCAGGCTGCATTTCTATTTAATTGGCATCAAGCCCACTTTCAGACTTACACTTTCCTCTAGGCTTTAATTTGCACTTAAAACTACACTCCACTGGCTGAACATTGTCTTACTATTACTATTTTCTCACCTACAACTTTTCTTTTTAGTAAGAAACTCTGCCCTCATGTAAGCTGTTCATCTCCTGATCTCTCACCGTTTTTTCTCTGCTTCACTCCCACCACTGTAGCTGAAGGGATAAACCCAGACAACAAGTGCTCAAACAGCTGGCAGTGAAGATGGTACAAATCTAATAGAGAAAATCACTGGGAACAAATAAAATTGTACAAAACTAAGCACTGATCTGTATCACCTGGCCCCTCTGTTGCCCAGAGAGGGGTGGCTACTTGGGGTACATAACTACTAAGCTGTAGGCTGAGCATGCATTCAGCTCACTGTTCCAGGTGTCACAGGTTCTTCATTCTAATAAATTTTATAGTTTTTCACGTTCTTCTTTTGAGGTTGGTAGTGCTTACCTCAGCAGCTGCTTTTCCTCTGCCAGTTTTTATATTCCTTTCTTTCCCCTTTTCTTCTGTCTTATCTAAGGAATGGTAAATCACACTGTGCGGGTACTCTTTGTTTTCCTTTTGAGGGTGAGCTTAAGAATAGTTACATATCTGATGATGTTGGATAATAACTGGGTTTCTCACACCAGCTACAAGCTATTAGCCTATATCACCCTTCACCTTACCTCTTAAATCCTCTTCAGTTAAGCAGCAGTTCCTAGGTTATTATAGCATACGAAGGCACAGACCCCAAGTGAGATCCTTTATTGCATGCATAAGTGCTGGTTATATGCAATCTCTTATTCACCCAAGTTCTGCCCTGGAATACGCCTACACGCAGCAGAGCACCTTTGCAGCCAGCTCACACACCGCTGAGCTGTTTGCTCCCTCCATGCTCACCTGAGGAGCTCTCCTCTTCCCAGGTCAGTGTTTAAGCTGTGGGAGGCTCTGGGCACACCCCCCATTGGGAGGCTTTGGGCAGCCCCTCGTTGCAGGCGGGTGGGCACAGAACTGATTTGCAGGGGAGCTCAGAGAGCCAGATGTAGTGTTAGTTGTTTCCTCACTACATTTTAAGACATCATCACTCTGCAACCTAGCACCCAGACAAAGAACAGATCCTTTTCTTTATCTCCACGTCCAGGGCTCGGGAGCAAGCAGGAAAAGCCTGCACAGATTTCAGAAAGAGCCCTTACAGGTTATCATGAAGTAAGTCTGGGGTACAACTAGCTGGAATCTTTTAAAGGAAACAACTATTCCAGTTCAAATTAGTCTCAGTAAGCACACGCAGAAAACAACAACATACATCCCAAGACCAGGGAGGTATTGTTTTTCCAAACCACGGCTGCACAAGCAAACACATGTTAAACAGAATCTGGCCTTAGCTTGAAAAGAAGCCACATAGCTGCTATCTGCCCATCTGGGTACCTGAGTAAGTCCAAGCTCTGGCTACTGTCATATTTTGGGAATGTGTTTCTCATTTTCTTTCTTTTTTTTTTTTTTTCCTGTGGAAAAATCCCCACACAACTGCAAATACAAAACCTTTCCTTCTGTGAAGTAAGAGAGCTTTGAAATCTCAGTTCTTAATGACTTTCCTCCGCACATGTACCCAAGTTCTCCTTGGGGAGCTTGCTCTGTCAGGGACTTGGAGGATAATGTTGCTGGATGTTAGAGGTCTCACAAAGTAAAGCCCAGCTAAAAGAAGAGGGCTAGTACCAGAGCTGTCCTTCTAGGGAAAAGGCATGATTTCTGTGAGGCTGTCATCAAGTTAAGCCTGTTATAAAAGATGGTTATAGGATGCTAGCTGGTTTTCTTGCCACTTTTGCTAGAATCCTGTGGCATCTGCAAAGAGGCAGGAAGAAAAGCCCCCCCCACCATTCTGAGCCTGTTCCTCAGGCCCAACACACAGCACTGGGCTCTGTTCTGAGCAGCAGAGCTAAAGCAGAGAAACAGAGATGAAAGGGGTTTGCTAACACCTTCAGAGGAACTAAAATTTGAAGTCCAAGGTTAGGTCCTTTCTTTTATCTATTTTTATTTCTGAGAAATACATATATGTGTCTTTACACACATATATATATGTGTGCTAACATCTATGATAGGAAGGGGTAGGAGGGGAGAGAAAGAAAGTTATCCTATTTGTTGTTTATATTCAATTTTCTACAACAGAAGCTGCTCCTTTCTCTTCTGTGTGCAGCTGTGTGGCCATTACACTGTCTACAGTAATAACATGATAGTGTTACTGGCGAATGTAAAGCTCAATTGCTGTAAAAACGATTAAAAATTGTTGCGCAGCAACAGGTGATTTTGTGTACAGCTAGTCAAAATTAATGTACATTTTTCCCAACCACGTGCTAGCAAAATAAGCACATGTGTTTAGGGCCACTTTAGTGGCTTAATTTTGCTTTTATGCTTGTGCACTTCACAATCCATTAGCTGTCAGTACCTCGTACAGAATCTGTCCACATAAAAGCTCCTTTTTTCCCCTGTATGCAATGAAAGGCTAAAAAGGATGTGTTACAGAGAAAAATAAATAAATAGGTTTTCTTAAAAAAATCCTTGATCCTAGAGACAATATTTCTAATTGATAAACTGGCATCTTAGTGGAAAAGTTACTGATGGTAATAACAAAAAAGAGAGTAGGATAGACAGGTTTATGAAATGGGAATCCAAGTACCGGAAAGGAACTAGGTCACTGGAACAACCCCCTCAAAATCAGAAGAGCTAGTCTATGTACGGCTTAAGCTGGGCGTGATCGTGATTGATCAGTAGGTAGTCAGGAGGTAAAAAACTCATGGCTTCCCAAGAACAGATTCCCAAGAATCTGACAGCAGTTGTGCTAGTGATAAATGCTTGGCTGGACCTCCTGGTGTGACATGCAACTCAAGAACATATGTGCCTATATTTGGGTGTCTAACATGAGCCTGGCCTAAGCAACCTTTGGGTTCCATCCTTGCAGTTGATATGGTCTGAAAAGCTAGTTATGTCTCCCTGACACCTATGTCTGTCAGCTGAATTTCCCTGTAGACTCCATTGACTGTTGTGACCAGGGACTCGAGGAAATAGCCTACACATAGGTCAACTGCCAGTAAGGATACCTTGGCTTGTCTCCAGCTGCAGTTTTGGTGTCATATCTGCCAGCTCTATGTGGGTATGTTTGGTATACCAGATTATTTTAAGTGACAATAAATGGTTGCATTGAGGCAGTTAATTGAAGTCCTAGTGATAACAGCAGAAGTTCTGCATCATTTACTTCTGACCATACAAGATTTTCTTGTTGTCCTCATTTTTTTAGTGCCTCATGAACTTTAGCATAAATATTTTCAGATACTTTTGAGGCAGGAAAAAATCTTCCATGCTCAATTCACCTGCTCTTGAGATGTGGAAACTGCATTTAGATCCACTCTGTTGGAGTATACTGGCACTGTACAATGACGTTCACTTAGCTGAATTGCATCTAGATCACTTGTCCCATTTCCTTTGCATTGGGTCAGGAACTGGGGAACAGAAACAAGGAAACAAAACAAAAAAGTGGGTCTGAAGAAAATTCTGTTTCAAGTTTAACAGTTTTAAGTTTTCCCTTAAACCCTGCATAACTTGGAAAGTGATCATCCTGGCAGGTGTTTCTTTGGATACACACCCATAGACTGGCATTCTTTCTGTAGGAGAGTGGATGTACATACCCAATGGTCAGAACACTTGTCGGATGAGAGAATCTTATGGTCAGTGCTAAAGGCTTTGATAGGTCAGTGTTATCAGATTCAGATTTAAGGACTCTTCACAAAGATAATCAGAGGGCTGGAGCATGTCTGCTGTGAAGACAGGCTGAGAGAGTTGGGGTTGTTGAGCCTGGAGAAAAAAAGGCTCTGGGGACACCTTATAGCAGCCTGCCAGTGCCTGAAGGGGGCCTACAGGAAAGCTGGGGAGGGGCTTTTTACACTAGTGATAGAACAATATGGAGTGGTTTTACACTGAAGAGGGTGGATTGAGATTAAATATTAGGAAGAAGTTCTTTCCTGTGAGGGTGGTGTGACTCTGGCACAAGTTACCCAGAGAAGCTGTAGATGACCCATCCCTGGCAGTGCTCAAGGCCAGGCTGGATGGGGCTTTGAGCAACCCGGTGTGGTGGAAGGTGTCCCTGCCCATGAAAATGCGGTTGGAACTATATAGTCTTTTAAGGTCCCCTTCAACCCAACCCATTCTATGATTTTATGATTTGTTCCTACTTTCAACCCACCTACTGGGTGTTTCCCGAAGGAAGGCAGAAAAACTTGATTTTCTTTTGAGCTGGCTCTGGAAGCATAATGAATCTTCAGCCCTGTGAACTAGCGTGAAGCACTGAACAAACCAGCAAAGTTGTGTAGCTCACATATAGATATACCAGCAGTTCCTCCATTTCTGCATCAGCAACATGAGTGCCAGGCACCAGGGTAGCAGGTCCTCCACTGCATATTTATCAAGGCCTTACAGTAACTAGTATTAGATAGCAGCCACCACATCATGCTTGGTTAGACCTACCTACTTTTGTGAGCTCTAATAAGAAAGCAGCAGTAATTGTCTGCAAACAAAGGTTCCCTGAGAACATACTGGAGAGAAAGGGAGTGTTATGTGAATGAGTAGTCTCAAACAACAAAAATATTCTCCCTATAACAAATAAAGCTCATTAGTTGTATATACAGCACCACAAATCTGTCACATTGCTATCCATCATTTTGGAGTCCTGTCACCAGTTTGCTACCCTGCTCTACTAACCACTGTCTTTGCATCTTCCAGCCTTGATTCATTTGTTTGAATCTGATTAACCTGATCAGGATTGTGAAAGCCATACAGAAGAGGGGAGGTTCACATTGATAATTAAGTCTCATGGAGTTATTTGCTGAGATGTTTCAGTAGTGATCAGCTCCAAAAAGCTAGCATCCCCACCACTTGATGACCTTGACAATCCTGCTCCATCACCATCCTACATATCATATATAGAATCCTTTACAGCAGTATCAAAACTAGGCAGCTGCAACAAGGCTTTTACCACCACATACCAGGTTAACTTCAATAAGTAGTTCCCGCACCTCGCCCTGGCACAGCCACCAATCCCCCACAAAGTTGCAACAGTTTATCTACTGTCCAGACTGTTTCTTCATCCTCTTCAGGCCAGGCCACTCTGCTTCTTGCCTCTGCCATGTCTGGATTCTTTCATCTCTGAACTCCTCTTCCAACCAGCCTCTCCTCATCCAGGCCCCCTACCTTGTGTCTCCTACATCCAGGGTGCTCACTTTTTTTTTCTTTCTTTCTCTCTCTCTCTCTGCTTCTTCCAGATCTCTCTTCATCCAGAACTCCTATTCCATCTCCCTTAGAGCTTTTTAAGTATTTAGTAGGAAGCAGCGACAGCTGCACCTTATCCACATCGGCCAACCCACCGCCCCTGAAGCCAGCCCACAGCTGTATGTTATCAATGTTAATTAACCTGCTTTCATTCCTTTACAATTCCTCTACAGTTCCTCTACAGAGTCCCTGTCTACTTATTTATTGTATGTATTTAGGACCCTGCACATATGCCACTATCTGTTGTACTTAGTAGAAATGTATCTTTGGTAGATACCTCTACTAAATTTGGCTGAATACACTTAAATCCTTAAATCAAGCAAGGAAATTTCTTTTGCTTGCAAAACTTAGATTTACACTTCAGCTGTGGAAAAGAGAGAAAAAATACGTAGAACTGGCAGGGAAACGGAAAAACCTGGGCAGTAGGAGAGTGGGTGGTTCATGAACCTTTAATGAAAAAAGAAGCAATAGTGTCAAGTTGGGTTTGATATTATGAATGCAAAAATGTTATCAGAGTACTAAACAAAATAGAATTTGAGGGTCTCTGTAAACAAGTTCAAATACAAACAAACCTGAGTAATGTTTTTTGGAGGTTAGGGTTTTATACAGGATGGTACAGATGGGCACAGAGTAGAACACTTTTATTTGCTCACTATCTTTGGTCTCATTGTTCTTGTAGAAAGCTTCAACTCAGCAAGACTGCCCTTCAGTATTATCTACCTAGCCCTGGGGATTTGAGGGCAGGTGCAGTATATAAACACCATTGCTCTGCTCTCTGTCCTTTCAACAAGAATTATACAGGGTGCCAGAATATGCCAGCTACCATCTTTCAGGGAAATACGGGGAAATGGCATGAAAAACAAGGTAATTTATTATTTAAAGAAACCTTATAGAAATACCATTTTCCTTCAGCAAGTCATGTACTTTTGACTCAAGTGCACATTTCTACTATTTTAAAATATCCAAATAAATTGTTAAAGACTTAATTTATTATTAAAATAGTGCTTATTAACAGGTTTAATATGCTTCAATATTTCTTTGCTTTCTGAGATAAGCTTATTAAGGTCTTCATGTGAGTAAGAGAAATTAGCTTTAATTTGAAGCTCTGTCAGAAGGCCATCAATATTTAGCAGGATTCTGCAATCCGCCCAGCCTTTTTGCATAAAGAAAATACCATTGCAAGGGTTGCATGTGAGTTAAGACTGGCATAATAAAGTGGGTTTTAATCCATATGGTTTAATAAACTGAAATAACCAAGATTTTAAGGTGGAATATTACCTATTTCCTAATATAAAATTCCTGAAATATATAGAAGTAGCTTCTTGAATTGCTCAGTACACAAAATTTCTATACATATATATATATAATTACGACCTAGCCTTTTGTCAGGTTTCAGTCTTTCAGTAATGCTTATGATTTCCTAAAAAAAAAGGCCAATGCATTTTTTTTAAAAGAGATCTACACCAAGTTAAGATACTGTTGTTCCTCAGTTCAAACAGAAGTTCAGATGCGGTTTATGTCTCTGAATAATGGCCTACTTCCACTTTTACCTGCTTTGTCGTGTCATGCTTTTAAATAAGAATGGCATTCTTGACCAAAAAAACTGTTGTTGTTTCTGTGGTATTTTACTTTTCAGTGAGGTCATAAACTCCAGCACATACTAAGTATTTTAATTTGGGGAGGGTTGTAAAAAGTCTTCAGCTTGTGAGAGAAATACAGGTCACCAAAAGTATGTCTCCATCTTCCTAAATTCTGTCAGTTTTAAAGAGCTTTAAAGTGTCAGTGGGGAATTCTTGATCATTCAGTAGGACCTTCTTATAACACAAAACCATTTTAAGATTCTTTCACACTTGGGAAGAGCCATGGTGCAGGCTAATCTACCCCACTGCTTCAGTTTGACAGAATGTAGAATCTTCAGTAGTTTTGAAACCTGGAAAGTACAGAAAAATTGTCAGAACTACTGTGATATAGTCCCCAAGTTTCTGGTCATTTATCTTTTGAATGCTTTGCTGTATTGTATAGACAAAGAGAATTAGCAAGAAGCAGTTATTCATTATCCATCTCCATTTATCTGTGGGCAGAAAGGTGTATCCCAAAGTCATCATTAACATTGCAATGATATGTTGTCACAATGATACATTGCCAAATTCAAGCTCAGGACACTGACTGCAGTACACAATTTCTGTTTGCAAGCTTTTCTTACAGTTTTATTGCTGTCTTGAAAACAATGGACTATTCTCCCTTCAACTGTGTAGTACCAGTTTATCAAAAACATTTTCGTATCTCCATGGTTTGCATCATCAGTGGCCACAGAAAAAAGTTTCTCATTTTCTACATTGGCTTTAAAGTCTTTCTCAATTGAAAGGCAAGTTAATACATTGTGAATGATGCCTGAAGCTGTTGTCTTAAGAAGATAAAACATTTTAGCTGTTGGAAGTCTTGGAATAACACTATTCATTTTGCTGTCAAATTAGGGTGATCTGCATTAAAAAATTGTGTGTGATATATGGTGGAGTGCTGTAGGGGACATTTTCTTTCCTTAGGAAGAAATCTTTTAAAGGTTTTCTTTTGTCTCATGTTGGGAATCATTATGATCATTTACATGCTTACAAGCAATTGAGAAAACGTGTCACTATGAAGTACCGTAAGTCTTATGGGAACTATTACTTTCTCTGCTGAGCCATGAAGTGCTTTCTGTATTCCTTCCATGAATGCTCATTCCTCTGTTTCATCTTAAAGACTGTGTCTTGATTTGTTGATAAAATGCTATTATCACAATCTCTACTATATCATCAGCCACATGAAGAAGTATCGTCATCAACTACTTCTAAATCAATAATGCGCAGATTCCCTCTTGGATATAATCGTCACTGCAGCCCACAAAGTGTTGGGCAAATAAACACTTTATATGATACAGTCAGTAGTTAGCTCTACTTTTGATAAACGTTTTGGATAAAGTTCTCTTCAGACAGGAGAATGTTTCATGTGTATTACAGTCCCAGCTGCAGTTCTCTGCTTTTTGCATTGCTATGGCAGGTGGAATAATCTTTGTGAACAATGTTTAAGAAAATTTTACATCTTTGGGTTTTAAGTGTGTTCTGCAGATGTAAACTGATGCCTGAGATCCCGTCCACAGGCCCTTCTCTCAGACACAGTATGGCTTGTGGAAATGAAAGCCATCTTCAAGAAAAAAGTAGTTCCACTCCAGTTGTATGAAGTCCCTGTGGTGCAATATTTCCCTCAGCACTTCCCAACTCTTTGATGGATTTCTTGATTTGGCAGCAAGATTATGAGGCAGTTTCCAACTTTTTTCTTCATGGCATCTTTCACCCAGTTCTCGCTGCCATGCTTTGCCTTGAGATTGAATGTGAAGGGAACCCATCTCTTTTCCTAGCTTCAGGCTTCTCACCAGCCAAGGACAGGCTGACATGATGTGTACAGAGCCTGACTGGCCTGGAGTCATTCTCTGCTCATAAAATGAAGAAGTTTGGATGAAAATATCCAGAGATTTCTGGTAAGACATCTGCCAAGGACCTCTAGCTTCTAAAAGTAAGAGGGCTATTCCCAAGTTCAAAGCTCTACCTTACACACACTCTACTAAATCTTTGCAATAAAATACACTAGAATTTATGTGGGGCAACTGTTGCTCTTTACATAACCATTAATTGACCTGTCTAGAAGTTTCTCACTTGTGTTCAATCTACCTGAGCTGTAAGTGGAGAGATGTTGTATATAAATGCCATAAAATGTTCTAAAGGTTCTTAAACATGAAGTCTCGTCTATGATTTTTTAATTTCAAGTGTGTATTTCAGAGCAATATTAGAAAAACACAGATTTCCATTTTGTATGTTCTGTGGTTATTTTCATTAAAAAGCTACATTTTGTGATGCTGGATTATATTCTGAAACCAGTATTTAATCAATAGTTAAATGACTCTGTTGGTCTGGCCAGGTTTCATTGATGATTGATTCAATTTTCCTTTCACTCATGCAAGAAAGGAAAGAGAAAAAAAATCTTAAAATAAGGGCTCACTAGCCATCTTACGATTGCCCATAATAATCTTCTATCTTACTTTATATTTTTAACAGTTGTAGCAGGTTACAGTGATACTCAGCTGTAGACTAATTCAGATTTTTCGTATGCTCTGAAGCTAAATTATATAGCTCAGATTAATTGTTCATTAAAAGTCAGAAGTGTCTGAGACCTTGCAACATCACTGTCAGAATGCCTGGTACTTGGGAGAAAATATTTGGGGAGCTAAATGTTTTTAACTTGTATATGTGCTGAAAAACTGAAAAATTTCTTGCCTGCCAATATTTGAATATTATAAGCAGTGAAGCTGGTGAAGGTGTTTTAAAGAGATATACCTAGTAACAAAGGCATGGAATTATATAAGCCAGAAATGTGATGGGTGAATATTTATTTTTTTTAAAAAAAGAATCTATTTTTGTCAGGCAAAGGTTTTCATCAGTAAAATCTGGGAGGGGGAAGAAATCTCACAATATAAAATTTTTTAGCTCATCATTTAAGATAGCTGCAACAATTCTACATCTGGTAGTAGAGAGGAAAATGTAATGATAACATTTTTATGGTGATAGGGGCATTGATTAAATGACACGATAGGTTTTCTGACTTTAATGAAGTTTGTAGACAAAATTAAATTAAAATAATTCTCTGATACCATCACAAACAGGAAGTTAGGAAAAAAGGGTCAGAAAGTGAAAACGAATATTTATCAAATCCACATATGTTTAGCAGTATTTCATGTACCTTCTATGTAGAAAAACCCCTGATCAGCATTACAAGGCCACAAAAATGAAGGAAAAATCATATGGTTGCATGTGCAATCACTATTCTCTCCCCTCTGCAAGGAATATCATTACACTGTGTGGGATGAATCAGATCACAACGGTGGAAAAAATAGCACAGAGGAATAGAAGTAGACCGTAACATGATGGATATGGAGAATTAATCAGAGAACCCAGATTGTTCAGGCAGTTATAAATTTAACTTTTCTCTTTTAAAGAAAAAGCTTGGAGGAAATCTTTGTCTCTATAACCTTAATAATCTCCTCCTCAGGAGGAGGTTATCATGTGGAACTTAACAGCCATGCTGGCTCAGTGGTCCAGCGCTCCAGTTGCTGTATTAGATGTTGGGCAAAGAAGACGGCCATCCCAGACAGGAGTTAGCGGGCTGGTGTCCAATGCCATACCTTTAGAGGCTGGTTAATGGTACCTGACACTGTTGGACTGAGCAGATTTTGTTTTATGTACTAGAATCTGATGGGTCTATGTATAGTTGTAAGGAGAAGTATGGCGAGATGAACCAGACCTGGCTTAGTCTCCCATTCTCTACGACCTTCAGAACTCACAGATGCTGCTTGGCAGTACAAAAAACCAATGTGTAGATCCTCTTCCTTCTTTTTAAACTTGTTTTGGCACTTTGCCAGCAATTTTTTTTTTCCTCAAGATTTCAAGCTTTAGTGTGGAGTTTGTGTTTTTTAACAGTTTATAACTTAGCCAAAGTTAAATGGATTTTGATGGGACAAAGTGTTTCTTTACCCTGAGGGCTTTCTCCTTTCTGAATTTTGAAGGGTTTCTGCAAACTGCAGGGATGAATTAAAGCAGCTTTAAAAAGCACCAAGGGTCTAGCTAGAATGGAATGTGTTAGCCTCTCTTATGGGGATCGCTACCAGCTCCATTGCAAAGGGACCTGTGGTCATTTTAAGGACCTTCTATGGTTTATGGGCATTGTTATGCAACTTCATATATGGAATACCAAAGTAAAAAAAGCACCTACCAGTGACAGGAAAACCTGTGCTCCCAGCCTCTGTATTCACCTTCCACACAAATTGTGTCACACACCAGAAAAAGTTATCAGCTATATGGGCCACAAAGAAAGCAAGGAGATGTCGTTCTGGAGCTTGGTGGCTGGATAGAAAGGTGAGGTGGGTTTTTTGCCTCATTTTAGAAAAAAAAAATCACCTTTACCTCATCAAGTATTAATACCACAATAGATTTGTCCCATCTTCATTTTAGCTTCTGCTACACGTGTAGGGTGAATCATCTCACATGATTAGTACGTCTGAACACTCTAGATTCTCCTTCCAGTCAATGGAGAGAAGTAGGCAATTTTAGGGCACAATACATCTTAGTGCATCTGCATACACTACGATGAGATTAATTACACCACGGAAACGCTGGTTCTGTCTTCAGTTATGAAGAAGGAAGTAATTCTGAGGTGATAATCTACACACTGAACGCAAACACTAGGTCAGAGAACTTCCCCCAGGGTGTGAACTGCCATGAATTAAAGGCGGGGAGGTTGCTGGGGTTGTCCTTTCAATTTAGTCAAGAAGGCTTATGATGCCTAGGGCCTGAAGGCAGCAGATCTGTCTGACCCCCACAGAGATGGAGAACCTGCGGGCTTCCAGTTGCCCCAGTTCCTTGGCAACATGAAGGCCTGGGACATCACCTTCTTCCCTGCCTGCTGAAACTGCTTCAGGGCTTCTTTGGACTGCTTTTCTGCTACATGAAAGGCTGACTGGGGGCCTAGGAAATATTTCACAAAGGTAGAAACCCTGACAAAACTTAAACATTTGAGGGGGTGTGTTTCTTGGGGATATTTAAAATTTTCAGTTATGTGACTTTTCTTCAAGAGACTCATCTAAAGTCTCAGGCTATTCTGCAGTTGGCCATCTCTGTTAAGCGCATTATTTTCATGAAGAAAAGAAGGCTTGATCGCTGCCCTGATTATTGGGCTCAGTTCTCAATGAAGTGACCCATTTCATCATATTTCCTTGCTCTTAGGCAAAGGGCTGTCACACTTGTGCAAGGATAAAGCTCAGGGCTTTCAACATAGGGCAGGTAAGGCATGATGGGCAGATATCTCATGTTGCAGTTGTGTCTACTGAAGTCTGAAGTACCTGCCTGATCTGCCTCTCACCTCTTCCCTGTCCCGTTGCTACCTTGTATATAGCAGCAGAATTGCTGGCATGGGTATGCCAAAAGAGTCTGATACACAAACAACAAAATTATAACCTTTTGTTAGCCAACTGAATCCTGGGCTGCATCAAAAGAAGCGTGGCCAGCAGGTCAAGGGAGATGATCCTCCCCCTCTGCTCTCACGACACTGATCCCACCTGCAGTGCTGTGTCCAGCTCTGGGGACCCCAGCATAAGGAGAACATGGACCTGTTGGAATGAGCCCAGAGATGGGCCACGAAGGTGATCAGAGAGCTGGAGCACCTCTCCTGTGAAGACAGGCTGAGAGAGCTGGGGTTGTTGAGCCTGGAGAAAAAAAGGCTCCAGGGAGGCCTTATAGCAGCCTGCCAGTGCCTGAAGGGGCCTACAGGGAAGCTGGGGAGGGGCTTTTACAAGGGCATGTAGTGACAGGACAATGGGGAATGGCTTTGAACTGAAAGAGGGTGGATTTACATTAGCCATTAGGAAGAAATTCTTTCCTGTGAGGGTGGTGAGACACTGGCACAGATTGGCGAGAGAAGCTGTGGATGCCCCATCCCTGGCAGTGCTCAAGGCCAGGCTGGACGGGGCTTTGAGCAACCTGGTGTGGTGGAAGGTGTCCCTGCCCGTGGCCAGGTGTTGGACCTGGATGATATTTAAGGTCCCTTCCAACCCAAACCATTCTATGAATCTATGGTTCTGTATTAAATCTGGGGGAATGAGCTGGGAGCAGCTCTGCTGGGAGATGTGGTACAGCAGGAGGAGGGTTCGAACAGCTGGAGGAAAGATCCTGAGCAGTCTTACATGCCAGTAGCACAGCTGTTTGCTGAATGCATATCCGTCTGCATCTCACTGACAAAGAAATATTGGCAAAACCATATCAATATTGCTCCAAATCAGAGCAGTTTTATTTCAGAGTATACATTTGGGTATTTATATTAGTGTTTTATTTTTATAGAACTTTGAAATTCTTGTACAATGAATTAAATATGACACACATAGGTGCTGGAAAAGAACAATTCAAAATGCATATAGACATTTCTGCCCTATGCTCAAGCTCTTTCCTTTATTGGGGAGGACAAAAGCAGCTTGTCCTTTTAGGAAGCCTCTGACCATCTCTGCTTTCTCATACACTACATATTATTATTTATGGAATCATCTGTAATTTCATAATTGCCTCTATTAAATATTTTTTTTTAATCCATTGTTTCCATTAGCAGTTTAACAATTCATCTTGTGCGGTATTCCTTCCACATAATTATAATGTATCTGACAGTGCTTAATTGAAGGTTTAATAATTTTTCATTTTATTTACTTAGGGGATATTAATGACACTAGATGTCTGGCAATGAATAGGCTTGTCTAAGGTAGCCTTCATTTACCTTTGAATGCCCTTTACTGAACAAGTGCATATGAAAGGATTTTCAGTATTGAGAGTGTGCTATTATGTCTCGTGTCTCATAATATTTCAAAGCTACGGTTAGTAGCTTATTTCTGGGGCATTGCAGTTACTTAAATAAGCACCATTATGCCCATTCCACATGATCATTTCATCTGGTTGCTCTTTTATCTTAGGATAAAAAAATGAGTGACAGGATGTTATACTTGTAAGCTGAGGTTCTCTCCTAGAAAAATTGCAGGCACTGCACTGCTCAGGAATCTTTTGATTAAGTTATCAGTCTCTACCTATCTACTTTCTGTTTTATGCTCCACAACGACATACAATACTGGAGGGGTCTCCTTAACCTCTTGTTAGACAGGAAGCTAACTAGGAATATGCCTGAGTCTTCCTCAGCTACATCAGTAGACTGCATTGCTCAAAGATGTGAGCTGCCTGCAACTCTATAGTGGCTCAGAACTGTGTTCATAGCTAATGTGGAGATTAGTATCTGTCTTCCCGGGGTTTACAGTGCTACAAAGTGTACCTCCTTTATCTGGACAGTAATCTGAAACCTCTATTCTTCTTACCTGGTGAAAACCAGTGAAATCTGACCGTCTCTTCTTGTCTTTTGATCAAGATTAAAGTGCTAAATACATTGATCTACTCCTGACTAAAATGAAAACCTCTTGACATTAGTTTCCCAGCTTTCTGTTATTTATGATGCTGCTTTCAATACATCATGGTCCTTTACTGTAGACAAAAATTTACAGGAATTAATTTGTTCCGTACAGAAATATCATTAATTTCCACCATAAATTCTTGCCCTGTGGTCTCAGAAATATTATTGATACCAACATGATACCTCAAGGATTTGGGAGCAACTATCTGTGTGTGAGATTTTGTAGAAAACAGAAGATTGAATGTTTTTGGAGATACTGTTGGTAACAGGATGTGAATTGTCAGGGACCATCTGCTGTGAAATTCATTGCCCGTGATTCAGACTAATAGCATTCAGAGACTTAACAATATTTAGGAAATAGTCTAGAAGTTTTACTTTCTTTTTTCTGTGCTTTTCTTTCCCAGTGGTCACCTTTTGTACTAATTTTTAAGTGGTTTATATTTAAATTCCTGTTTATGAAAAAGAAAGGCAATGCAATATTGACTTTTCAGTTTCATGATAATATTACCATGGTATTCAGTATAAGATTTCCTTCTGACATAAATAACCTCAAAATATTTATTCCAAACATTTATTCTTGCAGAAATAAATTTAAAAATTTATAATTATAAATATGGTGTTTAGATGTTTATTACAATGTCTCCTATTTTTGTGAGCTGCAGAGATGTTTTGATGAACCTGATTTTTAAGATGGTTCTGCTACTTACTACATATGTAATCCCCTCTACTCAGCACTGATAAGACACATCTGGAGTCCTGGGTCTGATCCTGGGCTCCCCAGTGCAAGACAGGCTTGAACATACCAGAGTGAGTCCAGTGCAGGGCCACAGATTTGGTGAAGGGAATCTTAGTCATCTGGATAAATACCTGGTGAGAGGGAATGAAGAAGACAGAGCCAAGCTTTTCTCAGTGGTAACCATTGAGCGTAAGGCAATGAGCACAAACTGAAATAAGGAAAATTCAATTTAAACATAGGAATAAAGTTTTCAATCGTAAGAGTTATTGAACACTGGCACAGGCTGCCCAGGGAGACTGTGAAGTCTCCATCCTCAGAGATATTCAAAACACAACTGGACACTGTGTGAACAACCTGCTTTAGCTCACACTACTTTGCCCAGAGGGTTGCACTCAACAGTCTGCAGAGATGCTTTCCAATCTCAGCTGTTCTGCGATTCTATGATATTTAAATTTCTCTATTTCTTAGGTTTTATCCAATCATACTAATGTTTATCACTCTTGGAAAGACATTAACAGGACAAGCTCTCTGAAAAATGTAATTTCCTTTGCCTAATTATTTGGAGAGAATCTGGGAGAGCATTTTCCGAGTAATCTCCATTTTGGAGCTGTGATAGTGTTTGGTAAACTCAGCCGCACTCAGTAGTCTGTGTGCATGGTTGAAGCTTTCCATTCCTTATGTTGATGTGTAGTTGCAGAGGTACCAAAAAGGGGCACACATCTGGATAACAAAAGGTTCACAGCTGATCCTATCTGATGCCTGTGCAAAATTTCTAGGAGGCTCTAGGGAATCTCCGAGGATTTCCCATACACAAACTTGCATATCTTGATCAAGGGCCGGACATGTTTGCTAGCTGTCCCAAAGATGGCAAGTGGGTCTAAGCTCCAAACAGTACCCCTGGTCCAGCCCTGTCTCTGTGCTGGCTCCACAAGCTGGTGTCCTATCTGTACCTTTAAAAAGCTAGGCTCTGGTTCCCTTGACATCTTTAGTAATTACCCATTAAAAACCCAAATTTCACTTGTCTGTTACTTGGCTTCTCCACCTTGAGAGTGACACTACTGGCCATGTAAAATATTTGTTTGTTATTAAAATATTACGAAGACAAATATGGGAAGTTTTTTTTTTTACCAAAATGCAGTTTAATTTCAGTGATCATATCCCAAACTGGTGTGATTCAGCCTTGTGATACTTTCTTTATATCCTTACTTCCTATTTTTTCAAAATGCAAGAACAGTCATTTGAATTAACAAATATATATTATTTGATTCATTATTCTTGCTGTCATATTAAAAATGGTTTAAAGTTTATTTTACCTAATGAGACAAGTACAAGGATTTTGAGTCTAATATTAAGGGGAGTGAATAGGTTTCCTATTTGGTTCTGTGTTTATGCACTAGACTGCAGCCCAAGTCCTGCTCAGCTTGGCTAAGTGCTCAGTTTTAATCAACAGCCTATTTATGGGGCACCAGCAGTACTGAGGTATGTTGGGTTGAACACGTACCTTTTCTTTCTGTGTTATCTTCGGTACTTTCCTCCTTCAAATATTCACTGATGTGAAATATATGAGAATGTAATGCAATCTGACATGTGTAGGTTGAAGCAAAGTAATCAATTAATCTGTATGAAGTGATAACCTAATTTTGTCAGAAAGATTCAGCAGCAGTTAATAAACCTTAATAGTTCCTTGAGATAATACATCCAGAGCTGAGGGGTAGACCTATTTTCACAACCCTATTTTAGGGACTAGTCATCTCAATAAGTGCCAGTTCTTTAGCTTGTAGAAATCTTGCTTATAAAACAGAAACCCATGGACTTGAAGCATCCTTAGAACTAAGTCACTACAGTGTAAAAGGTAGTGCAGTATATGCCTAATGTCCCAGCTGTAGGAGCTACTTAAGCCATCCAGGGAAAGAAAAAACAAAAAAAGTAACATTAAGGATTGGTTCTTCCACCTGCTCTCCTCCCATAATTTATTTTCCCCTATTACGGGGCATTCAGCCTTCTCAAGGGCTGAAAGGGGAAGTCCTTGCTTGGACAGAAGCTACTGTCTCTTGGTTTAGAAGTTCTTCCCCGACCAGCAACCCTATTCTGACCAGGGAAGGAGACCCCCTCTTCCTTCCTGGGGTTAGAATAGGATTGGGCTCATAGACCTGTAGGTGGGCTTATGGTAATCATCAGCCATCCAGACTGGTCTCAGTCCATGTACTGAGCACCAGACTGTAGGCCATCCTTGACTCTCATGCCCTCTCCTCTGGTAGGTGTGTTGAACTTGCCTCCCTGTGGCAGGTTTTAGTACAAGGCGACTGCCAGCATCACCTTTCGACCTCGTCTTGGTTCCTCTCCTGTCCAGAAGGAGAGAAAAGGCATCTGTGGTAAAGCCATATTACAGCTCCACTTTGATAAGGAATATTGTGTAGATAGCTGTGGTGTCAGTAAGGGGTTTGATATGTACCTGAGAGTCCTTGCAGATGACTTCAGTGCTGATCCTAATGATCAGCATAGGTATATGTCTAATGATTACTCTGTGAGTTTGGGTTTTTTTAATCAAGGGGTAAAAAGAAGCAGAAACCAAACTCGGATCCCACAATTTCAAGTTGCATGTATTCCTGCCAGCAAAATTTATATCGGCTGAGATGTGAGCAGACAGCTAAGTCCAAATTGAATGAAAATGGAATTTATTAGAATCAAAAACATCATTTATATTCCCTATCACAGTGGTATGACTACCTCTAAATACAAAAACACATGCAAATACTTTAAAGTAGGGCTTAGGTATATGGTTGAAATCTCCGAGCAAGAATGCAGCTACATAATTTGTCCATACTGAGATCTTTGCAAATATATGTGCTGCTAGCATTTCAGTATGGGCTACTTAAAATAATTTTCAGCTAGTCTTCCCCATCAGCTTCCCCTGTGCATAGAGAAAAACTCGACCAGATAATTTCATATTGAAAGGCTTGTGTGAGAACATTTGTGCTTGCCTTTTAGAAACAACCATTTTGTCACCGCATTGAGAACCATGGCTGTAGTGACGATACCAGGCACGGCTGCCTACTCCCAAATCTGAGCCCCAGAGACCTATTAAGCCTTTTTTTTCCCAGAGCTGCAGAACTGTGGCCTCTGACAGTGCAGGACTGGAGAGAACTCAGTGATGTTATGGTTATGTTCAGATCTTTGTTTTGTGTGCCTCACTTTTGTGCCCCAACAACCATCTCTCACCAAATATGTAGGGAGACCAGATTCTGGAAAGAAAGAGCTCTGAAGATTTTTTCCTGGATTAGCATACTGGAATATGTGTTGTCTGTGCCACATGAAAAAGGATGAGGGGACAGGACTGCATGGACCTAAGGGAGGAGCCTTGAGTGCTCTCTCACGATATATACATTCACACCTCCCTCCTGCAAACATGGTCTGACAACACTGCAAAACAATTTTTTCCCTCCAGAAATGCTAATACTTAAACCAATTTCTGCCAATGATTTAGCACTATTTGGGGATGAAGTGAAGTCAGCTGAAGCTAGGGGAAATCAGATAAAATTTTCATTAGTTTTGGTGACACAATTTGAAGAAAGAGCAGTGGAAGGCTCTCAGTGAATGCAACTCAGCGTATTTTTCCTTATTATAAGCCCTACCAGGTGGACTCATTTAAAACATGGGGAAATATCATTCTGTCTGGACTAGCCTGGACTGTAGAAGTGCTTAGGTTATGCATGAGACCAGTGGGAAGGAAGATGAGCACTCACCAGTGAAAGGAGATCTGTCTGATTGAAAAGTTTATCACTATCCATCTAACAGCAAGAAGAGTGGCCTTCTGCATGCTGAGATCATGATGTTTCTGGTTCACCTTGGTGACACACTGGGACTAACCACACTGCACTGAAAAAGAGGAAAGCCCAGGACATGTCCTGACAGACAAGGTTATAGTGCTGTTGGGACCAGAATACTTGAAATCGTGAATGAGTAAATTAAAATCTGTGCTTGTACTAAAGAGGCACGTATACTTAGGCTCCTCTCATCCAGACAGATAAACTTGGGAATCAAAGTCTGTTTTAACACTTTCCTCTATTTTTACAAGCCTTTACTTTACATTGTTGGTGACGCAGTCTGAACAGTCACAGATACTCAATTGTAATAGTCTATTTGACCAGCTGTATCACAACCTCCATGCAGTATAATGAACTACAGCGTGCGCAGATATGTCACTACAGACAGGGAAAGAAGCCAAGTGAGCAGAAGAAAAGCTGCTCTCTATTGATGGAACAGCTAGTTTCAGTGTGTACTTAACAGTAATGAAATCAGCTATTTGACATCAGCTCTAGAGATGTACAAGTTCTCCATGTATCATGACCTGCAATGCTGATGCAAATCTCCACTTCAGCTAGATGTGGAGATCTAGGACAACAGAACTTTTCAACAACAGTTGAAAACAGAACCATGTTGCTGTGTGCAATGAAATGAGTCATTGTTCTACTGGATCAGGCTTTTCTGCTGTGTTCCCAGGTTAGAATGAGGATGGAACAGGGGGAGGACTGAAGGAGATCGTTTTCCCTGTCCCCTTCCCAGCGATGCTCCTCTTGCCTTTGGACACAACAGCCCACCCTACTTGCTGGTATTTCAGTCTGAAGCTCCTTGTTCTTCCCATTCACGTGTCTTTGAATGGCTGTTACTTCATATCTACCTTCTCCTATCTCTCATATTTGCCTTAGTTTCCTCTCCTGCCAATGCCTGTTTTGAAGCTACGGTATTGCAGCCAGTGGGAGGTACAGTAGCTGAGCCATACTCTGTAATCTCTTGATGTTTCAGTTCTTCCACTGCTGGCAGTCATAGTTTTCTGATGCATGTTAGACAATACAGTAAGAAAGGTCACAGTTATAAGCCTGTTGGTATTTGTAGTAAATGATGTAGACCTGCATTGAGGTAACTGTTGCAACTTAAGGGGTTACCATGACACTAGGTTTGCACAATTTCTTAATACCCAATGAAAAGGAAGGTTTATTTTCTAAATATCTTTATTACAGATTACTGAAAAATATCATTAGTAAAGGAAGTATACTTATGATTAATAAGGCATATATATATATATTTCATATATATATAGCAAATATAAAGTTATTACAAAATTAATACCAGAAAAGCAATTGTGTGTGTATATATATATATATTTCAATAGCAACAGTAATCAATAGTAACAGCTAGTATATATTTAAATATTGCAAGTTATTAAGAGGTTATAGTTAATAAAGCAGCAAATAGTTATGATTAATCATTTATATATTATATAATATTAAAAAATAATATTAAGACTATAATAGAATATATACATATACAAAACTGTGCCAGTATGGCACTCACCAAACTGTTCCCAGAATTAGGGGCTTGAAATCGATGATAGTCAAAGTCACACTTCAAAAATTATCCACGTCAAGAGTACAGAGTCAGTCAGGTGCATTTTTCTGCTGAGAGTTTGTCCCTGGGCATCTTCAGCTTGCATTGAGGAACACTGGCTTCGCAGTAAGAAAATGAACATATAAATAGTGAGCAGAAGGGTTCTGGAATTGGACTGTTGCCTCTTGGTCCTTAAAATGTAGTCATGTCAATAAAAAAAAATAATAAAAAAAAAAGCTTGAGAACATTTTTGGCTTCATTATCTGGTGCATAACATTCAGATGCTTGGTGGTGCAGCTCTCCATAGCCCCTGAGAATGCCCATGTAAGTACAGAATAGATCAAGAAAAACATTTTGCATAGGGCAGAATTGCACAATACAATGGAAGGAATATTCATCATTAGTAGGCACTGGCAGGGAAGTGCACGCTAGCAGAGCATTGCAGCTGGAGCGACTTGCAATTATTATATTTCCTGAGTCACGTACATTGCTCAATTTTCCAACCCAACTTCAAATCTACAAAAAGATATAATGCTTTTCTCCCTCATGGGGTGGAGCAATTTACAGGCAAGTACTGAAAGTATGGAATATAGTAAAAGCTCTGGGTTGTGAAGTACCACAGCAATGAGGTCTGTGCAAGTATTTGGATTACATCTTTACTGTAAAAATTTCTTTTTCCACAGGTTTCTCAATCTCTGTGCTGCCTCAAAAATCATAACTCATTGCTGATGAACTAGAACAATGGCATGTATATTTATACAGTCTCAGTGTTGATGGAAGTCACATTCCCAAGCTTACCCAGCAATAGTTTCATTCAACAGAGTGGAAACCTTTTGACAATAATATGCCCTTTTTCTGAGGCCACTTTAGATCTGCAAAAGAATTCTGCAGAAGGGATATCAGAGAGCACGTGGCAAGTATGTGCTGCTTGTGTGAGGGGAAGGGAATTAGACAGTCTGAATTAAGCAGTTCCCAGAAATACATAATGTATCCTGGGGGTGATGCAGGATGTTGGTGAGAGGTGTCAAATGAAGAAGGATTTAAACAGAGCTAGTAGAATCAATCTGAGCAGGCTTTCTGGCAATACTACTTTGCCCTCTGGCCCTCAGTTTTAATTGCTTCATTCACACTGCTTTCACACAATTATCCACAAAACTGGCTAAGGGATTTCAGAGAGGATTAGCAAGATAACTCTTTAGAACATATTGCAGTTGTGTCCAACCCACTGTACTCTCAAAGGGTAGAGAAGGGATCTCTAAAGATACCATGCAGTCCACCCATCTGTGCTGGGGAGGAATCAGATCTTCTTGAATCATCTTCAGTAGCTGTTTGGTGGAGACCTAGCAAACAGTAAAGTGAATCACCACCACTGCTACAGCAATCTTTTGTATAATCAAAGATTCATACAATAAACCCAATTATTTCCTCCTAAATCATGTTTTCTGAGTCTCTTATCCCTCTTGTAAGCTCCAGTAATTTTACATTTCTTCAGTGTATAAGGATCGCAACTGGACTCGCTATACCAGCTGTGGCTTTCTCTATACCAAATAGAGCAGAATAATTACTTCCTGTGTCTTACATGTAACTCCCCCGTTAATAAAAATCTAGAGCTGTGGTTTTTACCCTACAAGTTTACATAGCTGACTCTTATTTTCTTACTGATCCGTTATACCCTGTAGTACTGCTACCCATTACATCATTTCCCATTTTGGACTCACTCATTTACTGTCTTTCTTAATTGACCAGTTTGCTCTCCTTCACAGTACTCTACTTTTCAGATTTCATACTTTTTTTTCCCCTCCAGTTTATCAAGGTTAATTTTAATATTGAACCTGTCCTCCAGAGTGCTTACACACTTCTCTGCTTTATGTCATCTGCAAATTTGTATGTACTTTCAGTTCATTAATAGTCCATAAAAAATACATTGTCTGTGGGGGTCAGGACAGGTTTCTGCGGGACCCATCCTTTTCAGTGTGATGAAAATACACTGGTGACTACTCTTTCGACTCAGTTTAAATGTGTATTCTTCAAACCTGCTTTTGCAACTACCTTCTTTTTACATCCCTCACAGTTGTTTTATTTTCCATTCTCTTTATAGATTGCTGTCTCATGTGCAGGTCTAAGGGATGGTGGGAAGGGGACTGAATTAACAGTGAAGTTCAACAGATGTTTTTGCTAAAAAGGCAGGTCTGCAGCAAGAAGAAAGCAGTTGTACATCCTCACCCTCACTGAATTAAAATAAGCACAGCACTGGGCAAAGAAAAGATTGTCACTGAAAGCTAAAAGGACACAGTCTTATGAGATCACTGTTCTTGGCTTGAAAGCATTAGCCCAGCATTGTAAAGTTTTGGCATCATGTGATTAGTACTTGAGTAACTCCAATTCCATTACAAGAAAGAGGGTGGAAAAAGGAGGTTTTGGCTTGGGGATGCTTAAAGTACATTTCACAGAATCGCAGAAATATTGGAAAGGACCTCAGGAGGTCATATAGCCCTGTCTCCCACTAAAAACAGGACTTACACCAATGCAGAATTAGCACTTCTGGCTTCATCCAGCCAAATCCCCCAAAAACACCAAGGGTGGAGATTGTGCAGTTGTTTCAGGGATCTGTTCCAGTTCTGTGACATTTTCCTAGTAATAGAGTACTTCCTAGTGTCCAGTCCCATTTGCTTGGTCCCATGATATTGATGTCTCCACTTCAGATTGACAGCACAAAGAAATCATGATGGAGGTGGGTGTTGGTCTCTCCAAACAAAACTAGCATATAGGGTCAAAGATGCAACAGCAGCTGTTACAACAAAGGCAAGTTGCTTCATAGGATTCTGTGATGAAGGGTGGCAACTGAGCTCTATCCTATCTATCATCTCTATAGGCCCTAAACTGACTCATCTAGACCTGCTATCACACTGCTATCTTTGACTGCAGGAAGCTCTTGACACTATGAAGATGAGATCTGGTAGATATTTGATGGTTGGAAACACATGAAAATATCTTGTAAGTGAAGGTGGCTGCAACGTTGTGATCAGGACAGTGACAGCCCTGTTGCCCTGCTGATTTGAGTATATCTGTTTTCCAGAAGCAAAATTATCCTTAAAAACAGAGGGACTAAAAACCCAAAATATATTTGTATGTGTGCTCTTCAGCACTATTTGACATTTCTCTATCATATCATACAATAGCATCATTGATCTTCATGGTATTGACAGTACTGTTGAGGTCTTTACTCTAGAATTCTAGATTCTCTAGATCTTTTACTGCAAGTTCACCCCAATATCAAATGGGTAGCAACTGATCAGCCTCTTTTATAATAAATAAATAAATAAATAATAATAATAAACCAGCTCCTTTCATTTAACTTTGGTTTTCTTCCACAAGGCTGAGAAAAACAACAGTGACACTGAAAAGAGTATGAATAATTCACTCCAAAGATATGATAATAATTTAAAAATATAAATATTACATTTTAAAAGTTTCATAAAACTACCAAGCAATTCCTGTGGCTTTTAGGTTTTATGTACATCATATACAGCAGAAGAGGTTTAACTTGATCATACAGAATAAAAAAATACTCATTTTCAAAGCATCCAATATAGATACTTACCTCCTCTTTCATTTTCTCCAAGAGAAGGGAAAAATTACTAAGAAAATATGCCCAACTATACAGAGGTGATGGTTACTTCTTGGGAAATGTGTGATGCCCTCAAATATGACTTTTGGCAGTAAAGATTCATGGGAGCTTTGTGTCTTATATGAAATTTGCCGCTGATTTCTGAGATTTTCCTAATATTTCCCAGATTGAAAATGACATTGTTTCTGATGAAGTCTGTAAAGCCTGGTTGAGGCTTGCTTTGAGGGGGTAGGAAACAGGCATTGCCCAGCCCCAGGGAGAAGGTAGGGATGAAAAATACATGTTGACCAGAATGAAAGGTTTACTTTTTTCAACAAAAATAATTTCCTGTTAAAATTGGTAACGTGTCAAGACTGATGAATTTAATTCTCTCATGTTTTAGGAGGCAGAAGGAATTATAAAATGCACAGGTTAAAGCAGCAAAAATTATGGTTTTTCTGGCAATTAGACTAACACTAACACCAAGCTTGCTTCTCCTATGCCACTTGCACTGACAGACTGGGGGTAGCTTTTCAAAATCCAGAAAATTACAGTCATACTATAGTGCAGGTAGGAAAAGAAACAAGGGACCTATTCCTCGATTTTAATTTTAAAATGCTCATGCAGTACAGATCTGTCTTTTGATTGTTCATCTCCACTAAAAGAGCTAACATTTTTAGGAGTGAAAATTCAGCCCTCACCCTGTTTTTCAGAATATTGTCTTGCAATTTGTGTAAGCCTGGTGGGTATTTAAACTCTATGAAGAAATGCACTGGTTCTTCTTGTGTATGCTATTCATTAACATTTAGAGAATGTGAAAGGTTTTTTTCTCAGTAAATGCCAAAACCCCCATGTATTTGATTTTCCCCTAAAACACACACCTCACATCCTAGTATTTTGTGCTGTAATTACACTTCAAATGAAAGCATGGAACAGGTCACCATATCGAAAACACCTCCTCAAAAATCAATGAGTGATTCCTATTCTGGATTGCATTACAGATAAGAATGCTGCAGTAATCCTTTCCATGAGGGAAAAATATAGAGACCTTTATATAGCACTATAAATGATGTCTCTCCGGAGTGAGCAGCAGCGTTTCTCAAATAGCTGCTAATAAGACTAAATATGGTAGAGCATTGCAGTGAATCACAGTGTTGTACTGGGTTATGCAACCCTCTAAGGTCACTTACGTAAAGAAGTGAACAACCGAAGTGCAAGCAAGCGCCTCCGTTAATTAATTTGTAAGGCGTAAGGCACGCAAGCAGCATTTAAAGAGAAAACTGCTTATGGCTGTCCGTTACAATGCAATGCAAGACTCTGACAACTAGTGTAATTATTCTTTGAGTTTTCTGAGCTCATCTGAAGCAACTGCTGGATTCATATGTTGTCAGGAATAATGCTGGTAGAACCCACACAGCCTTCCCTTGGATTCCCACTGGCCTTGAGAGAAGGGAGATTGTTGCTATGGCTCAAATTATGTAGCTGATTGTAAAATCTATCACAGGGGGTGGGGATGGGGTGGGGGTGGCGGTGGGGGGTGAGTAGTGCATGGGACAGGAAAAAGAAGGAAGTATATACTCCAAGAAATGTCATACCATGACAAGTGGGATCAAGAGTCTCTCCCCATTAGTTTAGAAAGTTTTGCCCCTTCCTGTCCCTGGCTATTACTGACCTAGTTGCACCTTTAAAAATCATATTGCTTCCCATTTGTGCTGCTCAATGAGGAGTCAGACTCTGGGTTGTTCATGGCGACCGAATTGCCTTTCTGTGTTTTTTTTGTTTCAAAGCCATTCATATTTTCCCACTGGAATAGGAAGAGAGGATCCATAACACCTAGTAATACAGCTGACTTGAAAATTGAGCCGCAGTAGGAACACGTTAGAGCTTATGAAAAGTAGGAATATCTGTGTGTGCAGCTTTCAATTTTTGTCCTTTAAGGAATTTATATGCATAAGCATTTGTGTAAAATGATTCAGATTCTGTGTAAGAAGGAAGTATATCAAAGACCGACTGATTATTTAGCAAGGATAAGTTTCATCTTGCATCCATTAGTTGCAGCTATGCTTATAACAAATTAGCCAGGGAGTTAATTACTGACATTGTGGATGGCAATGCAAATTGAACGTTTGCTTGACAAGCACCACGGTACTTCCCCACATGATCAAAAGGGAAGAGAACTACTATACAGTTTTTTCAACTTGGGCTCTCTACCCACAATCTGTCTAGTCATCCTTATAGTTCAGAGACATAACCAATGCCCAGGAGGACTGAGAGAAGATTTTTTGTTCTGTGGCAAAGATCAGCAGTTTCAGACATTCTCTGTGGTCTGAGAGGTGTTGATGAGGGTGCAGCTCACTGGAGAAGAGGTAGATAACTTTTAAATTAAAAAAGGTGAATCACTGAAGTGTTTTAAAGGTGATGTTTCCATGCTGGACAAGGAAAAGGATCCTTAGAGACTAGCTCAGCTCTTCAGAATGTTGCAGGCAGCTGCTACTACTGATCCAAGCCAAGGGATGTGAAGGGATAACACAAAATGGCTCATATGGGCTATTGTCTCATAGACACCCTTAGGACAGAGGAGTAAGGCATGAGATGGACTTCTGCTAAGCCTTCTCTAAGGTTCAGGCTATAACTGCTCTTTACACAGCATGTTCTGTTGTACTTGCCTTAGTTTCCAGCTGTGCTCCCTCTCACTTGTTTTGCAGAAAGCTTCAAATGCTTGTGAGTGGAGGGACTCTGCCTTGCTAAGGATGCCCAGAGATAATGCATTTCATTTTCTCAGATGCTGAGAGATGGGATATGGATGTCTGTGCTGTCTGTCTGGAGAGATCCTGGATACTCATTCCTCAGTCTTTGATGTTGCTGTCAGCCACGACAGAAGGTTTCAGTGTGATTTATTCACCGACTGCAATTTAGATTGATCAAAGTTACTATGAGCTCTCTCACAGAACTTTTCTCTCTCTGGTAAGCACTGTGGTACTTTCCTTTTACCTTTGGAAAGAGCTCATCTTGCCTGAATTGCTCATGGCTTGCTCTTTTGATTGTGGGGGTTGCCTCTGATTCTTTCAACAGTTCAGGGATTTTCCTGAGAATGTTTAGTAGGTTTTCACACATTATTTTCACCACCACAGGAAAAGGTAATCACTCAGCAGTTGAGGGGAGCAGTAGGAAAGCCAAATTTCTAATTTTTTTTAATGAAAAATGTGTACAATATAATAATTTTAATTTTGCATAAGAAAACGCGTAATAATGAAAGCCTAGTGCAGTTTTCATCCCATCCAACAGGATCAGCTAAGAAGCTGTGGCTTGTCACATCTCTCTGCTTTGTTCAAGGGGTTATATTAAAAAGAAGTTAGAGAACAGCACTGATGAGAATGCAGCTGTACATTGATGTGGTGCCTGAAGGTGCTGGGGCAGGATTTACAACTGAAATATTTAATTTACAGTATAAATTCTTTCATACACAGAGTATAAACGCTTTCAGGCTAGAGTCTGACACCATGTGTCCCTAATCATGATAGAGGCCAGAACTGCAGTATAAATTTTAAATAAGAAAGAGTTTATAATAAAATGTGTCAGTAGCATGAGGAAGCCTAAGAATAGGTTGGAAATATTGCGACACAGCAATGGACTATGACAAACTGCTTATGTCTGTCATAGTTTATTACTGTACAATGATTAACGCAATATCATCATGGGGTAAGAGATGCTTTTTCAGTATTTCCACCTGCAGGGGTTTGGAGAGGGAAGGTCTTCTGTCCATGGGTCTCTGGGGCCAGAATGACATGAAATCATCTCAGACAGGATGATGGAGATGGAGATGCTGCTGGAGGTCCCTTTTTCTAAATTTTTCTTTTAATTGAGTCTGCCTAAAAGAGAGGATATATCTGACTACTTTCTTATAAACATCCTGCTGGCTCTTTTCCAGGCCTTGAAATGTGGCCTGAATCATTTATAATCTGGAAGAACTGAAAAAAGTTTACTTTGGCAAAGTCATTCCTGTGAACAAGACCAACAGTTTGGTCCTAAGTTTTAAATACAAGGCAGTATACACAGAAAGGAGAAAGTCAAGAAATAGAGCTAAAGACAGAAAGAACCTGCATGAGCAATAACAAGATAAGAAAAGAAGAAATGTAATTAATTTACTTAGCTTTTTTTCACTTGAAAAAGCTTTTGGTTTGATTTTCGGTTGTTTAAAAACTACTGAAAGGTGTGAAACAGCATGAATCCCTTTTTCACGATTTCATATTGCCTGAGAAATGTTACAGCAGCAGGTTTGGGTGAAGGATAGAAAGAGAGAAGTTAAGTGCAAACAGCAAAAAACAAGCAGGGGGTGACCTACAGAGAAACAACAGTCAACAGTTTTGCAGCACAAAAGAAAAGAAGGAAAGGCGGGGAATGGGCAGGACACAAGGATGTGCCCCTTCCTTCTCCCAGGCACCATGGCCAAGGTGTAAGAAATCATGGTTATTTGAACCATTCTTTATTAACCTTAAATCTGTGGAAAAATGGTTGTGATGAGGATCGCCTGTAGGCATATATCAACGCTAGCAATCTATATAGAATATAGAATTTCCTTCATTTTTTAACACCCTCAAAGAATCCTATGACTCAAGTGAGAAAAAACCTAAGCTCTGTAAGAAATACAGAGAAAAAGTCTACTTTTCCCCCTGGAAAGTAAAGGGAAAACTCTAAGGTCAAATTTACCAGAGTCCTGCAAATAATGAATAAAAGATTTAAAAGTGCTTGGTACAGAGTTCGTGTTAATCAGTGTCTTCTCATGTGGGCATGTTTCCTCCAGCCAGCCTGTAAACTTTGATTTTATGTGATTTGGAGGTTAAAAGTTCTCTTAATTAGCATCCACTTCTATGCAGAATGTAGCACCTAGTTTGCAATCACAAAGGTGAGGGGTTTTTGAAGTGCTGCTAATTATGAAGTAAATTTGTCTTTTGAAGCAAAATTCAAGTGTGGAGCCAAATGAAGCCTCAGAAGGACCATTTTTGTCGATATAAAAGGGAAGGTTAGATGGCTACATTTGATAACCTTTTCTGTTGTGACTATGGAGATAGCAAAATGGAAATGAAGAACAAGTAGTTAACTGTATCTATTTAATAAATAAATAAATTATTAAATTAATTAATTTAGTAAATGATTGTGATCCATTTTTTTTCCTGGTGTGGTATTAGTCACTTCAGTTGGCATACAAAGTCATTAGAGAAAACAATTAAAATTAAATTGCTTTCCTTAAAATGTAGGGGAATGAAGGTAAAAATGCAGTCTTTTCTGAAACAGCCAGTTAGAACACTGATAAAATGTGTGATTAAAGATGACTGCCTGAAATAATACATTTTCTGACCTGTACTCTGACTCTGGCTCCCAGGGACAGAGAAACAGAGACTTCTTCATGGGAATCCAGAAAACCAACCTGCTGAATAAATATTAGGTTTAGTGAGGTTCACTAGAAATAGTCCTCAACAGAGATTTACCAGTTTTTATTTCATATATTCAGCACATCACTAGAGAGCTCTATCTTATGCACATTAAAATTGATGTTGTGGTTTAACCCCAGCCAGCAACCAAGCCCCACACAGCTGCTTGCTCACTCCCCCTCACCCAGAGGGATGGGGAGGAGAATCGGAAAGGAATGTGAAACTCAAGAGTTGAGATAAGAACAATTTAATAGGTAAAGCAAAAGCCACACACACAAGCAAAACAAAACAAGGAATTAATTCACCACTTCCCAGGGGCAGGCAGGTGTTCGTCCATCCCCAGGACAGCAGGGCTCCATCATGTGTAACTGTTGCTTGGAAAGACAAACGTCATAATGCTGGATGTCCCCCCCTTCCTTCTTCTTCCCCCAGTTTATATACTCAGCATGATGTCCTATGGCATGGAATATCCCTTTGGCTAGCTTGGGTCACCTGTAATGGCTGTGTCCCCTCCCAATTTCCCGTGCCCCTCCAGCCCTCTGGCTGTCATGGCCCAAGAAACCATAAAGTCCTTGACTGAGTATAAACATCACCCAGCAACGACTAAAACCATCAGTGCGGTTATCAACATTGCTCTCACATCAGAGCCAAAACACAGCACTGTACTAGCTACTAAGAAAAAAACTAAACTCTGTCCCAGTTGAAACCAGGACAATTGATCATAATGGGTCTTTTCTTTTTCAAATATTTCTCTTGTCTGGAGTACAGCTGTAGGTGAAGGTGTTATACTTGTAAATAAATGAGACATAATTATTCTCCCTTTTATATATTATATGGACTTATCTAGAGTCACACATCATAGAGAAGAGCAATTCATTGCAGAGTACATATACCAGTATTGTGGTTTACCTACGGAGTTACTTGATGTGTCCAGCATAAAATTAAAATATAATTTTGGAGCTGCACAACTGAGATCTGAACACAAAATTATGAACTAAACTCTGCCAATCACTAGTCCTATTGCTTCTGAGGGATGCATCATTAGACAATTGCAATATCTTAATTTTTTGTTCAAGACCAAAATAGAAGTTATATTGACAAAGCCTAGTTTCCAGAGGTAATGAGTGTGGGAGAAAGAACTAGAAACTGGTGCCATCTTGCAGTCACAGAGCCTTATGCCGAGATATCTTTCATGTGCACATTACAAATTCAATGTAAATGACCAATCAATCTGCCTGTAAATGAAAAGTTGATGTTACACCCTGTTTTATGAAAATACAGTGAGGTAACAGGCTCCACTATACATCTGAGTGGTGACAGCCCGCCTTTTATACAGAGCTGTATCACATACGATCCCAGTACAGCAACAAAGAATCATAGAATGGTTTAGGTTGGAAAGGACCTTAAAGATCATCTAGTTCCAAGCCCCTGCTATGGGCAGAGACACCTTTCGTGACACCAGGTTGCTCAAAGCCCCGTCCAACCTGGCCTAGAACACTTCCAGGGATGGGGCATCCACAGCTTCTCTGGGCAACATGTGCCAGTGCCTCATGACATATTTCAACTGATCACAATACCTTCATCCTCAATAACAGCAGCTATACTAAATGCAAATCAATGTCTTGCCCACAAGATGGGCTATCACATTCCCACCAGACTTATTCCCTGTCCCATTGTATTTGAAGTGTCGCATCCTGACCTTTGAGGAGCTCAGTCCTGTGAGCTGAGGGAGACCTGAACACAAAATACTCCAAAAAAGATACTATGTGATTGGTATCTCCACTCTCATACCTCAGTGCAGGTGTCTAGAGTAAGATATTCATCATACAGAAGACATAATTTGTGAGGGAATGGGTAAAGGTCTCAAGGCACTGAGTCTGCAGGAAATCAGAGTGACTGCACAGGACACCTCACTCCATTCCAAGTGCAAAGCTCAGTTCTTGTCTTACCAATGGGAACAAACAGCACACAAAAAGGAAGAATAGCAAGAGAAAAAGTGCACTGCCTAATGGATTATTAGTAGACCATCACACATGAGATTGATGCCTGATAATAAGAAACAGAAAAGATATTTTCAGCATCAAGAAGATCAAGTGGACTTAGATTTAAACCTTCACCAGTGCATTATGTTGTAACAGCAGATAATTTGAAAATTATGGTTTGATTGGAATTGAAAAATTCTCAAAAGACTGTGTTGACTTCATTAAATCAGTGGCCTTATGGACTGAAGACCAAACTTCTCTTTTAATGATAGTTGTCTTTTTGAGCTACATCTGCTGCCATGGTACAAAGACTGAATTGAATGTTTAAAGTCACAGGACTTTGCCTCAATCTCTTCAGTGCTACAGCATGACTGAGTAGAGCTGGAGAAGGGTAAAATTAACACTGCTTTAATCTTGGGGTTAAAAGTAAGTAGATAAAATACTTCAAAGCATATTGGGAATGAGGGGTTTTATTGAAAGCAAAAAACACACCATCACTGTGAGTTTGAAGAGTTTCAAGGGACTACAGAGATCTGTCAACCAAAGCTTCTAAATCCTGCCTACACAGTTAAAAAACACCACTTTTGCCTGAGAAACCTAGCCCATCTTGGCAATTATCTCAGTATGAGAGGACAAGATTCTAAAATAAATATAAGGAAATTAAAAGCCCTAGTTCCAGGTTTTCATGAAGGAACCAGAAGGGTGAGGTTCAGTTCAAAATCAAGACACTTTAATTTAGCTGCCCATGTCCAAAACACCTTAATTCAGATGTCTACACAGAGGCTGGTTGTCTAAGCTCCTGTTACAGTCAGTGCAAAGTTTTACAGTGGGTGAAGCCCAGAGAGTGACTCCTCTGACCAGCTAGCTGGCAAAACTCGGTTGCCCAAACTACTGCCATTTGAGATGCCCCAGGGTATTCAACCCTATGGGGCTGGCAGGTATCATGCAGGACCTATGGGAGATCTGTGGGATTAGTACATCATACCAGGCAGGACACACAAGAGCATTTCAAATGGCACTAACATCCCTCCTGAGTCACCTGAGTCCGTCCAGGAGAGATGTCCTGCCTTGTGAGCTGGATCTTGCCCTCATCTCTGCTAGCAGTACTAAACAGAGGTGGCCCACATGTGGTAACCTGAACAGAGGCACCTGGTGCCTATTGGTATGGCTGGAGTAAACTGGCAGCCTCTGGCCACTGGTGTGGTAGGGCTGAGTGTCCCTAAAGCCCTGTGTCATGTCTGTGGAGGTGTCTCAGCTACTGCATGTGAAATAGTACTGGATGTTAATGCATGGGCAGCCCCCTTTGTGCTGGGAGCTTTGATGACATTCAGACATTTTCACGTGGACATGTGCCAATGCACAAGTATCATGCTTGCCAACTGAATCCCTCCCTAATTGTGAGTTCAATTAGTTCAGTTCAAGCCCTTGATCAAATTATCGTGGTCTAATGAGTAAACTAAAAAATTCCATGTGGCAATGTGTTGCAGGTTAGCTAAAGTCTCTGTCAAAAGGTGGTAAACTAAGTTAAATGCCCAGCATTTGCTGTGGTTCCTTGCACAACCTATAGACAGGTAGCACATGTTATTGCTTGTCTGATAACTTTAGTATGCATTTGAAGCTGATGTGCCATCATTCATCACCTTGTTGAAAGAACAGGTCCAATCATGAGGTTCTATGGGCTCCTGAAATTTGCTTTCATGTGTACTACTGATAAACTATGCAATATCATTTAGTTTATGCAATATAGTGACAAGAACAGACAACCAGTAGAAAGTGATAGGCGTTGGGGAAGTGTATATCTGTCTGAATTAGAGGACAGTATCAAGGAACTAATATTTTTGGAACAAAAGAAGCCCTGGCAATGGTATAGATTATGTACTAGGTGGGAATTTTAATAGCAGTACTGAAAATGCAAAGATGCTAAAAAAAAAAGTATGTTTCATTCATTGGTTCATTCATCTTTCTGACCCATTTACATTGGTTCAGAAAGAGCACAGTGAGGTCTTTGAATTATGAAGCGTATGTTGTTGAAGTAAGTTGCATTCCCTTATTTAATGGATGATAGATGACAAATATTTCTGTAACTGTCAGTCCTGTGCTACTTTCAATCAAGAGATGGTAACTGTGTTTTACATTTGTCAACAGTGTAATTTCCTACTAAATCTTGCAATATCGTTTGGAATGTGCAAGATCTTGAAAGTGCTTCTTTTGTGCCAATATTCAAAAGTGCAGTGGGCTGACCTGAAAGTTGTACAGCCGTGTAAGTACATCTGCTACAGGCAAATTAACAGACCAGCTGACCTAGGAATAAAGAATTAAGATGTAAGAATGTAATTAACGGCAGTCAATATGACAGGCTGAGAGAGTTGCAGTAGTTCATCCTGGAGAAAAGAAGGTTCCAGGGAGACCTTATAGTGATCTTCCAGTACCTAAAAGGGGCTTATAAGAAAGATGGGGGAAGACTTTTCAGTTGGGCCTCTAGCCATAGGACAAGGGATAATGGTTTTAAACTAAAAGAGGGTAAGAGGGTGGATTTAGATTAGATATTATGAAGAAATTCTTCACTGTGAGGGTAGTGAGACACTGGCACAGGTTGTCCAGAGAAGCTGTGGATGCCCCATCCCTGGAAGTGTTCTAGGCCAGGCTGGATGGGGCTTTGAGCAACCTGGTGTAGTGGAAGGTGTCCTGCTTATGGCAGGGGGCTGGAACCAGATGATCTTTAAGGTCCCTTCCAACCTAAACCATTCTGTGATTCTCTGATTCTGTGTTAAGGATCTAGCCGTTATCAGGCAATGCAGATTTCATTTTTTTATGAGATTACAAGTTCTGTTGCAATGGTAGTTGCAAGGATATGATAGTATTCAGACCTCTAGAACGTATATGGTTTAGTATCACACAATATGGTGATTAACAAAGGAGCTCTCTACGGTATCAATAAAGTACATATCGAGTAGCTTAATACCTGGCTGTCTCAAAGATCTCAAGAAAACTGTTGTCATCAGTGGTCTTTATCAGACACTGTGACTTCTAGGAGTTTCTGTAGAGTTCGGTGAGAAATTTCATGATGTTCAATAGTCTCACCTGTTTAGGAAGCTAATACAAAATTCCTAGTGATGCAATACTAAATACTGTTGAGAAGAACAGGACAACCAAAACCAGAGAGATGTTCATCTCTAGGGTATGGTAGGCTAAAACGTAGCCAAACCAAATCATCCACTTCAAAACAGGCAATGCAGACTGTTCTTTCAGAAAGGAGTTCTGTACCCTGGAAAGGACTGACTGAAAATAACAATGGCTTCTAAGGGAAAATGAACTAGCATGAGTGCCTGTATGATACAGAGGCAAAAAGCGCTAATTCAATTCTTGTCAGTATAAACAACAGAATAGTGAGTAGGAGGAGGAAATTGACTTTTCTTTCTGTGTGACATAATTGGGACTGATGTGGAATAATGTATACAGTCCTGGTGTCAACATTTTAAAAGGCACGCTGAAATACTACAGAGGATAGGGAAATAAGCCACAGATATGTTTTGGTGGCTGGAAGGGGGCGGGGGGAGGGGGGTGGTGTGGGGAAGAGAACAGTGAGAGCTCAATCTGTTTATTTTATCAAACAGATCAGAAGACAGCTTGATTATAGCATATAAGAACTTTCATGGGGAGTAAATACCAGTTACTGAATGGCTCTTTAATCTAGCAGAGAAAGGCACATCAAGAACTAGTGGCTGGAACGGAAGCCAAATTCAAATGAGAAATTAGACGCAAACTTCTAAGAGGGAGGGTGATTAGCCACTGGGTACAAAGGAGCTGATAAATTCTCTGTCCCTTAATTTTTGGCAGTCAAGGATAGGTGCTCTTCTCAAACCATATGTTTAATCAGACCCAAGTGATCCAGCTTAGTATGGATGTAACAGCGTTAAAGCTACTGGCTCAGGAAACAGATCATGGTAGATCAGATGGTCTCTTTCAACCTTGATCACTGTAAATCTTGGGAGTACATCCTCCAGTACTGAATCCAACCTTACTCTTAACTCTTCTGTGGTTTCCTCTATAAACCATGGTGAGGTTCATTCTAGTACTGTTTAGCACATATCTGGGGTTAACACAACCCCGTTAGCAAAACAGCAGAGAGGTGATGCACAAGGAAAGATGGAGGCACAATTCACCTGGGTGTTCCTCCTGGGGAAAGAGGAGAGCATTCAGACAGGACATGACAGAACTCTGACCACTTCTTAGTGCTCACCAGTACAACAGTCACACTAGTGACTAGTTAAATACTGAGCTCAGTACAAAAGGGGAGAACATGACTGTTGCTTCTTCAACTAAGGGATATAGGGATAGGAGGTCTTCACCTAGCAAAGACATTTATTGACTGTTTATTAACAGTCTGTACCTTTCCCCATGCCCCAGGACACAGGTTTTATAAGCCCAAAGTGAGGAATATAAACATGTAGATTTGAAAAATTGGCATTAATAAAATGAACATCTTAATTGTGTTGTGATGGTTATCTAGCACTTCACTGCAAGACAAATCCAGAGCTTTTTATATTATCTCATGGCCGGTAATAGAGGAATTAATTCTAGGTCAGGTTCTGACATTTTTAGCAGCATTCAGTGCACTTTCCTCTGTACATAGTTCAACTAAATGAGAGGGAATATTTACATAATGTGATAGCTTCCATGCAGTTACAACAACACTGGGCTTTCAAATCCATTGCTTGTGCTGTCTTGGGCTATTTCTGTACCTTGTAAGTGATGAAGAAGATAAAAGGGTAACAAGAGAGCAACTTCTAGAGTAACTTTCATAGCCCTGAAGTCCCCTTCTGCTCAGCATAAGAATACTTCCTCTCCACTTAATGAGGTACCTGAATTCTTTGGGCAGAAGGGGAGGAAGCACAGAGGAGTCATAGGCATAGTTTGCCCCCTTGAAACAAATAAAGATCTCCTTCCTCCAAGAAAGAAAACCCTTGTGAATATGGCTGCGTGACAGCCCTCCAACACATAATCTTAATCTTGCATGTCTATCACTGGAAGAGCAAGCAGTTTTTATTTCCTTGGCCAATTTGTTATCTGTTTATTCAGAATAAAAACTTCCTAATAAAAACTTCTTCCTTGTAGACAGATGTTACACTCAAAAATGTTTTATGAAGTCCCAGCACCTCGAATCTATTCCCATTGAGTCTAACTCACAGGAACACCAGCTTTGACACCTTGTTGGATAAAATGCCTACAGCAAGAGGAAAGCAGATGTGCCAAATCAGCTAAAGCTCAATGTGCAAAGCAAAAGGGCAACAGTTGGCAAGTATGCAAATATGGTATCTGTTAAATACACCCTCCTAGGGTTGCTTGTATGCAAGGTGATAGATGTTCAGCACTGCCTTCATGGTTAGCAACCTTGACAGCATTGCTTCAGACTACAAAATCTCTTTCTTACACAACACTGAATCTTAATGTGGTGGCTTTGTGGTTTTAACACCTTTGGATCTTTATGACTAACATACAATGCAAAAGCAGATTAGTTACCTTAGGGTACATTTAAAAGATTTCTTGCTAATGCAGTCTGAATCAATACCATAGCACAAATTAACATTAATCTCAAAGTAGTAAAAAACCCCTGTACTTACAATATTGCAAGGGTTATTTAGTATTAGTGAGGAGAAGCAATATAGATTGTGGTACTTTCTTGGTCTCAATCTTGAATATTCATGGAATCAGATAGGCATATATCCAACACAACTTTTAGCTATATGCTTTATTTACAAGTATTTTACTGGACAAGAGTGTCATAGGAATTATGGATTAGAAGGGTTTACTAGATCATCAGGTTGACCCAGTCTCCTTTTCTTTTGGAGAACCAGGGTAAGGAACTCACAATTATTGTTTGCATTTTTCTGATGTACTGTCTAGGCAATTCCTGTTTTACTAAACAACAAAACTTACACTACTTTCTCCAGGGCATTATTCCTCAGCCTAATGAACTTCACCATTAAAACGTTCTTTCCCCACTTGTCCCAAATTCTTTTTTCTAGTTTCATAGTACCAAGTGCTGAATGACAACAAATGATAATGAACACTATATAAAAGTTAATAAGGATTAAGTTGCAATACTTCTGCAATGTGTGTGCTTCCCATTTTAACTACCAGTTGTTAGCAACACCATTGGGAATTGTGTAATTATATTTCTACCCACTTAGTTAAAAGTTTCCTCTGTTGCTGTCTAGTTGATGTGCTGATTTATTGATGGGTGAAAGAGATAATAATGCTACCAGTTCAGCTAGCAGATTCCAGTGGGAGGAGGTCAGTAGAACATCTACTTTGCAGTTTGCAGTTGTCTGCTTATTCATGTGCAGAGTTCTGTTGTCCCAGGAATGATTCAATCATATAATATGCAGCCTTCTAATAAAAGGAAAAAACCTGGTTTTATTGAGTTCTCTGAAAGTTATTTTTTGCTTCACTTAAGCTGAGAATTCTTAATTTTCCTCCACAATACGGAAGTGAGTTTGTCATGTCAAATTTATTGAAAAGATTCCTGTGCCTAAAGAGTTATCTCATTATTGCATAAATACAGATTATTATTTTTTCTCTTTCTTTTCTGTTAATTACTCATTGAAATTATTTGGCTGACAGCTGTTACTCAAGTTGTGACTACAAATGTGCCTGAATCAAAACCTAGATCAGAGCATCCTTAAATGGCAAAATATCTTGGATGCAAACGTGAACCTCACAAACAGCCTTTCCCTGTATAGTAACGTAATGCAGTAAACAATGGCTCATTTCCTCCCAGCTCCAAAAGCCTTCAAATGCCTGAGCAAGCCTTATCTGAACCTGCATTTTCCAGTTCATGGCCCTTTGCAGCTCTAATAATGGGATGTAGACATCTACTACAGCGGTAGTAATAGAGCTATGCAACACAACATTTGCCATTTTAAATTAGGCAAATCAGCTATCTCATTCTGAATACTGTCTGTGGCACTGACAAATACTAGATGTTTATGCAAAAGCAGAGGAAAAAAGAACAGTACATCAGAGGAAATTCATTCTTTGTTAAATGTTTTTTATGCCCTGGATACTGAGAGTTTATTTCCTGAATTTAGTTGTGTTTTATAAAAGTAAGTTCAAAGTGGAGTCCCAGAATATGCCTGCACAGAACAGCACACTGGTGCCTGAGCTCCCAGGTGTAGTGACAGGGACTGAGTATGAGAATGACACCTACATGTAGGTGCCTACACATGTGGTCAGCTCCGTGTCTAAGCTCCCTTACAACCTGTGAAGATGTGAGAGTAATTCTGCTGTTTAAATTCAGGCACCTGAGTGGTATCTCAGATAGCTGAGGTACCCACAACCATTTGAGATGCCTAGGAGTTATTTCAGGTATCTGAGGTACTCCCAGGGGGCTGACAGATAGCACACAGGACCTGTGGGAGACCTTTGGGACTGGCAGATAGATGTCCAGGTGGACACACAAAGACATTTTGAATGGCCCTAGAGCCCTGTGTTTGAAGACAGGGAGGGATCTCCTGGTGTATGAGCTGCGTCTCTCCCTCAGCTCTGCTGATGGTACTGAACGGAGGTGGTGTGCAGCTGCCCAAACAGCAAATTATTGAACACTGACAGTTTTCCCAGAGAGGTTGTTCCATCTTCACCTTTGCAGATACTCAGAATCTGACTGTCCACAGCCCTGAGCAACCTGCTGTAGCTGACCCTGCTCTGAGCAGGGAGTTGGACTGGATGATCTCCAGAGGTGCCTGCCAGCCTCAGTAGTGCTGTGAATCTGAAATTCTGTGAGCCAAGTGTTTACACTCCTATTAAAGTCAATGGATATCTAGGCAACAATTCAGTTGCCTAAACCCCAGGAGTGCCTAGTGCTTTGACATACTCTAGGGTATCCTGCCTGGCCTTCAGCTGCCTGTTTTGAAGGCTGTGGGTCATCTGAAGGTCTTCAGCCATATCTGCCACAGAGAGGCAGGTCCAGCTAGGTGTCTCAGATATCTGAGGGCATCCCAAGTGGCACTGAAAATGCCTAGGTTTAGGCTCATGAACTGAGCCCATAGTTAATGAATTCAAGAGGATGATTTGGCTTAATCAAAGTAGGTCAAATGCATGAAAGCCTTGCTCTCCATTGTCTCTTGGATATCTGCCTATCAAAACTACAGTTGGATGCCTTAGTCTTGAACTGAACCCCAAGTGAAGCTGCAAATTAAAAACCAGGCAGAACAGTGGAGGCAAACAGCTGCCTATGTGTCCCACAGTATCCAGCAATTTTCATCTTGTGAAGAGCTTCTGTCCTCCTGAGCACTTCATGCTTCTCTCCCTGTTGTATTCACTTCCACAGACACTGAGCCACTTCTGTGCTGGTGGAAATTGTTGCAGCTCTATTGAACATGAATCACCACCACCACCATGTGCCTTACATAAAGCTAGCCTGTTTGTTGCCTGGGCTCTCAGATAAGAGGGACTCCTATAGGACACCTTTTCCTGTAGGTTTCCTGAGATCAGCTCAGAGCACAGGCAGGATTAGTGGATCAGATAACAGCACATCCTGCAGTAAAATGGATTCTGATAAATTGCCTAAAAACATTCAGATTTTCATCTCTTGGCTCTCTGTGTCATCCTGAACTTGAATTTAATTACAGCTATCTCCTCTGGCTGTATCCCCATGCATTATTATCCTGTATATCATCCACTATTTGACATTTATTTTTTCAAAGTGAAAATGACCTTTGCTCCTGGAAGATAATAAATTATTTTTAGAATTACAGTAATTCCCTGTCACTTGAAATAACGCTCACTTAGAAAGACATGTTAACATCAAAGGCAGAAGTAAAAGCAAGAGATTTGGACAGGTGAGCAATCAAGATTGATAGATGATGTATATTGGTGGCTTGCCATTATTTCTTCTACCGTGCAAATATATTTAATATTTATAATATATTTTAGTAAAAAGACTTATATGTATTATATATGAAAACTCTCCACATGAATGTTCAGGAGAAAAATAACACAGGGCTCACAGTTTTATCTTAACGAAGTGTTTAATAACTTGAAAGACTTTCATGTTAGAGATATGTAGTCCCTTTCCTTTCTTCCATCAGCTCTGTAGCTCACTTATTCCAAGTGTGTCTGTGGGTAAAAGATGGGACCCAGAGGAAGCCTTATTTCATTTACTCACGTGATGCATTTGCTGAGGGTCTCTAGCTCATTTCAATACTGAATACCAGAGCCACCCTACACAGAAACAGGAACTTTTTAGAATTTTTCCCCCACCCTTTCAGAGAAGCAAAATTCCCCTATATGCTACATAAATGCTCTTCAACATCATTATCTGCCCATTTCCCATTGCTGTTTTTTCACGAGCTGTGTCACAGACTGCCATACGTGACCTGCAGACCAGTTGGCCAGCTTGCAGAAATTTGGGTGGGCTGAGAAAACTTGCGAAGGCACACAACCACATGCCCTTAACTGTTGTAATTGTATTGCAAAGTAATGCATATAAATGTAAGTGGGACATTTCGTTGTAATGAATACTATTCAAACATGCCTGATGTGACTAGAAATACAAAAAGTAACCCAAATCAGAGATGGGTTATTAGAGACTCTCATTTCCTATTCATCACTAAGTATAGGCACACAGCCTTTAAGACCAGCTTTCCTGTATCCCTGGTTGGGAATCAGGCTTTTCACAATGGTCCGCCTGAGCAGCGAAGTACTTGCATCCCACCTGTTCAAACGGCATAATGCCAGCATGAAATGTATTTATCACATTGAATGTGAATTCTAGTTTAGAAGAACATCCAAATTTTCTTCTCCTTTCTAAGTGAGGAAGCCAAGTCTCAAAAACATTTGGTTTTCAGAGCACTGGAAAACTTACAAGGTAGATTGGTGAGAAATCCTCTCTTTGCATGCTCTGAAGGGTCCAATGACAAACAGTAAAAGCTGAAGCCAAGTGGCTCAGCTGTTTCTGAGCCTTTCTGGATCATGCTCATAGGTAAATCAGGAAGAAGTGAAGAGGGAAAACCTGCATATAGAAGCTCTTAGGAAATGCAGGCTTAATATTGCATGCCATTGAAGGACACAGCTTCCTAAGCGCTTATTGCAGGACATATATCGAGGTTGTTACTCAGAATATCCCAGATGTAACATGGAAAGTTTTTCCTTGATGGAGCAAAAATACGTCAGACAGGGCTGAGAAAAGAGAAGTGAGCGAAGAAGCTCAGCAGCTTACAAACCTCAGGCTGAACAGAGCTAAGGCGAGCTTTCCATCTGTGCAAAATCTCATGGCTAATAAGGTCCAGCAGCAGCACCAGACAGCTTTAACTTTCTGTTTCGGCTTTGGCACAGCACAGGTCATTTTGACTTATGTACAACACAGAGCCTGTACAGATGGAGAGATCATTTTCCTAAAGCCATGCAACAAACATTTTTCCTTTCATCCAGAAGAGGTTTCTGACCGCTCCCAAGACACTTTGAGCTGTGCGTGCAGGGGACAGAGAAATGGAGCACTCTGGATGAACTTCCCTGGTGCTGAGAAGCAGCACAAAGTTATTATTTCACCAAAGTCCCACTTTAACATGCAAAATAGGATTTACACTGTGCTCAAGAGCTATCTGCAATTAACAGGTTTTGTCCTCTTTTCTGTTTCAGTACCAACTGGTGTATTCAGCTCTTCTCTTTTTAATTGAGAATAAAGACAATAGCTTTAACAAAAAAGGTAGAAACCAAATTCCATGGCTCTGATGGAAGCAAGAGCTAGCAGTCTCAGCGAGGTACCCCAGGCTAAATTTTTAGCTGATGTCAGGCTCACAGGCCCCCTAAGGTCAGATTGGGCCAGATTCAGGGGCTTTGAGGTAGACAGAGCCCTGGGTAATGGCAAAGGCAGACCTGGGGAATTAGAGAAGCACACAGAAAACAGATGAAGCCTGGGCAAAACCCAGAAGTGTGGTTGTCGTTAGTCTAGTCCCAAGCACAGCAGCATAGGGCTGAGAGCCCTCTCTCTTTTCTCAGCCTGTCAGAAAAATTGGGGTAAGCTCACACAGTTCTAGGAAGGCAGCTCTGGAGCAGTTTATTTCCAGATGGAAGGTAATGAGCTGGGATTGTCTCAGTCTTGCCTCAAAACTCCCCAAGGGCCCTAGCAAATAAATATCCCACAGAAACCCCTGTGAAGTAAAGGGTGTCTTTCTTGTGAGCATGTGTCCTGCAAATTTTATTTATTTGAAGCATCTTCAAACGAGAATTACGTAAAGGTCTGGCTATGAGAAGCCAGCTCTAGGTTCTTCCCTGCTAGCAGCTCGAGCCAGTCCATTTTTATAGCACTGTGATGAGGAATCTCTTTCTGTGCCTATCCTTTTCTCCTCCTCTTTCAATATGTTTCTATTAGCTGTATTTCTGTACCCACTGCTACTGATCAACAGATTCCCAAATATGAGACCCTGGAGATACTAAACTTACAATTAGATGACAAAATTATGAGAATCCATGCAAAAAGTTCATTTAGGAAAAACAAACTTATTCAAGAACAGTGATTATATTACTAAAAGGGGAAGTACAGACATCTCATAGTCAGTGTGACACACTATAGTTAGTCTAAATTATTATTACTGTGTTCTATGTTTACTCACTATGTTTTTCCAGACACCATCTCTTTCTACTCAATCTTTCTGATGATATTCTGAGCCTTTCTCATTCAGAACGTTTTCTGGGAAGTTTTTTTTATTTCCTAAGGCAACAGTAACTAAGAAGTCTGACATGCATCTGTTTTTTAAAATGGCACTGTAACCCCATCACTCGGAATACTTAAGAAGCTTCTGATGTGTTACGCTGGGAACAGTTCTTGCTCATATAAATTGCTAGTTTTATGCAGAGAGCTTCCTTGGAGAATCTTTGCATTATACTGCCACAATATGATCTCTCCTTTCTTTCGAAAATATTTGCACTCTTGTTTCTTGGTATGTTGATACATGTTAACAACAGCAGATGACAAATTACTGTTTTATTGACTGGCAATCATATAATCCAATGAAGCACTGCAATACCAAGATTAGGTGAAAGTCATCATTCTTGTACCAGCCAAGGGAGCTAACCTGAGTATGCTAGACATCCATAGCAGCTGAATCACAGCTTTAGAAAGGAAAGACAGTGCTTCAGAGAGATTGGTTCTTTGAGAAAGGAAGATTTCAGAATCTGTTCCACACATCCTCAAACTTTGCCTCCTGGAAAGGCAGACTTGAGGGAAGAATCAGATTAGCAGCACAAATAAGGCTGAAGTAATGCTTCCAGCTTCATTTTATAAGCACCCTTTGCCAACAATAACCTCAATCTCCTGCACACCCTTTATCAGACACAGCACAATAGATCTCGTTGTTCTCATCTTTCCAACTCCCAGCCAGCCCCTATAATACTTCCATATTCTCACCCCTCTTATTACACTTTCATCTCCATTCCATTTTTCCTTTCTTTCCATGCTTCAGCACTCCCAAACCCACCTGTATTTCTTCAGTCCCCGCTTCATTTGTCCCATATACTTCTTCAATTTTACCTGTTCCAGGATTTATGGAATTTATGTAAAGGTGAGTAAAAAGTCAATGATTTCTGTGATGGTGCTGGAGGTAGTGTGCTGGTGAGTTGCTTGGTTCCAGGCAGAAGGGCTCACGTGAATTCTTCATCTTGTACCACCCTGAGAGGGGACTTTACTAAATGGTGACTCTCACTTATCCAGCCATCAATGTCCATGAAGATCTGAAAAGCTTTATGGCTTTGACATGTCAAACTTGCTGTCAAATTAGGTAGAAATTTGCCAGTGGGTTCACAACATGTGAACTGGAAGAAACAGCAGCAGAGAAACAAGGCAAGTGTCTACACTTTTATCATTAGGAAACTGAGTTAAAAGAGATGTAAGAGTCCAGCTTTATAATGTAAGATGTAAAAGAGAAACCATCATGTCCTGGTTCAGCTGGGATAGAATTAATTTTCTTCTTAGTAGCAAGTGAATTGCTCTGTTTTGGATTTGGCATGAGAACATGTTGATAGGACACTGATGCTTTTAGTCATTGCTGGGTCATTTTTATACTAAGTCAAGGACTTTTTTGTTTCTTGGGCCCTGCCAGCCAGAGGGCTGGAGGGGCACGGGAAATTGGGAGGGGACACAGCCAGGACAGGTGACGTGAACTGGCCAAAGGGATATTCCATACCATATGACATCATGCTGAGTATATAAACTGGGGGAAGAAGAAGGAAGGGGGGGACATCCAGCATTATGGTGTCTTCCCAAGTAACTGTTATGCATGATGGAGCCCTGCTTCCCTGGGGATGGCCGAACACCTGCCTGCCCACGGGAAGTGGTGAATCCTTGTTTTGCTTTGCTTGCATGCAACTTTTACTGTTACCTTTTAAACTGTTTTTATCTCAGCTTACGAGTTTTCTCACTTTTTACTCTTCAGATCCTCTCCCCATCCCACTGCGGGGGAGTGAGCAAGCGTCTGTATGGGGCTTGGTTGCCCGCTGTGTTAAACCATGACAAAAAGCACTACTTTCCTCATGAAAATGATAAGGTGCACCCACAGTAGTGTGAAAAAGTGGATGTCAGACAGTCTAACTTCCAGAAGGAGCACCCTAATACCAGTCACACAACTGACAGTCACAAAATGGCCATAAAGTATATCAGACAACTATTAAGGTGAAAAACACTGCCTATAAAATAAACCTGACTGTTATTAAAGTAGAAATACCACATGAAAATATATACACATTTTTTTACTATCTTCTTGGTCCTTTAGAATATTGTTGTTTTAAATACAGATTAGGAATTTAGACATTTAGTAGGAGTTTCATCATTGAGTTCAGTAGCTGCATATGATCACTTGCGAGTTTTATTGCTCAAATCTATTCTGGTTTTTTATGGCTATCTGCTATGTATTTGAAAATACTTCTGCAAATGCAGGGCAGCAGATTTGCTTTTACTTGTGCAAAGTTCATGTTGAAAGGAAAGTATGTCACTTCTTCACATGGCTTCTCTGCCTGAGAAACTGCATGGAAATGGAGGAAGTAATGGATTGCAGGGGAGAAGCCATAAACTGTGGATGTGAGTTATATTAACAGCTCACAGACTACCATTAACAATTTTTCATCACACATTCTCCATTAAAGCCAGGGGCATAAGGAGACCTGAGCATACTCTCCTTTCAAGATATATAATGCCACGACTTCACAAGAATTAGCCCCAGCAGGTATCTACCAAAGTGATGGAGAATCAAGTCTCAAGGCAGCAACTTAATTTCACGTATAATATAAAGAAAGTACTTAGCAGAAGATTTGTGCTGGTCTTCAGTGTCATCCTGGCTTTACTTTGGAAGGGTGGCTTTGTGCCTGAAGGATGAGTCAGGCACTATCAGTGACATTTATGGAAATGGTTTGTATGTGTTAGGATCAGAATATCCACCTGGAGGTTGGTTGTGCTGTTCAGAGTGGCAAATTGTGCGTGCCAGGGACACGTTTCCTCCTAATGCGTGCATGTATTTCTCAGCTTTGTCATGGGAATTGCAAGAAGCATTTGTAGATGCAGGAGTCTTGAGAGAAAGCTAACAAGACAGTAGGACAAGATACTGGGGGGGCTAAATGGCACAGATGCACTGAAATCATTAAAGCTACTCCAGTTTATACTAGCTAAAGGCCTTGGAGATGAACAACGCATTTAAACAGCACTGAAAGAGCAAAATTCTAACCTCAGCTAAACAAAGGAATGAAACTTCAGCCTGTTCATGTTGCATGAATTTCAAGGAATAAATAGTTAGTATTCAGTGCTGCTGAAGCACAGTATATCTGCAGTTGTCAAAATGTTGACGGTAATAAAATTTGTGGTTAGGAAAACAGGAAAAGCTCCCTGTCCATCTCCTCACCACTCAACAGGTTTCACTTCCGAAATGAAACACAGAATTGTCTAAAATGAACTGAATGCAAATACAAAGTATACTTTACAGGGGATCTGACTCTGCTTGCTCTATTGAGGAGGAATAGAAGAGTGCTCATGAAGGGAAATATTATGTCCTACTACCTCCTTTAAAACAATTTTGAGGAACATCAGGTGCTACTCATAGCTGTGATGTCTGATTATCCATCCCAGGTAAGCAATAAGGAGCCATGAAAGGCATTTGCTGGCTCTTCACCTCCCAGGGCAGAGCAGCAACTGAGATCCTCTGTGCATTCTGCTCTGAGAAAGTAAAAGAAACTTTGATGGCTGCCTGTGATGCTGCAAGGGGTATCATTAGCCCCACTTACTTGTTACTATGGAGATCCGTTCTGTCATCCCACTATAATCATTTTGTCAATAACATTTTGTTGTTTGCTGATGAGCCTGCTGTTAGGAGAAAACATTTTTGTCAGAGATTAAGAAGAGCTGCTTGAGACTCCTGCTTGCACGTCATGCAGAAGAGGGCTGAAGCAGTGAGTGCAGAAGTGTACCAGCAGTGAACTTCCTTCACTAGAGCTGAGCAGGGCTGCCTTGTGGCTGACCTGGAAGATCCCATAGAGAAGGTGTGGGTGCATTTATAAGTGAATACAATAACACTCACGGTATTAACCAAGAGCAAAGTATCCTCACAGCTGTACTCACATTTAAATCAGATAATTGGTTATGTGAGTTCAAAGGCATAGGATTCATTGTATTTTGCTCATGTTCGATATTTTTATAATTCTTGAACAAAAAAAAAAAAAAGCAGTAGCTATCTGCCCCATTCTCACTACATGAATATGGTATGCCTTGAGGGGACTGAAATGAGCTGTCCGTTCTAATGTTCCGAGTTAGGAGTGACTCCACTAGCACTGCAGAAATTTGTAATAGATTGGTATGAATGGAAACCTGTGTGCAAAAGCACCGGAGGAACCAGCAGAAAAAAGGTTAAAAGGAGAGGCATGTGTTAATCACCACGGAGCTGTTTCTGTGATTTCATTCTAAAGAGGAGGAACAAACTGAGGTAAAGTTGTCAAGTGGATGAAGAACAGGACTAGAGCTTATCAGGCAAGGAAAATAAAAGTTGTGAAATTCAGGAATTTTGCCTAACATTTACAAGGGATGAATCAAAATCACAAGACAAGTAATCCAAACCGGCATCTACTCCTACACAGTACAAAAGGCAAGTACAAAACTCAAGATATATGTTGAGTCCTCAGCTGCTGATGTCCTTTGCCCTCTGCGTTGCTTACAAGCAGTCCAAGACTGCTTGGGCACATGTGTCTTGGTACTCGTGAGTATATGGGTCAGAAAGTGCATAAAAGAAACCTGTGAAAGGCTGAGGAGTGGGTAAAAGTGCCTTGCTTAGAGATTTTTGTGTTGCAAAACCATTTTTCCTTCCATCTCTTGCAGAGTTCTGTTACAGTAATTTCTTACAAAGCCCATAGAGTAATAAGAGTACAAAGGTCTGAAACAAACCTTAAGATTTCTAAAGATTAAGATTCCTGGGATGTTTTTGTAATTTTGTCACTTTTCTACTGAGCAGGAGAATCTTTTATTAGACTAAGCAGTATAATTGGGAAAAAATACACAAGCTTTTCTGCAGAGTACATCTTTTCTTAGGATTAGAAAACAAAAAAGGAAGAACTTAAGCTTTTTACAGGTATGAAACTACTGCTCTGAATTTTTCTTATGTTAATTGCTTAGACAACTTCAAGGTACAGTTACATGAATATTTGGCTGCTGGCAAATTTATTTGATGTAGGTCTGACCCCAACCCCTTCACAGCAGCACTAGTGGAGTCACTCCTACCTTTATGTGGGCTGTGCCACAACCCACATCAGCAAAATGAGCTGGGGTTAAAATACCAACTAGCAAAGCCAAAACCCCTTCTTTTTTAATCTTTTTCTTTGTCAGAACATTTTCTTGGTTTGATTTAGAGCACCCAGGCCTTCAAAGAATCAGTGTGGGCAATGAAGGAGACAGGAAAGAGGAGCATGAGGAGGAACAATAGGGTCTTCCAAGGGCACCAAGCATTACCTTGCTTTCCCTTACTGCCTTTGAAGCAGAGCCATCCTGCTCTGTGCCCTGCTTCTCTTTTCCCTTGGGCTTGTCTTTATTTAGGGGTGCTAGAGAAAGGAAAAGAGAACTCAGGGGTCCAGAAACAGCTGAACTGTGGCATGATCATAGAATCTTGTATGTTGGAAAAGACCTTGAAGATCATCAAGTCCAACCAGTAACCCAGCACTGCCAAGTCCATCACCAAACCATGTCCCTAAGCACTGCACCTAGGTGATTCCACCACACCTACCTGGGCAGCCTGTTCCAATGCTTGACCACCCTTGCAGTGAAGTTATTTTTCCCAATATCCAGTCTAAACCTCCCCTGGCACAACCTGGGGCCATTTCCTCTTGTCCTGTCACTTGTTATCTGGGAGAAGAGACCCACCTCACCTGCCTACAACCTCCTATCAGGTAGTTGCAGAGAGCAATAAGGTCTCCCCTGAGCCTTCTTTTCTCTACACTAAACAACTCCAGTTCCCTCAGCCGCTCCTCATCAGACTTGTGCCCTTCCCCAGCTTCTCGCTGCCCTTCTCTGGACACGCTCCAGCGCCTCTATGATCCTCTTGATGTGAGGGGCCCAAAACTGAGCACAGTATTCAAGGTGCAGCCTCACTAGCACTGAGTACAGGGGAACAATCACTGCCCTGGTCCTGCTGGCCACACTATTCCTGATACAAGCCAGGATGCTACTGTCCCTCCTGGCCACCTGGGCACACTGCTGGCTCATGTTCAGCTGGCTGTCAACCAGAACCACCAAGTCCTTTCTACCCATGATCTACCAGGCACAGGTAAGCTCCAAACACCACAGGCAGGAATCAAGCACAGCTGAACTGCTTTAGAGACCAAATAGTTAGAACAGTAACTCAAGGGTGACCTTAAAGCTGTAGTAAGCACTGCCGTGATGGAGCTGTGTTTGCCATGTGGCAGATTACAGATCTACTAGAGGTATGGTCTCCCACAGTGGATGTTCTTCGCAGGGATATTAGCAGGTCTAATAATCAGTGATCTTGACTTATTCTCATGGACTTTGATGAAAAAGTAGGAAGTACCATATTCCTTCTAAAGTTGGCATGTATCTTTGAAAATCCTCAGAACAGCAAAGAATCAAAGAGCAGCCTAAGAAACTGCACACCCAGCCACTGGGCAAGAGCAAGTGAAACCAGGGCTGTGCAAATTATGCCTGGGTGACATAGCATGCTCTTCATTTTGTGGTTTTTTTTAGGACAGCCAAGCTTTTTCCTTGGAGTAATTGATTTTTAAAATTATACTGTAGTGTTGAGGAACTTCAATGGGACTGGAATTATTTCTGTACAATCACTGACAACAGGTGATTTTACAAGAACATTTTAACAGCTGCAAATGAAAGCAGACAGCCTGTGAGGAGGACTGCATGGCTTGACAAACACATGACTTTGCTCTAACTATTTTCGGGATGACAGTTAAGTCAAATGGCTCTTTTCTGGTCACTGAAGATCCTGTAAGATTTATTGGTAGGCTAAAAGGTCTGGCCAGTCTCAGCTCTGTCTTTACATTTAAGTATTCTCCTTTATAAAGGAAAATAGCCTTTGTTTTGTCAGACTAAGCATGCCAGACTTTTTTGGACTCAGAAACACTGCTTGAAGTACAGCTAACAAAAGGTGTGTTCCTTGCCCCAAGCTTTGCACACTCAGTGTGACAAGGTAGGATGTATGTAGCTCAGTTTCATACGAAACCTATAGCATGTTGTGGCAAGTAAGATCACCACCTTCTGGGAAGGATCCCACTGACTTAAGTAGCTGATGACAGCCATGACATAATTGACCAGTCTCTTCTGCAGGTCAGGACACACTGAGGTCTACGTTAAGCAGTACAGTGGGATGAAAGCGTAAGTCCATCAGATATCCTACATGAACTACATCTATATTTAGCTGTTGTAAACCCTGCATTTGTATGGATGCAATCATACAGATGCTTTAATTGTAAAGAACCTTTAGTACTGTCCCAGCCTGCCACTTCCCCTGAAATGTCTGTATGTGGACAATCTGCAGTACCTGCTCTGCATTTGTTGTCTTAAGCATGGATTTTCTGATTATATACAAAATTCAAGAGGGGTTTCACTGTTGCCTAAAACTGTAGAAGTGATATTCCCTAGCTTTTTCCAGAGACACCTGAATCCCACATAGCTTTGAAATTGTCTTTCAGTGGCTGCCTTACAAAGGGCCTGAGAGTCACCCTGTGGCTGGGCACTGTGCTCTGATCACTCTTATTTCTGGCTGATTCTTGGGGAGCTCTGTCAGTAACCCCATCCAGACAACATTTCCTCTTGTGGCTTTCTTCTGTCAATCCATGAATTAATCTGCAGTCTCCAGTTTAACTACAGTGTCCAATGCTTTGCAGAAGTTCAGATGCATGAGATGTATTGCTTGTCATTTTTAAACTGAATTAGGGATTAAGACAACATTTCACAAGGAAATTTTTCATTTACAGTGCCTTTGTTATATCAGCAGCATCAAATGATTTACTGATTAAATTTACAAATAAACAGTGGTTGCGAAAGCTTTACATTGGAAAATTAGTTTTAGTGTAAATGAATTTTAGAAAACCCAGATGTCTGCACTTAATGATTGTTTAAGTATTTTAATTTCCCACCATGTTTCTTTGCTCACACTTTGCATCAGGCTCATTAACTTACAGCCCGAATCCAGAAATTGTTTCCCTATGACTGTAGCCTCTGGTTTGTTGAAAACATTATTTTTTTGTGTCAGCTCTATCATACAAATCACATGGTTTTCTGTTATTAGTATACAATTTGCATCATTTGTAATCAGGCACGATTTTCTGACTTCATTGCAGTCCCATTAGCTTCATAAGCATATGTAACCCGGGAAGGTACTGCACAGCCAACTAACACAAAACTGCAGGCGTATGTTGTAGCTGTTCAGAGCGTGGTCCACTGCTGTACCTGTTCAGCTTTATGACGCTGTACTGCAGGGGAGTGATAGCCTTATACCAGTAAAAGCCTGCAGGCACGCAGTGCTAACAAGTGCCTGTAGGGAAGGAGCACTTACCCAGAACTCCAGAATCCCAGAGAAGACTGTCATCTCCATGAAAGTTTTCAGGTGAGACCCTGTGAAGTTACCAAGACATGGGTTCACAGGGTGACTTGTGCAATATCTACATTCAGGTGCCTCTTTGTGAGTGGAATGGCTGCTGGTTTGATTTAGGACCTTCTGCTCCCTATCTAGGGCTTGGACAGCTGGATTCCTTGGGACTGGACCTGCAGCCAACCTACAAGCAGAGCAACTCAAATCTGCCAGCAGCAGAGTCTGCAGTGGAAGTGTCATCAGACCCACTTGGTTGGTGTGCCATGCAGGAAGGCTGCACCTGGGTCCCCTCCTGGGTTAAAGACAGCCTTGACCATGAGGCTTCTGTATGGAAGCCGGAGGCAGCATGCTGTTTCCTGCTGAGCTTGTTCTCCAAAGAAAGCACGGCTAAGCCTTGCACCCTCAGGGTGTACAACACCAACAGGGGTCTCCTGAAGGCCAGGGCATGGGGAGACCCTGGGAAGCCCCCATCCTGTGCATGTCTTTTCAAGGGGAAAGGCAAAGATCTTGTGCTTGGGTGTCACAGCACTCTCCAAACTATCAAGCTGCAACAAGGTCTTTTACCATCTCATACCAGCGTACTCTTCATACAGTCCCTCTGCTGCCTTCTCCTCATCCAGGGCCTGCTCTTTCTGCTCTTACTTCTTCCTCAGCTGTTCTTTCTTCATTGGCTCTCAACCACTTAACAGAACCAGCCACAGCTGCACCTTATCTACATCAGCCAACCCACAGCTGTATATTACCAATGTTAATTAACCCAGCTTCATTCCTCTACAATTGGGCACTTAAATTCCCTTAGGTTCTTCTCAATTAGCTTTTAATCTGAGCTTTGGTCTCACTGCCTCTAGTCTGCAGTTTAATGAAATCAGCCTTTTATAAAACAGAAAATAGTTTGGAAACTCAGATTTAGAAAATCATTTTAGGTCCGGATTTGCAAGCTACGAGGTGTCCCTCTCCAGCAAGTGACAGCCCTCGTTGGAAAATCCTTAATACTGTGGACATAATTTTAAAAGAAGAATCCCATACACTTTGCTGTGCTGTGTAGCGTATTGCAGACTCAACACCTGTTGTAGACAATTGGGTAACGCTCTAGACGGCAAGGGTTTGAACAGGAATGGCAGCTGCACTATATACTTTTATTCAAATATAAAAAATAAAGGAGAGAGCAGGAGTCTGTTAACAGAAGATTTGCCTTCTCCGTCATGCTGCTCACACTATGTCTTTCTAAGAATAATCCTTTCTCTACATTATAAATTATACATTTTTCATGCAGAGAAGAGACTCTGCATGCTTCAAAAGTCACTATGTGGACCAACATTCATAAGAGGTTGCCAAAAAATTTCAATTAAAAAAAATATTTTTAAGCTTAATATTTTTACAAAATACTGTTTGCACAGTTAGCATTGCAGTCCTGTGAAGAGGCAGGCTAACTTTGTTTGGTGTTATTAACATTGCTTACTTGCTAGAGAGAGGGCTCTGATCACTAACTCTTTTTATGAAATTTTGGATATTGTTTTCATTAAAAATTGTGGGGTTTTTTTATGAAAACACCCTCAGTTCTTAGAAGTGAACAAACAAAAAGCTTTCTGAAAAGTACATGCGATTTGTTTTAATGTTGTGGTTTGCTCTTCACTGTAATATTTGTGAAATTTTGGCTATTATCTTTTTTTATGGAAGATCCCAAATTTTTTTCCAATCACCTTTTTCCCTTTGATCATTTCACAGTTTATTAAGTTCCCATGTCCTGAGATATATAGTAACTACTCTGTGCAGATTACATACATGGATCTCATAGATCAGTAAAATAAATCTTAAGGAAACAATAACTTTCCCAAAGTCACAAAACAAGGTCAGAGTAAAACAGCAGAAATGTGATGGCTTGTCTCTGTGAAGAAGATTGTCACAATAATTGTTTGAAAGATTAATCTTTGTCACAAATGATTGTCACACAAATTAATCTAGAGCATAAAGAATTAATTGGAGATCTGCTCCTTGTGACAAGAATTGTCACTCATGAACCTCAAAATGTACTCCTTGCAATAGCAAAATGAGTAAAAATAAGTCTAGGAAACACAACATAAAATTAATTATTGGCAATTTGACGGCAACTTCGTGTCAAACTTTCTGCTGAGAAGCTGGCAGAGGGGCATGGCACCCGTGGGAAAAGTTTGGGAGCACAAACCTTCCTCAAGCTATGAAAAGTTGCTCTGATAGCTCCATAACCCAATTTTCCCTGCCTCTGGCTGATGGATGAGTATTTATTTGTTTGTGTTGAACTAGGTCATATAAGAGAAATGTTTATTCCTTGCCTGGTGTGAACTACAGCACTATGTGTGTTTTACACGCATAGGGGAATACTGAGCGTACAGGATCGCTGCGGCTGGCCAGATGCAGTGCTTACCCTGGCATGGACCTGTGTGCAGATCTCCCTGCATCTCCATCTCCAACCCACCGGCCAGTCTCCATGATAGAGGGAGGAGGGCCTGTTGACCTATTCTGAGCCCCTTGTGGTATATCTCATTTCCTTCCTGACACTTCCTCCTCTAAGTAATAAGCAGGAAGGGGAACATCTGGCTTTCTCAGAGTAAGAACTGAAAACTTTAAAACTCTCTTATATGTGATAAAGCCAATTTGAGCTATGATTCTTGAACCACTCACTTCTCGTGGAGGTAAAAAGACTGAATGAATGGCTAATGCTCCCTTCCCAAGGAAGCTCGCAGAAGAGTATCTGATACGAAAAATAGAGCTTCAAATTTCACATTCCATCTACCTTTAAGCAAAACCCTGCAAATCCTACTCTGGCAACGTTTCCTTCCAGATACCTGTGGATTTAGCTGAGTAAAGGACAAGAATTTACTAGGAGAGACTGCAAGGTCCTTGAGGTCTCCTGCTACACCATGTAGCCATATTACAAGATGCTCTGGGCATGCACGTCATGCTTCTTCATGAAGGGGTTGTGTTGCCTGTTCCTGTGTTACCTGGTACTCCAGCCCTAGGACTCTGCCTTGCAGGGAGTGCCTTATAGCCTTTTTTGCCAAGGGCATCAGGCAGAGATCTTTTGCAAGCTTCTTCAGCATCTTTGAACCCCACTCATCTCCAGCCTGAATTTCCATGTTCCTTTTTTACTTTTTCCTTCTTTGGTCAACAAGACCTTTCAATATCGATCCTCTTATCCCAAGGATATTTATAGTGAGTGACCATATAGAGTATAAATCGCTGGGTTTGTGTCATATTCCAGCTATAACCCTCTTTGATTTAATGTTCTCATCTGTCCCTGTCTACTGGAAATATCATTCCTGATACATCGTACAACTGCATCAACCTTTCTGTGGCTGAATCATGTTGATGACTCATGGCCAATACTGTGAATGATTATTTCCAGTCTGGGTTTTCTCCTCTCCTCACATTATCACAGTTCAGCCCCCAGCTTACAGCAAATCTTTTTATTAGTCTCTGTGTGCCAGGTCTGGCACTTCAGGCTGTTAAATTTAATCTGTTTTTTATTGCTTCATTGCTCAAGATTATCAGGTTCCTTCTATATGATATTCTAACCTCCTTCTCAATTAACACTGTCTCCCAGATTTGTGTCATTAAATATTTTTATTAGCTATTTTTTTACCCTGGTATTGTGAACAACTGACATAATGGCTGATCCTGAACATATTCCACTTAGAACCTGCCTTTTACTGGCTTTGTCTTTTTTCAGTGTTAGTTGTTATTACCTACGCTGGAACCAGATCTTTTCCTAACACTAGTGGTAATAATCCACCTTGTCTTTGTCCTAAGTATTAATAATTGGTCCTTGGAATGTATGTGAGGCTTAACGGAAGGTCAGGTAGGTTGTGTTTTTCATATTCTTTCATCTAAACATAGACCAATATATCAGAGAAAGATACCAAGCTTATCTGTCAAGGTCTATTGCTGTAAATTCAGGTTGTATTGCTTCCCATTTTCTGCTTATCTCCATTTTGTTAGATAGTCTTTCCTTTGAAATTTGTTCCAACATCTTGTATACAGTGGAAACCAGGCTAATAGTCCTGTGACTGCATGGGTCATTTTTCTTCAAAATGCAAGTGCTGTGTTTCCTGATTTCAAATGTTAATGCGCTAGCCACAGATTAATAGGTTCATTTAGAAAAGCTTTGCTGCAGGACTTGCTATTTCACATGCTAGTACTTCCTGGCTGAAGATTAATCTGCTCCAGAAGTTTCAACACACTGAACTTAGATATTTTTTTCCTCATTGTCTGTTGGAATTTTTCTTTTCAAATACTCATTCCTGTTAAGCCTCCTCTCATCTTTCCCATTATTAAAGACAAGGGTAAATAAGCCATATAAATAAGCCTGATCTATCTCAAGCATGTGCTTTCTATACAGATCCTCCCAGCTTTAGTCTTTTCCTTTTTCCATAGGCTGATATAGAAGTAGATTTTAATTGCTACAATTTTAGATTTGTAGCCATAAAATTGTAGATACTTGTCTTAACCTCTAGCAACATTTTTATGTAGAGTTTATGTCCTAAGTTGTATGACCTATTCCACAAAGCTTTAGGCAAATATCATAGTGTCATTGAGATCTATCAGGGTGCATCCATACTGATCCACCTTGCAAAGTCTAAGTAATGCTTCTTTCTTGATTCACCTCATATTTGTCCTAAATCCTGTACGTCAATGTGTTTGCATTTTTGTTTTGATCAGATCCCAGTTTTCAATCAACTGTTCAGGAGGAAACCCCATTATTTTCCATTTAATTAAGTCTGCAATCTTTAATTGTTCCTTATCATTTAGTTCAGCTTAATTTTTGTCTTACCAATTAACAGATACAGATCTAAATTTTTAATATGGGTTTGCATAGCAGATGTCATTATACAATCAAATACATCTCTGCATCTGGACACTTTCACCATAAGGTGAACTACATTTTGACAGTTTTCAGTGCCAGATGTCATGTTTGATCTGGTTAAACTGGAGGCCTCCTCTGTGTAAAGTTGTAATACCTTTAGAAGTTCCTTGAAAAGCTACTTGAAACATTTTTCAATGGCCAATTTTTTTCAGAAAATTCTGATTTGGCAAAAGCAACATTGTTCAGGAAAGAAGGTCAATATCTATTAATTTCCCCTTTGAAAGAAGATTTTACATAGTCCCCATGTCAGATATTTCTGACACAAATGTATAAAAAATCCAGAAGACCTATTTTTGTCAGAAGTTCAACTATTTGCAGTAATGATATAAGTAATAATTATAAAGTCAATTTTGTCTGAAAATTAATGTCATGAATTCTCAGGTTTTTGTCAGGGCTTTTCTTCTTTATTTTGACTTATTTTTTAATGTCAATTTCTGACAGAAGGGAGAAGAAGTTTTACACCCAATCTTGTTTCCTAAAAAAAAAAATCCTCATATTCATGCAAAGACTTCCTCAACTTCCTTCTGCTCAAGCTTGTACAAGAGGTCAGAAGCACTTCAGACAAGCAATATGCAATACTCTGTGTGGATCCTATACTGCATCAGTGCTGTCTTGCTGCTGATACTAACGCAGTCTGCTATTGTAGGCTGTCATGGAGAGTAGCCTCAATGTTGTGACTTGTCATTTCTACATATGCCTGACACCTACTGAGCCCCTCCCAAGGGTCATTTTGTAGCCAAAGCCATAAGAAATCTGCATTTTATGGTTAACTCCTCCCAGAATTTATTCATTTTCAACCAGTAATAGCAGCTAGTTTCTCACTGAGGCGGTTTTGGTGCCACTTCTTTAGTCTTATTACTGAAGGGTAAATTGGAGTAGTCTTTTGATTGGATTCACTTAGAAAAGGTAATCAAATAGGAAGAGTAAATAAACTACTCACAGTAAACTTCAAGATGCTGAAGACAGGTGAATACAGGCACACATGAAGTACTTTAAGGCATGAAAGAATAACCTGCAGTTTTGATGGAGACCCTAAAATGATTTTTTGTATTCCTGTATCATACATATGTATAGAAGGGAAAATTCTTTCAAGTTCAGTCTCTCCCTGAGAGCTTATTGACTTTTTCTTGTCCTTTTCTTTACTCTTGTACAGCTCAGTGCCCAGCTCTCTAAGCAGATGGCATATACCATGTGACAGCTGTGAACTGGATGTTTCTGACAGGTGCCATCACAGGGACATACCATGCAGCCTCTTGACATACATCTGAGCACTGTGGATAGCTAGGCAGGACCAATATATAATGAAATAATGAAAACATAGAGGCTTTCAGCAGGATCTTTATCCCAAAGGAGACTTTATGTGCTTTAGGCATGTAGGTACAAATGCAGGAGTCCCATTCTTATTTCCGAATGAAGAGTACTAAAGTAATGAGTGGCACACTGAAATACAAAGAAAGCTACTTAGGGTAGGAATTAATGTAACTACTACATCTACTTGAAACTGCAGAATAACCTGACATTGGGCAGAGTGTCATTGCTGTGATAGAAATTTACCTAGAGCACTAGAGTTGACTTTGGCAAAAAGCCTCCAAGGAGTGGAGGTGACACCAAGCACTCAGAATGGGAACTTCTTTCTTCACTTTGAATAAATCTACCTTTAGCACTTAGTGTTTTCCTGATGTCCAACACACAAACCAGTCCAATCCAGGTTCAGAGGGAAATGCATTTTATTTAGCCAAGCTTCCTTTCCTCTTCTTAATTTTCCATACTCATTTTGACTCCACTGGTGACATGGGAAATCTGAGCTGCTGGCATTTTCTTCTATCAGGCCAGATACTTGTCCCTCCACCCTCAACTCCCTCAAAAATGCATGGTCAGAGCAACAAAAAAATAGTTTTGTTTTGTACAGTGGTGGGATCTCCCCCCTGAACTGCACTCAGGTCTCTACTAACCCTCATTTCAAGAGGAAGGAGCATATTGTAGGCACTGAGTAAACCAGCAGGTTAAAGACAGCAAATTTCCAGGGATGGTCCATAGACATCACAGAGAAGAGTTTTGGCTGGACTATGTCACATTAGGGCAACAGTTCATTTACTGGATTAGATACAGAGTTTTTACTGGATCAGCCAGCATTTAGTGGCTCCTTTCTAAATGGAGATCAGCAGGGCTACTTTTGTTTAGTTGGTGAAATAACAGCCTGGAGTGGTATGGCAGTAGTAATACAAACTGAATGATTACAAAAAAAATGAGTAATTATAGTGCATACACTCCTGAGAATTGTGACAGAGGAACTATACAACTCATTACTATCTCCTATTTGAGCATGAAGTTGTCCCTCATAGATTGGCTGATGGCCAGGTTTGATGGGGGAAGAAACGGTTTGAGAGACCCAACTGTAATTTCACTGACTTGCTGTCAGCATCTCTGTCACACATCAGCTCTAATTCTGCTCCTGACTGAACCCTCAGAGCACCTAATATAATTAATGGAGGAATGGCCTCATGAGTGAAATGACCTAATCTTTTCCAGCCCAGTTCTCCCTTTCTTTATGCTTTGATCTTTGCCTGTTTTCTCCATGTTTGCATGTGAACTGAACTGAAGGCAAGAGTGTTGTCCCTTATGCTTAACCCACTGAGTGAGGTGCCTTCTTTGGCCAGTAGCTTGTGCTAAATGAAGGAATCCAAAGGCTAAAGGCTGTTGTGGAGCCGAGGATGTGGTTTCCTATGGTTGCAGACATGCTGTGTGAAGTTTCAGACATTCACACTACTGTCCTCAAACTCTGCACTGCCATATATAGTAATGACAGTTTCTAAGGGGAGGAGTTAGCTTCCTTTTACTGGATATGATTGAGAAGTTTATTCCTGGAATTGGAATTCTTAGTTCTTGAAATAAATTATCAGTCAGTTCTTCAAAAGAAATAATTTCTCCAAAATATCCCGATAATAATTTAGGACCCAGAGAGTTATGAAACTAAGTACATTCCAGCCAGGCCTCCTGGTATGTTGTGGGGCTTTTTACTATCAGAAATCTTCTGCACAGAAAGACTCACTACCAATGCTCAAAAGTAAGCATATGCCAGTTCTTCCATTTCTACATCACTAGCCTAGTTCTGAACTGAATTAGGAAAGATATGGGCCGTTCATAAGCTACATGGGGCTATAAAAGCGCGCAGGGCGCTGCAAAGGCCAGATGAGTCATACTAATTGCAATCAAGTGTGGGGAAGTTCAGTGTTCAGGTTTCACACTTGCTGCATAGAATAAGAGCAAAAGTGTGTTCCCCATGGGCAATACAAAGCGAGTAGTTGTCAGCAGTGGCACAGACCTGTGAGGTGGGTAAGGGGCGTAGAGAGGTGGTGTAATCCCTCCATGAGCACTGACTCTTGTGGGACAGACACACATGCTCCAAAGCTCTTGTACTGAGGTTTTGAAAAGTTTCACACCCCTTTGCACACTCTTGCTTGGGCAACAGAACTTTGAAACAACATGAGCCAGATTTCCTGTATGAAAATATCCAAATGCAACAAAACCCGGTTTATTTTTAGCCCAATTTGCTTGGAAAGCTTGGCATACATAACAATCTTGTCAACATATGTCTGCCTTTTTCTGGGTAATGTGTTTTGAAGGAATTGGCTAATTTCAGCCACATGGGAAAGATGAGTGGCGTTCCTAAGGGTATTAAATCTCCCTGTATCTCATGAAAATAAGCAGCTAAGTGAAGGGGTAGTTTTAAGGATTTGGGAGAGAAAAGGACTGCTGGGTGAGTTCAGCAACCAGAGCATCCACACAGGAATATTTTCCTCAAAATGTAAATCCTCAACAAGCTTAATTTTAATTTGTTCTGGTTTTCACGGGACTGTTTTGCTCTCGTTGTGCAAGCCTTATCTCACTTCCCTCAGCTTCTTCCTCTCTTTACCTAACTGCCCTTCCTCTACAAGGGAGTGGGGGCCTGCTCTTTATTTTGCTTAGGCTCCAAATAGGAAATACAGCATGTGAATAGGAACCACACATGCCCTGGGGCAAGACAGTGAGTGCCAGTGACAAGGGAGAGTGTCAGAACATGCTAGAAAGCTTTATGTTTGGGAACACCATAATGACAGACCCTGGGGAGGTGGGATGTCCAGAGATACCCACATCTCTGGAGATGGACAAACAGCAGCAGGGAGCAAAGGCAGGTGGTATTGATTTACTGTGGCATGTGCTTGGAGACAGATTAGAAGTGGCAGTGGTTCAAGTGTAGCAAAGTTAAGCAAATGGTACTTCCACAGTATTAACACTAAGTAGTAGAGCATGTGTAAGCCCAGAGCAGAGATGAGCATTTAGGAAAGCAGCTCTGCAAGACCAAGGGACTAGTGCTCTGCAACGGCAGCAGTACTCATACAGCTTTGACCAACCTTGCAAAAGACTTATTTGTTGAACAAACCTAATGAAACCACAACTGCAGGATAAGAATATTTCTATCAGTTCATAGCAGTCCTTTTTCCCACCCACAGTTTCAGTGTTCGCAATGACTAGACCTATATTTAAATTGCCATACTGGCTGGGGAGTCAGGGGAGATTAACATACTGTGGGAGTTCACTTTCTAGGTCTTTTTGCTGGAATATTCTTCAAAAGTTGCTGCTTTCTCCAAAGGTTAGAATTGTATGAAGGAACATTTTCAAAGTTTGTGCTTCATTATTTTTATGGCCTTATAATGGTTTTATTTATGTGTTCATCAGCGACAGAAAACACAGTTGTACCTTACTTGTTGTATCAGAGTTTTACCTGCTGAGTTTCAAAGACAGATAACACTTGGCCACAGACCCCTGTTGCTTTTAGCACACTCAACTACCAACTCACAAAAATGATCAAGTTGAAAGAGAATCAAGTCTTACAGATTGTTTTGTCTGCAGTTTTCCAAGCATCCAGTTATTTGTTATCTTCTCTTCATTAGAAATGCTATACAGTCAACCTCCTGTGGCTCTCCTGAACTTCAACTAGAATTGCAGCCTCTCCTGAACTTATCCATTTCCCATTAACTTTTTCTGCCACGGTCTGTTCAGGCTTCTCATTCTCACAGGAGGAACTCCTGCTCTTGCAGATTGCATGAGAAAAATCAAACTTGGCTTGTCCTGCAGATGCCACAAGGCACACCATGCCTTTGGCTCTTGCAGGATGTTGGTTATTCATCCAACCTGAAAGCTTGCAAGGGAAAGATGGAGGTGAAGAGGAGCTCTACCTCCTCAGGACTATCTCTGGTACTCTAAAGACCTCTCCATGGTGCTCATATTAACCTTCCTATCTTGATAAAGCTTTTAAATGGAACTATTTGAAGGTTATGTTTTATTGGTTCCCTGGCCAATGTATCAGCTTTGCTCCTGAAGGAAATTGCCCTAAGTACTTCTATGCCTGCATGCCTTCCAGAAATGCTGCCAGTTCTTTTATTCCTTAGTTGGTAAGGTGTCATAGTGTCTCAGACTAATCAATACGAGCTGCAAAAACCCAAAAGGCTTTTGGGCATATGAGTTCTACACAGCTTGCTTGAATGCTTGAATGCATACCTTATTGCAATCTATGTATTTTTAAAATGTAAATGTGTATAAATAACCTAAATCACTGGTGAACATTGGTAATATGAATTAATTACATTCTGCCTTTCTTGAAGACCCCCCTAAAAATACGGGTAGATTTTAATAAACGGGCAATTACCTTGTTCATGTGGTGTAATTTGCCTATACCTTGTGAACCATCTGGTGCAGTGCTACAAAGCAGAGATTCTCTTCTTTAGCTGACTTCACTTTACTAAATCACCAATAGTTAAGTGAAGCAGATATTGCATACACTTAAAAAAAGTGATGAGAAGCTTTTACCTGGCAATTTTCCTTCAGGATCAGAGATAGCAAAGATAAGCTAAGTAATCAAACTCTTTAATTCTAGCACACAAACTCAGGAGCTTTTTTGCTTATATAGTTCAGTGATTCAATATCGGTGTAGGAAAGAGAAGTTTGATTTGCAATGAATGCACATTAGGATTTAGTCATTACAAAAGAAAGGGTATGTTGAAAGGTCTTAGTCTACACTGTAGCTTTAGTCAAGAGCTCTGTGCTCTGGGGGAACATACCACCATTGTGCTAAAGGCACCCATTCCCTCGTTTACTTACAGCTTCACTAATGAAAGCAATGAAAGCAGCCTACAAGAACATTTTGGTGAAATATTTGCAAATATTCTTCTACCAGGGAGAGTGGAAATGCTGCTTTTAAGTAAAGGAGAGTAGGAAGGTTTATGTATGCCTGCCTGGGCAGTACTCTTAACCCTGTTCATTGTGCCATTCATTTTTATAACACAGAGCTTTTTGTGTCAGGTCACTTATGTGTCCCCAGAAGACCCACCAACTTGTACACCAATAACCACTTTCAGATGAGCTTATTGTAAAAAATTCTAATTGGATCCTTAATTTTATGGGTATTGAAAGCTAAAAATAAATAAAATCTGCTAAAATTGAATGAATTTGCTGAGGGACAATAGGGATAAGTTATGTGAGCTGTTCTGAGGATTTTTTTCCTTCAGTCTCATACTTGCCCTTGTGACAGGGGAGTTATCTGTCATGTCTTCTTTTCCCATGGCAACCCTTATGTGCTTCTTTCTCTCTTCTATGTTCTTTGGGAACTAAAACGGGAGCTGAAAGTCATGTTTTTCTTCTCCAAAGCAGCCACTGAACTGGAAAAGACCCTTTCTCTCCAAGTTCCCTTCTAATGTAATGAACCAAGGCCTCAGGGAAGCCAGCTGCAAAACCTGTTGAGTGTCTCCTCCCAGGCAGTTTCCAAAAGTTTTGCTAGCTGTACCTATGGACCCTGCCTGCCACCTTTCTCTCCCTTACTTCCAAAACTCATTGAAGGATAAATGAAAGTTAGTATCATTAATTACAATTATTAGTAGCAGACTGCAACAATGTGGCTATTATGTGACCACTGAGAGCAGTTTGTCTTCTGCAGCGCACTCATACCATCTCCAGTACCTGAGATAACTAATCGAGGTCAGCAAGGGTACCCTGATATGACATGACAGTCTGCAGTGCACATACACCCCCGGGGTGGCCTGGGAAAGATTCACAGTGAATTCTCCAGGTTTTGCTGCTTAGATATTAAGTAATTTAGGGAAGAAAGAGAGAAAGTTAGAGAAATAGAAGAAATAATGAGAAAAATGGAAAATTAAAAATGGGAATAGCAACAATAACTGCATTTGGAATTTCAGATTTTGTTTAAGCTCTAACAATGTTTCTAATTATGATGAAAACAAACTTTATCATTTCCACATTTTTTCACAGAGGTTTCCTCAGAAATAAAGCTTCCCATCCGAAACCTCAGAGCTGGAGATAAACAAAACAAAATAAAGCAAAGAACTCAGAACAGAACTCTTCCACTTCTTGGTAATAATATTCCATCATGCATGTCTCCAAATCAGAGCACAACCGTCAGATTACCCTGAAGCACACTTCCACTGCAATTTAACCCTTTCAGCTGGAGTTTCTGTAGTGTAGTGGTTATCACATTCACCTAACACATGAAAAGTCACCAGTTTGAAACCAGGCAGAAAAAACATGTTTAATGGTTGGGCTCAATGATGTTAAGGGTCTTTTCCAATCTATGTGATACTGTGACTCTGGGCTACTGTCCACCCATTTGCTAGCTGCTTGCTGTCCCCATCACCTCCCACACACCAGGACTGGTACACCTTGCAGTTCATAGTGTAGTGAGAAGTTTCAGGCAGCCATTCTTGAAGAATGGTGGCAGGGGTTGTGGAGGGCAGCCCACATTTATGTTGGCCTAATCTGCCATGAGATCACTGCATGGGGATGCAGTTTAATTAACACTGTAAATTAGTAGTTGTCCAAAAGAAACTGGCTCACTCTTGCAACCAAAACCTAGCACTCATTCTTGACCTGCTCCCAAGCATGGACAGTGACCCAGTGTAGGGGACTGATCCAGCTGGAAACAAAGCAGGTTTTCTGCTAAGTGTGAAGGTGAGGAAATTAATCTGAAATCTCTGATTATTAGATATAAGTAGTGGCATGTAAAAATATTACATAGAAATACTGAGAAGCATCGAAAACTCTTCACTATTGGCTTGGCTTATCTCAAATCAGAAAGAGCTCTATTGGTGGGTTGAGGTTTTCTTTCATAGTTAATGACTCCCTTTTAAACACATTTCTGCTAAATCCAGCAGGAAAAATTCTGAAGTAATTAAGTAGGAGTCACTTAATACAATTTAACTATACAGATGTACCACTAAGAGTGTGCACTTTACTTCAATTTACTTCAATTAATGAGTGGTTCCCTGGACAGTTCCATGACAAATGTTACCGTTCAGCTCCCTAAAATCTCTGCTTTTCCCAAAGTGCTTCCTTATGCTCCAGACAAATTCTTTCATACAAAGCCACTCTTGTTTTCTGACTGCGAGAAGGCCTACAATTCAATAAGGACTAAGACACAGAAAGAAGACCCAGATCAATACCCTTGTCCCATGTGAAGCAGAGATTTCCTACGTTGGTTTAAATTCTCTTTTTTGGGCTTAGGTCTTAAAAGTTTAATGTGTTCATCACTTTCTCCAGCTTGCATCTGCTAGCAGCTGGAGTTGTTAATTTTGCCTTGTAGGCACAAATGGTAATTGATTTAAGAAAAAACAGTGGAGGGTGATCACTGCTGTTGCCTTGCTGGAGGTTTCTGCCCCTCAGCAGCTACACAATGGAGCCAGCATGGCTGAAAAGGCAGCGTCTCCAGCACCAATGGGAGGGGAAAGAACTGGGGACAGACCAAGAGTCTCCTGGAACAGGTCTGTCACAGCCGGCAGATCTGTGTTAGGAAACGCCTGTTTCCTTTCTCCCCTCTCCCAAGCCAGAGACCTTGCATTACCCCACTGTCCCAGGCACACTAAATACCACCCATGGGGGTACAGCACTTCCCATTTGGCCAGTAAGAACTACTGGCAGGGCTGTGGGAGTGAATGGTGAGCTTCCTGCAAATGTTAATCATACCCTTTGTGACCAGGGACATGGTCACCATTTACCTTCCTGCAGCAGCTGTCCCTCTGCCCACCTCTTCTGAACCAGACCTGCCATAAGGAGGCACGGAGGGAACCCTCAGAAGTCAGCTATGCCCAATGCCAGCCCATGGTGAGGGATATATATGTAATCACTATGACCTTTAGACTCCTCAGGCTGTGGGAGTAAAGCAGATCTTTATGACCTAATGAATCTCTGAAATCTGGCTACAGTGTAGATTTATTTACACATTAAAAGTGTGGCACTAAGATACCAAGAATCTAGACATTTACGTCTGAGCTTGTCACTATAAGCTCCCTTAAGAGGCACCTCTAAGACACAATTTATCTTATTCAAATAAGATTAGACCAAAACAGGTCAAATGAATTGCACTCTTATTTCTCCCCATTGAGCACAAAGGGAGTCTAAAGTGATTAATTCAGAAATAAAAATTTCTGCCATAGGTCTCTATAGATGGAAAAAGGGAATCCCACCCATGAGTTTAATTATTTTGTTCCAACACAAGCATCTATAAGATGGGTATCTACATACGCTCCTCTTATGAACAAATAACAGGAATAGGCACTACCAGAGAGCTACCTAGTGAATGGGCCTGTCTGAGGATAAGATAACTCACACTCCAGAAGTGCCAATTAAGTGTCTAAACTTTGAGAACGAGAATTCTGTGCTGAAATGACAAGCATCATATCATCGCATTTTGTTTTAGCCCTTAGCTCTGTAGCTAACCAGCACAGTCAGTGGAAGGAGAAATCTCAAATTTCTTTCTAGCAAAGGACAGGGCAAATGAATAGGGAAAAAAATGATGATTTCAAAATGCAGATTTTTTCCCAAAAGAAAAGATCCAGATCCCCTTCCTTTGCAGATAAAAGGGGTTCAGCTTATTTGCCCACACATAGGCCCTAGAGACTTTTGAGGCACCACAGAGTATCAGAGACCTCCATCAGGGCTGGCAAATGTGACACCTAACCTAAGGGAGCCCTTCACTACCAATAGCTAATTGACTGAGTGATACTTTAGGGCATCTCAAATAGTAACACATGTTTAGGTAAGGGACTCACACCCACAATGTAGGATATATCTGCTTTAATGCAGACATCTAAAAGTTTGACCTTGTCTAGTATTTCCTCTTGCAATTCACCTTTGGAAGTGCCTGTTTCTCTCCATTGACTTATAAAAGAAGAGTCAGGGCGACTGGTTTAGGTTTAGATATGGTTGTGTATTCTAGATGCTCTAGAGCTTGGCATGAGAAACCCCACCCCAAAAATCAATGTGTTCTGCTATCTTCTTTGTTCCAGCTTCCCATATGTCGGACTTTGTCTGGCTTTGCTCTTGCATCTTGTAATTTGACTTTACCCACCCCATTCCCACAGTCTCACTTTCTTTCAGATGCTAATTGCTTCTCCCTCAATGTCCTCACAAATTGCATTTACAAAGCAACTAAGACAAATCCTTATGCATATATATATTTATGCTTTCTTTATCACTTAGCAAAAAAAGTATACCTCCAATTTGTAATTGTCTCATTATTCTACTCATCCCTCCTGTGTTTGGATTTCTTTCCCTCCAAACCTGACAAGAAATTACCTTTTCTTTCAAATCCTGCGTCAACACTTACACTGCTTAGGTCATCTCCCCCTCACTTTTCCTAGCTCTCTGTAGTTTCTTACAAACATTAGGAAGACACCGATTTCTTTCCCAGGAAGGAATAATCAGGGAAAGCTAAACAGAAAAACTTCATTGCCGTAGAAAAGAATGTTTCTCTGGGAATCCAGAGCATTTGCAGTCTCCAGCTCTTTAATCTCAGTTTCTCAAGAGGAGGCAGAGTTGTCATACATATTATCACACATATCATATGGATGCAGTATGTATTATCTCTTTAAAAATGTGGTTCAATAGCAATGGACATTAAACATATAAGTGGATAACAAAGGGAAATTTATCCCTGGACTTCTCCTCCTGAACTGTTTCTTTACAGCTACTCCTCCATGGCTGGTCCTCCCTGGCCCTTCACAAACACATCTGTTTCCTGCCTGTAATTGCCTTTGCTTCTACCTCTGATGCTCTGTGGGTTATCTGAAGCAGCATGTTATTTTCTAGGGTAGCTTTCAAAAACACTACTTTAAAGAATTTGGAGGTTACCTGAGGTCAAACAGCCCATAGTAGATTATAGCAATTCAGAGAAGATGTCATTGGTCCTGCTCTTGTCGACACTGATGGGAGAAATCATATTGGTTTCAGCACCACGACTTACTCTAGATAATGACTGGAAGATCTTCAGAGGTCCCTTCAAACCTGAACTACAGCATGATCCTATGATTCTGTGACTTGCTGTGTGTCTTTTCCAGAGTTTCATCTGTGGACAGTGCTTCACAATCAGTAATGGTAATACAAGCAAACATCTCCAGAACCTTTTTTAAATTAGGTCTGGTATTTCCAGCTTTCTTATATCTGATGGTTGTTGTAGCATACTAAAGAGATTTCCTGGCTACAGAACACATAAAAAGATGTGAGGGACTACTTTGACAGCCTCCCATTTAGTCAAGGATCCAGAACTGGTGATGCAGAGGTCAGCATGGAGTAGAAGATCACACCAGCTTGAAAGAGGTTGATAAGTATTGTTGTTTGGATCTATCTACCAACTCAAGTGTTAAAATGCAGATATTACCTTAGATCATAGGGAATATATATATATTTTTTTTAATCAGTGGTAAATCACCCACTGACTTTATTACAACATCACTGGGTCTTCAAGAGCAAGAAAGCTGTGCCTTCATATAATTTGGGAGCCATAGTCATTTATCCAAGCCCTCATAATGTCTTCCTCCAAATATTTCATTTTTATAAAGCCAACAGCAAAGCAATGGTACTCTGCTCACAGAAGACATTGTCATCTCCACTGTGTGCTGTCACTTTAACATTTCGACTCCTCCAGTGCAGGGTCTAATTTTCTGGCAATCCAGTATCATGGATGACCTTTAAATTGTGACAAGCAAGCAAACCTGCCAATTCCACCATCCTCTACAATCTTTTTCCATCACTGCTCTTTCTCGTTGAATCAGAATGAAAAGTTAGCAAAACTGCCCATTCACTTTTTGTTTAAACGTTTATGATTCTTTCTGTTCTGCAGGGGAGAAACTGGATAATATTCAAGTTAATAAGCTCACAAACCCATGGGTAATAAGTTACTAAGACAGACCAGAGTACCTAGGACAATGCTAACATTCACTTCTCTGGGCAAGCCCTTGCTGGTTTCCCAAGAACTCTTACCCTTTCACATACACTTCCCCTTCCTTCTCACTCTTCCATGGGCCTCCTTCCTTATTATGCAGAAGACTTTCCACCTCATCCATTATAAAACATTCCTTTCAACTTCACCTGCTTCTTCTGACTACTTACCCTTGCCCTACCCCTTGGCAAGAACTTCACTCCTCCATTTTGATTGCATCTTACACTGTTAAGTTCTCACTCACATCTAATCCTTAGCAACTACTCACAGAGAGGCTCCACATCTGTGCTACAGGAATATCCTTCCTTACTGGCTGTCTGCTTTGACACTCATCATGTTATTCTTTGGAAAACCTTGCCTTCCTCTGGTTGCAGTGACTATATTCCTTTGTATTTCCTTCCAGTCCCCAACAAGACAGCTCATGTTTCTAACCAGTCTTCCTCTATTGATACACACCAAGATCTCAGCCTGTTTCTCTGACTCCTCCTCATAGATGTCTGGCTATCACCTATACTTACCAGAGTGCTTTATCACTCCATTCTCCTTTTAGTATTAGTTCCTTCAGGTAATACCCATTCCTGGGGCTTTAGCCTTCAGGTCATCAATTTCATCTGTAGCTTCTCTGCATCTCCGGACATCCTGAAGTTCACCCTGAACAGTATTGCATAAATGTGCTTGCAGTCCATCCACACATCTAAATCTCTTTTACAGCTCTCATCAACTCATCTTAGCTATTGCAACATTTTTGCCTTGGTTTTGATAAACACATTTTTCCCCTTATCTGTTCAGAGTGCTGCCACTTACCTATTATTTTCCATGTCTTTGAATCCTGCTTGCCTATCTCACTAAATTTAAGTACATCACTATTTTAAAGCCTTTCATGGCCAGTGTCTACTCTGCCTGCCACCTGTCATTGAGCTCTTCAAAGACCACTCCTATCTGATTGCTTTATGGTTTTCAGTCTCCTGCTTGCTTAATTCTAATCACATTTGTGATGACTTTTCCATTCTCACTCATGCTGGGGAGGTAATACCATAAACATCTTCTACTCTATATTGCTGTTGTTCAGAATATTCCTTCTAACTTTCTTTTACATAATATCTACAAAAAAATTGGAAGAGCTTGTCCTTTTTCGGCAACCTGATGTCTGCACTCACCTTTCTAATTAGCACTTGTTTCATTGAAGATCCCTCTTCACTTCTCTGGTGTTATTAATACTCTCTTGTCTTAAATTCAAAATGTGACCGTCTGTGGAGCAAAGGACATCTTTTATTCTGTGACAACGTCTATATGTCATAGTCACAAAGATAATTCTAAAAACAACAATGAGAATGAGAAGAAATCTGTTCTGAATCCAAACTCAACAGGAAAGATTTAGTGGCTTTAAAAATATAATTCACCTGTTGCTTTGGCACAAATTTTACAGCTTCATCACTGCTGTAGTTGGCCACAGAACGTTGTTTATAAGGTCGTGTCAGCTGTGCTGTATAAGCACATAGATAAATGGCAACAAAGCATCACTAATAAAGGTTTATTCTTATTTTATCACATGACTGGGACAAATAAATGTGAAGGCATACTTTAAAAATACCTTGTAAATTCTCCTCCTGTGTCACACTTGATGACTGAATGGTACTGCCCTTGCACTGCCTGAGCCATCTGCTCTGCTCTCAGCAAGCTCTGGTACTCTGTCCCCTCCTCCTCTTCAGCTGTATTTTCCTGAAAGATAATATGTGTCTGTGGTGACTGACTTGTATCCCGTCCTACCTCAAATGCATTTGTTGTCAGCCAGATTTCCTTCCCCAAGTTCTTTATGTGAAAATTACCTTTTAACCACTCCATTGTGTGCCATTTCTCTCTCATCCAAAGTGGCATATGATAAGATGCCCTCAGCTCCTTCAGCCTGCCAGCTCTGATAGCATGCTGCCCTGCCTGCCATTTTGTGCATCAGACTGATAAGGAATTTCCATCTGCAGAAAGATGGAAGTGCAATAGCCACTGACATCCAATTTTCCTGGGCAGTCACATTTTATAAACAGCATGTATAGAAAGGGAATGGCAAACAGCCAGGTACTGTGTGGCTCAAGGGAGGAAGGGGTGCCCTGGGCATGGCTTGCCTTATGCCAGACCCTTCCCATCCCTGCTGAGGAAGAGGGTCTACCTTGGGATACACCGGAGTTTGGCAGGACCGGAGTGCAGATATCCTTGCTGAACACCAACAAAGAAGTGATTGTGAAACCACTTCATCACCATTGTATTTAGGCTCCTCTAAAATTTGTGTTTGGAGTATTTTGACCTCTTTCTTGGAGATCCAGGGTCAGAAGGGTGGAAAATTGGCAGAGTTTTTGGTTGCAGGTTTCCTTTTCAAGAACAATCCAGCTAAAATGCTTAGCTTATTTTGCTAAAATGTTTGATGTTTTACCAAACAGCATGAGGCAGAGGCCAGTTCACTCTGAGACTGCTAATCCAGCCGCTTGTGCAATGTGATGTGACTCGCTGACTGCTGTTGGGGTACAGGGCCACATGCGAGTCCCATTTCCACTTGAGCACTGCAGTTATGGGGGCATAAAGCTGTAAGTAAGGAGAAAAAATTAACTAATTATACTTACAAATTATATTCACAGCTACTTAGATGGCTGATTAAGCTCTCAGTTCATAATTCTTCAAGTTGCGGTATAATCTTTCACAAATGAAATACACCTACTAATAGATGTGTAATTGAATATATATGTATGTATGTATATATATATTATATATATATATAAATATATATATATATATATATATAAAAAGTAATGGGGATAACTCAGGCAATTAATTTAATTAATGGAGAACATTTTCTGGTAGTCATCTCTGTTGTATTCCATCCAGAATCAGGGAGAAAAACATTTTCTAAACTTCTTGGATGGGATATTGCAATGTGAGATCTCCTTTTGCTGGTCTTAATTTTGGTTATTTTTCACATTTAGAAGTCCAAAGATTGTAAGAGGCCATCTGGCTATCAGCCTGTAGCTGGTTTCATTCCTAATGCACATACATAATAACACAACAATTAGTTCACTGCAACGTATCCTGGAGATATGGAGAGCTGAATGTTATTTACAAGAAAATTATTTTTTTTTAGTTTGAAAATGCCAATTTGTCAAAACTAGACTTTTGTATGACAAGGGTTTGCTTTCAGTATTTTTTTCCAAGTCAAAAAGATTTGACATGTGTTTAATATCTTGTTCCAGCGTTTTCAAAATGAAATGCTCTGCTTTCTTGTTTCAAAAATACTTTCCCTCTGAAATGTAACTACAGTGAAAAGTAAGAATTTAATGAAAAAGATCAACATGTAAAAGTAAGTATTTCCACTGCTCTAAAGCAATATTTGTTGGGGAAAGGGGTTGTTTGTTTCATTTTGGTCTCTTTGAGTTTCTTGGCTTTTGTCCCAGTTTGGTAGAAGAATTTAAAATATTCCAAAACAAACAAACAAACAAACAAGAGAGAGAGAAAATAGCTTCTTTTCCCTATTCTATCATGAAGTCCACATTTGCATTCAAATATGGTGACAAGTGAGTATTGTGTGATATGCTGCATCACTTGGTGGTCTTCTGGCTTCTCTGTCATTATACTGTTGGGATTTACATCTGGACAGATTCACGTGAAATCCAGTTATGTTACTGTCCTTTTTTCCCCTACCTACTACATCACAAATATTTGATTAACTTGATTTGTACTTTTTCTTCTTAAAATCCATCTGTGAAAGGGTATTAAATTTCAACCAAGAACCACCTCAGGCTTGCAAGTCCACTAGATATATTTTGATTGAAGAGTCAATGTAAGGATTCAGCACAGCAACACACAAAACTGGTATGTTTTGTAGCTCAGATTACTAATTTTTGTCAATCCATTTCTGGAAATTTCCAATCCCGGCATTTCATTACCTGAAAAACTTCAGGGGAAATATTGTTCATAAATAACAGGAGCTTCCATAATAGGTGCA